>NC_137109.1:48612593-48740093 GCF_949357685.1 Gobio gobio
CCCTTTTCCACCGAGGCAGTGCTGGTGCTAGTTCGAAGCCAGAGCCTAGTTTCAAATCGGTTCTTTGTCTTTCCACACCCAAAGCAGCAGCTCTGAACCAGGGGAAGTGGTTCTTTAGTAGCACCGAAACATTGCTGGTCTAGAATTAAGAACCGCTTGCGTCAGGGCCTGGGGTTACCATGACCAACAAGACCAACACAAACTTGAGATCTGCAATTTTTGAAATAGCAGCTAATGGAGCTAATAGCTGCTCGATTGTAATCTCCGTCTATACAAATCACGGTGAGCTGCATGAATGCGTTGGATTCGCTGTGTTTTGATGCCGATGTAGGATCGTAAAGTCATGAGCATCAATAGTAAAGCAACATTCGCCATTGTTGATGGAAGGCTTGTTCGAGATGCATCAGTGATGTCAAGACCGATCGCTGTATGACAACGAGTCCAACGAGAGCATATGACTCCTTATGCGTTTGAATCGCTCATGCAGTGTTTTGGTCTGCGCAGCGCTGATGTACCTCCAACAAGCCTGGTGTGTGTGTGTTTCCCGCTGCCTCGCTAGAGTTGCTGAGAAAGATGAGACGTATACAGTGATGTAAGACCTGGCTCTGTGGCGGCTCTCTAGCACATGGAAAGGCAAACCGGTTTGTTGTGAACTTCTGTTGTTTCTTGAAGTAGAGACCAGGAGAACTTGGATAGGTTTTTCAGCAGGATTCTTTATTGAGAAAAAACGTGCTCTCTTTCCGCTGAGGTTCCAAGTCTGACTAAAGCCAGTTGAACATTGTATTTTTTATACATTTCAAGGGGAGGGATTATACAGCAGGGGAGGAGACATAGGAAAATAGAGACACACCTCAAACATTCCTGTCACATCAGCCGTAATTCAATCAGCATAACAGTGTCATTCAAATGCATAGATGCTAATCCAATCACTCAGGCAGTATTGCTCTAAACTTGTCATGGTAAATAGTCAGGAAGTGCATAAAGACAAAATACTCAATGTCTCAAACACTTACACAGCCTGACGTAATCTCCTTAGAATTTCCTCAAGTTTACTTCAAAATGTAAAACACAAATATAGATAATGTTTTCAGTTATATTCTATTACATTGGAACCTATATATAACAATGTATACATTTGTAATCCAACAGGTTCTTAGAAGGCTCGTCAGTCGAACCAACTCTGTTCATGCTGGTGGAAAAGGGGTATGAAAGGCGCTATGGGCAGGGCCGGATTAACATAAGGGCTAGGTGGGGCTGAAGCCACAGGGCCCGAGCACAGAGGGGGTTCGTGATTGGCCGAGGAAATGATTGACAGTCGATCGGGAGCACGTAAACTTTTCCTGTTGGCCTGCTCGCCAAACCCCAACACGCCCTCACATATTAAGCTCTGTTATTTACTGGAGTGCTGCGAGTGCATGGGAACAAACACCAAAAGCCAGGTGAAGAAACGGCCCTACCTGATTAAACCGCGCGCGGATCCAGCAGTCGCAGCACGAGAGCAGCTGGATCATCTCACACACAGCGCTGACCAACTCGTTCGGCGCTTTCGCCGCTCAATTGAAGTCATAACGAGTGCCAGGCAGTCACTTTATCCATTTGAATTTAATACAAGCGCAACATCATGTGTACAGTAAAGGCTCTGTGGCGAAACCGCTCCGACCATGTACGTTAAACTATTGGCTGCCTACACGACTGTAATCATGGCCGTAGTCAGCTATGAGTTCACCGATTATGTACATAATAGATGTTGTGAAATAATGGACCAATAGAGTCCCAGCCAACATGTCCATGTGGGCCCCACGTGGTTTTTATCTGGGCTATATGGGCGTCATCTGGGCATGGGCTCAGAGTGGGCACTTTGATGGGCTGAATGTGGGCCCCATCTTGGATAAAGTTGTGGGGCCCAGTTAGGTTGCCCATTATTGTTTATTTGAGGGTCCCATGTGGGCCACATTTGGGCTATATTTAGAATTGTAAAGTTTTATTGTTTGCAGTTGGTTTTGTTTTTTATACAATTATGGGTAACAGCCTAACCCTATTATATATATATATATATATATATATATATATATATATACACACACACACACACACACATACACACATATATATACATACAAACACACTTCATTAAAATTCTTTTTTTAAATGATCTAAAATCACTTGCCTCGTGCAGGCATGGCTTTATCATAATCATGTATGCTTTTTAAGAGAGTGTTCTTGTTAATGTTTTGATAGTATTTTAAACTAATTGTGTCAGGGTTCTGCCCTGGCAGCCTTGTCTGTGTTGTCCTTGTTTAATGTTTCTATGTTTGTGTTGTGTCTGCCTTGTGTTCCTCTTGTCCCACCTCTTTGTTTCCTGTTATCACGCCCCCTTGTTTAGTCCTTGTCTAGTCCTCGTTTCACTAATTGTGCTCACCTGATCCTCATGTGCTTTTCCCTTTTATATTGAGTTCCTTTCCCTCTTGTCTTTGCTGATTCGTTGTATGTACGTATTCAGTGTTTGCTCGTTCATCTTGCCAAGTCAGTTAGAGATTTAGTGTCTCCTATATTTTTGGCTTTGAGTCTATTTATTTTCAGTTTTTTCCCTTTGTTCCTGAATTTTTAGTCAAGGTTCTATCTTTATTTTGCTCTAGTTTTCTCCAGGCTTTATTTTGGTTTCTCTTTTGTTTTCCCCTTTTTCTAGCTCCAGTTATATCTAGTTTATCGTTTGTTTTTAGTGTTCTAGTTTCGCCAGTTTTTATTTGCTTGGTTTTCTTTTGTTGTCTTGAGTGTTGTCTCGTGTTAGTTCCTGCCTCCTCCCTGGGATTCCCTGCCTGC
This sequence comes from Gobio gobio, assembly GCF_949357685.1. Taxonomy (NCBI): domain Eukaryota; kingdom Metazoa; phylum Chordata; class Actinopteri; order Cypriniformes; family Gobionidae; genus Gobio; species Gobio gobio. The sequence goes on from NC_137109.1 coordinate 48,615,414, forward strand.
TGGTTCCCTCTGCCTGGTAACTTGACTGGTTCTGAGTGTGTGAGCAGTAAGTACGGATCCCTGCTTCACTGTGTCCTGCCCTGTCTTCTCCACTACCATCTACCTGGCCTGGTCAGTCCTCAGAGGTTCTTCAACCAGCTGTATCTTGGAGCTGGTTCCAGCAGTCACACTCATCCGTTGTGTCATTGTTCTGCGTTGGCCCTGCTGTTTGGACTCACTCGTCCACTACCCTCTTGTGCCTTGTTGAACTGTCCTGTCAATAAATTATCTTTGTTCACTCTGCATCTGGGTCCTCCATTTCAGAAGTCCTGACAAATTGCCTTTTCTTTCATTACTGTTCTTTAGATATGAAACTGATGGGTCTGCCCAATCCCAGGAGTGATGGACTGAAGAATTTTCAATGCTCATGTCCTGTGTGATTTAACTTTTATTTTGTTTTTCTTATGGTCAATAAAAAGGTGATTTGCAAATTCTGAGTTGAAAGTCATTTTTTTTTTCACAGTAGAAATATGTTTTGCATGTAAATTATTAAGGTCAGGTACAGGTTTAGTAAAACATAGATTAACTTAAAGTTGGCAGGGTTTGATAGTTTATTTTGCAAATCAGCACATTAATTTCACAGGAATAAAAAGAAATATAAATGGGGCCCAGTTCTCACCCACTGGGGTCCCACAAAAAACCCCATAGAGGGGCCATTTGTGGGCCCAGTGGTATCACCCATTTGGGCCCCATAAGGGTTCTGTATGTGGCCCACTTTGGCCCCATTTATTAGAACCCATATGGGACCCATATTGGCCCCTATAATGAATACACAAATGGGCCCCACTTAGAGCCCACTATGGACCCATCATGTGCCCCTATGGGCTAACACACATGGGGCCCATGTGGAGCCGATGGACAAAATTCTATGGGCCCCACTTGGGTTGCCCATGTAGGGCCCAAGTGACAGCCCATCAAAAACCCACATGGGGCCCACATGGCAATGTTGGCTGGGGTATTAACACTACTTTAGTGCTTCAAGGATATTTTCTCATCTGAGCTGCCCTGTCACTGACTCACCGCTCGTCAATGTCAAAATAATATGTGAGATGACCAATCAAATTAAAGAAGGCGGGCTTTATGTCCACAGAAGCTGCTGCGCGAGTCGCGCGACGATTCAGTAAACGGTGCGAGATGTAAGTATAGCTAAACTAAACATTTCATATTTGACAGCTGTTTTAGGATAGAAATGTTAAACAACGAAAATACTATCAGCCAGAGCTCAGCTTTAGGAGGAGAAGAGACAGGGCAAGAGAAGGAGACTGAGAGAAAAAGAAAGAGTGAAAGATGATCTACTGCCCACTTACATGGTTTTGAAAGCTACTTATTATTTATTTTGTTTAGCCTTCAAACATCTTAAAATGCACATATATAGATCAGAGAAATCAAAATTTTCTTGGGGGATCATGCCCTCCAAAATACCTCAAATTTGGGACCTCACAGTTTATAAAACTCTTTAAGGCAGTTCATGCTCAAAAGTTGTTGTTGTTTCTGGAAATCTGTTTGCTTTGACCTCATATCTGGAGTTAATGCATTTATGCTGTTAATGTGTTGCAGCCTGGAATATTTATATATAGGCCTACTTAATATTAAAATTGAATATTCAGACAGTATATACTCATTGTATCTTTGTGCTTTGAAGATTTTGTTTAAAAAAAATACTAATTATTTCTGTGGTAGAAAACGCTGTGGCACCAAGTTCGGCTACTATGGGGGCCCTTGGGTTTGTTATAGCCCCAGGGCCCAATGTGTTCTTAATCCTGGCTATGGGGAATGCCTTTGGCGTGACCAGTGTCTGAAGTGGAAATCTAAACACTGCAATGAACTTGATGTGTTCACGTGTCATGGATGGAGGACCCAAGGTTTCCCAGCAGAACATTGCCCAAAGCATCACTGCCTCCGCCGCCACGCCTTCTTTCCATAGTGCACCTGGTGCCATGTGTTCCCCAGGAGAGTGACACACACACACACACGGCCATCCACGTGATGTAAAAGAAAACGTGATTCATCAGACCAGGCCACCTTCTTCCATTGCTCCGTGGTGCAGTTTTGATGCTCATTGTTGGTGCTTTGGGCGGTGGACAGGGGTCAGCATGGGCACTGACTGGTCAGCAGCTGTGCCGCCCCATACACAACAAAGTGAGATTTTCTGTGTATTCACCTTTCTATCAGAACCAGCATTAACTTCTTGAGCAGTTTGAGCTCCAAGCCACTCTTTCTCCACTGGTCCTCCATGACCCTGTGGCCGGTTCTCCACTGGTCCTCCATGACCCTGTGGCCGGTTCTCCACTGGTCCTTCATGACCCTGTGGCCGGTTCTCCACTGGTCCTTCATGACCCTGTGGCCGGTTCTCCACTGGTCCTCCATGACCCTGTGGCCGGTTCTCCACTGGTCCTTCATGACCCTGTGGCCGGTTCTCCACTGGTCCTTCATGACCCTGTGGCCGGTTCTCCACTGTTCCTTCATGACCCTGTGGCCGGTTCTCCACTGGTCCTTCATGACCCTGTGGCCGGTTCTCCACTGGTCCTTCCTTGGAGCAATTTTTTTTTAATGGGAACTGGACTTTCATGGACACTCATCCAGATCATCATTTCATACGCATCTAGCTCTGATATCTCTCATCATATTTCAGAGCCTTTCATTTTGATTTGTATGCTTTCTTTTCAGTGAAAAACAACTCGAATTATGCAGTGCACCAGGCGAGCCAATTAGTGTGTGTGGTCTGAAGACTAAAATGAACCGGCAGCCGAGTGTCACGCCCGGAATCAAGTGTCGCCGCTCTTTTCAAAGCTGCTCAAAAGCTTCTTATCTGACGAAGAGTCTTCCAGATCTTTGAGAATTCCTCTAAATTCCCCAGCTGTGTCTATGGCGTCTAGACACTGACTTAAAAAACCCTTAGATGTAATACCTTCTGCACATCCTCCTGGAACAAATGTGCTTTGGAGGGCTTTCATATGTGTGTGCTGTGAGGCAGAGCGTGCCACAGAGGTGGATCTGTGTATGGCGGCAAACAACTGCCAACGCTGTCATTATTTGCAAGATTCGGCCAAAGAGCAGGACTGACTGCTGTGTGTGTGTGTGTGTGTGTGTGTCCAACCAATTTCAGGGTGTGAGAGAGAGATGTGGCATCTTTCTTTCACTCAGCCAGGCAAACAGCAGGATTGGTTTCCTGCTTCATGGTGTTGATTTGGTAAAGAGAATTTGAGCACAATGATGAGTGAGTAAGTGAGACTTTTAGATGACAAACTGGGACAAAAGCAAGCTTAACTTTGTCCATATTTCATCGCCAACATCTGGGCTCTATCTTCGCATTAAAGGTGCCCTAGAATGAAAAATGTAATTAACCTTGGCATAGTTGAATAACAAGAGTTCAGTACATGGACATCACATACAGTGAGTCTCAAACACCATTGCTTCCTCCTTCATTTGTAAATCTCGTTTGTGAAAAACACCACAGAAAAATAGGCGAATCTCAACATAACACTGACTGTTGTGCAACAGTCGGGATCATTAATATGTACGCCATCAACATTTGCATATACCAGCACATGTTCAAGGCCAGGCAGAAACTGCACAGCCAAATCATCGGGAGTTCTGCAGGTATCGTGAAGAAACAAGCGTGACGCGAGGATTGCGAAAATGGCAGATCATGGAAATAAATGTTCTGTTCCAGGCTGTGCAGGGGACGTGAAGACTTTTCATACCCTTCCCACAGAACAAAACTGTCAACAGGCATGGCTGATGTTTATCTATAACCGGATACCACGACAATTTAGTTAAAAGTTGTTTGTTTGCTCGGCCCATTTCACCATGGCGGCAGTGGCTCAGTGGTTCATGTAGGTTGTCTACAAACCGGAAGGTTGGTGGTTCGATCCCCGGTTCCACCCGACCAAGTGTCGAGGTGTCCATGAGCAAGACACCTAACCCCAGCTGCTCCCGACGAGCTGGATGGCGCCTTGCATGGCAGACACCGCCGTCGGTGTGTGAATGGGTGAATGTGAGGCAATGTGTAAAGCGCTTTGGAAGGCCATTGGTCTGTTAAAAGCGCTATATAAATGCAGTCCATTTACCATTTAAATGCTAGTTCACATATAGGCTGAAGTTATAGTACTGACGTTACGTTTTGCAGGTTCTTATTGAAAATAAAGAGTAAACTTACCACTCGGAAGCGTCCATTTCTAATCTCAAAACAATTGGTTATTCCTCAAAATCTGCATCTTCGTCAGAAACAGGATCAAACATTTAAGGTTGGATGCATCATGACGGAAAGTATAGAAGTGATTCTGTCACTGAAGCTACTGAAATTAGCCGCCTAGTGAAACAGCCAACCAGAGCAGAACTCAAAATAAGGCAAAAACAGACCATTTCATTCTAGGGACAATTTCTAGGGTTGTAAATGGACCTGTAAAACCGTATCTGGACAATTTTTGCCCTTAAATAAGTCACATACCCTCTATGTCAGAGAACTATTTAAAATATTGTTTCAACTCATTCTAGGACACCTTTAATACGTTTTCTTTTGTTTACATTTTCAAAACCTGTGGTATTGCAATGGCATTGAGTTACTGTATTTACTGTAGGCCAGATTTTAGAATGGATGCAACAGCTGCCTAAAACGATAGCTTTTTGGCTATTGAATAACATTAATAAAACTGGTCCAACAGAGAGAGATGTAGGCTGAAGTTATAGTACTGACGTTATGTTTTGCAGGTTCTTACTGAAAATAAAGAGTAAACTTACCACTCGGAAGCGTCCATTTCTAATCTCAAAACAATTGGTTGTTCCTCAAAATCTGCATCTTCGTCAGAAACAGGATCAAACATTTAAGGTTGGATGCATCATGACGGACAGTATAGATGTGTTTCTGTCACTAAAGCTACTGAAATTAGCCTCGCAGTGAAACAGCCAATCAGAGCAGAACTCCACATAATATTCATGACCCTTCCAAATAAGGCAAAAACAGACCATTTCATTCTAGGGACAGTTTCTAGGGTTGTAAAAGGACCTGTAAAAACGTATCTGGACAATTTTTGCCCTTAAATAAGTCACATACCCTCTATGTAGAACAATTTAAAATATTGTTTCACCTCATTCTAGGGCACCTTGTTTTGTTTTGTCATTAGGTATAAATTACGTAGGACTGTATTCAGGATAGGATAATAAAATGCAACTAAACATATAATTGTGTATCGTTATGATTAAAAAATCGACTTTTAGGAACATATTTTTAGGCTGTGCATTTTCAAAATCAGTGGTGTTGCATTGGCATTGAGTTACTGTATTTACTGTAGGCCAGATTTTAGAATGGATGCAACAGCTGCCTAAAACAATAGCTTTTTGGCTATTTAATAACATTAATAAAATACTGGTCCAACAGAGAGAGAGGCTCAAAATGTCCATCAGAATGTGGACATTAATAAAGGGTGTAGCGCATTCTGGCTGGCTCAAAAAGAAAAAAAAAAGAAAAAAACATGCAATGTCACGACGAACAGGTAAACTCATCTACTCACTAGTCAGTTTCACAGCTTCATTGTGTTTATAATCAAAGTATTCTAACTCAAAGTTTCAGGGGAAATGTTTTAAATGTTTTAAAAAGCGCTTGTGCCAGATTTGTTTCAGTACTGCTTCAATGCATTTGCAGTCTTTCCAGGATTATGATTATGTTCTGAGCTCTCTGTTGGCCTGTGGACATGCTGTTCCTGTTGTTTCTGCTTCTTTGGTTGTTTATCTCAGCCCACTGGTGGATACACATCCACTTCTGACAGGAGGTGGGTGTAAGCATTCGCTACTTCCCCCGTACATCCACACCTTCCCCTTCCCTCATCAGAGCTCAGACTAGCCGAGGTCACAAACACTCTCTGGAACAGCTTCCCAACTCCAAAACACGAAACAATGCGCAACTTCCTGACTGACACCGCATTACTTCTTTCTAATGCATAATTGATATTCTGTGATGTATTAAACATTTGATGTAGTCCATATTAATCACAGTAATAGATAAATAAATAGCATAGCAACTCGTTGTGCTACGTTTTCATTACGCAGTGATTTGAGAAAGTAATCAAGCGCTCAGATGATCCGGACAGGTCCCTCCATCCCTTCATCCCTTTATCCCTTCATCCCTTCATCTGCAGCTGTTGGGCTCGGGATTTCGTAGGCCAATGAAAAAAAAATGTAACATTTAGGTGACACTTTAGAATAATGGTCATTAGTTAACATTAGTTAACATGAACTAATAATGAACTGCACTTATAAAGCATTTATTTATCGTTGTTAATGTTAATTTCAATATTTACTAATGCTTTATTAAAATCTTGCTAACATTAGTTAATGCAGTGTGAACTAGCATGAACAAACCATGAACAGCTGGATTTATATTAACTAACGTTAACAAAGATGAACAAATACAGTAACAAATGTATAGCTCATGGTTAGTTCATGTTAGTTAATACATTAAATACTTCTTTATTTCGTTTTTAGATTTTTCAAGGCATATATAGTGATGAGCAATGTTATTCAGCATGTTATTATTGTATTATACTATATCATAATACATTATTTGAAATTTACTATTTCAGAATATATTTCTTATTAATTTTACATTTTAAATTTTGTTGTGATTTTGCAGTGTATATGTAGTGATGATCCACGTCATCCAGTATATTATATTATATTATATTATATTATATTATATTATATTATATTATATTATATTATATTATAGTATATTATATTATATTATATTATATTATATTATATTAATTATATTATATTATATTATATTATATTATATTATATTATATTATATTATAGTACAGTATATTAATTATATTAATTATATTATACTATATTAATTATATTTTATTATTATTTTATATAATATTTTATTATATTATATTACATTATATTAATTATATTATATTATATTTATTATATTATATTATATTATATTATATTATATTATATTATATTATATTATATTATATTATATTATATTATATTATATTATATTATATTAATTATATTGTTCAAATGTATCATTATTTCAGAATATATTCCTTACAAATATTCATAAAAATTCATACAAATTTTCTTGGGTTTTAAATGTTTCGACATTTTTTGAACATGTGTTTTTCTGATTTCATGTAGTATTTGTTCAGTTGTGCATGTCTTGAATCAGCTGCTTTTATTCACCCCTAACCACTGTTCAATGAGCAATTAAATGAGCACTGTTAAATGAGCAATTTCTAGAAATCCTGCATTGTACCTGTGGAGATTTGTCCAGTGTGCGGTGATGTTAAAAGTCAGTCCTGAGATGGAATATTTTTTAGTTATTTCTTCGTTCTTAGAGGGAACATCCACCTCACAAATGTAGAAGGAAAAGTTTGAGTACAGCTTCAAAATTCCTCTCTGAAGCCGTCTGAAGCAACATCTCCAGCTCTCCATCTATCTCTATCGCTCCCTCTTTCTTTCTGTCTGGCCAGGCCTCGGGTAGAAAAATGTAGCGCGGCTTTGACAGCTCTCCCTGATGGTTATTTTTGGATTCGAGGAGAAACTAGCACTAAATGTCGTAAGAGAGAGAAACATATCTGTGGTGTAGACACTGGAATGATGTTCCTGAGCTGATAATGATGTTCCATTATGATCCTGTTTTCCAGGAATAACGGTATGCTTTAAACTCAACTCAAAATATATCAGTTACAGAAGCTGATACTGTATAAACTGAAGTCTATCTATCATCTATCTATCATTCATCTATCTATCATCTATCTATCTATCTATCTATCTATCTATCTATCTATCTATCTATCTATCTATCTATCTATCTATCTATCTATCTATCTATCTATCTATCCATCCATCCATCCATCCATCCATCCATCCATCCATCCATCCATCCATCCATCCATCCATCCATCCATCCATCCATCCATCCATCCATCCATCCATCCATCCATCCATCCATCCATCCATCCATCCATCCATCTATCTATCTATCCATCTATCTATCCATCTATCCATCTATCCATCTATCCATCTATCTAAAATTAGGTAAGTTAGTGGCATCTGTCATCTTTTATGTCCGTGTGGGAGTGATGGAGAGAAAGAAAAAAAATCATCATTTGTTCCTTTGTGAGTCTTTGTTTTTGCACACGTGTGTGTGTGTGTGTCTAGACTCATCTAAACTCTTGTGTATGTCCCTATTCACTCTATCTATCTATCTATCTATCTATCTATCTATCTATCTATCTATCTATCTATCTATCTATCTATCTATCTATCTATCTATCTATCTATCTATCTATCTATCTATCTATCTATCTATCTATCTATCTATCTATCTATCTATCTATCCATCCATCTATCCATCTATCCATCTATCTATCTATCCATCTATCCATCTATCCATCTATCTAAAATTAGGTAAGTTAGTGGCATCTGTCATCTTTTATGTCCGTGTGGGAGTGATGGAGAGAAAGAAAAAAAAATCATCATTTGTTCCTTTGTGAGTCTTTGTTTTTGCACACGTGTGTGTGTGTGTGTGTGTGTTTGTGTGTGTGTGTGTGTGTGTGTGTGTGTGTGTGTGTGTGTGTGTGTGTGTGTGTGTGTGTGTGTCTAGACTCATCTAAACTCTTGGGTATGTCCCTATTCATCTAACTCGTGGCTATATCATCTATCTATCTATCTATCTATCTATCTATCTATCTATCTATCTATCTATCTATCTATCTATCTATCTATCTATCTATCTATCTATCTATCTATCTATCTATCTATCTATCTATCTATCTATCTATCTATCTATCTATCTATCTATCTATCTATCTATCTATCTATCTATCTATCTATCTATCTGTCTGTCTGTCTGTCTGTCTGTCTGTCTGTCTGTCTGTCTGACTGTCTGTCTGTCTGTCTGTCTGTCTGTCTGTCTGTCTGTCTGTCTGTCTGTCTGTCTGTCTGTCTGTCTATCTATCTATCTATCTATCTATCTATCTATCTATCTATCTATCTAAAATTAGGTAAGTTAGTGGCATCTGTCATCTTTTATGTCCGTGTGGGAGTGATGGAGAGAAAGAAAAAAAATCATCATTTGTTCCTTTGTGAGTCTTTGTTTTTGCACACGTGTGTGTGTATGTGTGTGTGTGTGTGTAGACTCATCTAAACTCTTGGGTATGTCCCTATTCATCTAACTCGTGGCTATCAATCTTTAATGAATTCAAAAGCAGAGAGACTCTTATGAAGAAATTTGTGACACAGACACTCAAAGGATCAAGTACCCAAGGCTACCCACAATTCCTTCAGAAGCCAACTCATTAGTAGTCATCGAATCAGTACAGTACTATAGACCGATAAAATAAACGCTGAGCTGCATTTATCAGTCTGTGTATGTGTGTGTGTGTGTGTGTGTGTGTGTGTGTGTGTGTGTGTGTGTGTGTGTGTGTGTGTGTGTGTGTGTGTGTGTGTGTGTGTGTGTGTGTGTGTGTGTGTGAATATATATTTCAGAACCAACACTCCTTCTGTATGTCGGTCTCTATCCATCCATTCATCTGTCCATATATATATATATATATATATATACATTTTCTGTTAAATTTTAAGATATAATTTCCATTTGCCAGGATAAGGGAAGCTATAGATAAGTTAAGCTTGTCCTAAAGACTTTGCAGGTGTGCAGGTCTCTAAGGGTGCGTTCACACTTGTCATGTTTGGTTCGATTAAAACGAACCCTGGTGCGATTGCTGGGTTAGTGTGGTTCATTTGAACATATGTGAACGCTGCCATCCGAACCCTGGTGCGCACCAAACAAGCGGAGCGAGACGCTAAAAAGATGGGTCTCAGTCCGTTTCCAAACCAACTCTGGTGCGGTTCGATGGATATATGAACGCAACACAGACCAAAGACATGTAAATGAACCAAAAACAGGACGGGATGTCACAAGATGCGACGTTACAAGTCAGCTGATTTAATGCGGAAAGATCGGTGTATCCAAAATGAGTATTGGTCATACTCTATATATGCAGATCTTCGTTTCTGCACACAACGGAGGAAATCCTGCTGCTGTTCGTGAGTTCTCAGCTGGTAAAAATAAAACCTTATGTACACGCTTACAATGATGGCGTTTAATCAGCACACAGCATTGTTTTGAATGTTCGATAAGCAGCTCCGTCGTGAAATATACGTCATGAAAGCCGACCAATCAGGTTGTGACCGTATCCCTATGCCTTTGGTTCGGTAATTTTAGGTTCACTGTTAAAAATGCCAATGTGAACGCTAAGTGGACCAGGACTATATGTTTTGTTTTTTTGTCCGGACCAAACAAACCAAACGAACCCTAAGGGTGCTTTCACACCTGCCTCATTTAGTTGGGTTGAATCGTACTAGAGTTGGTTTTCCCCTTTGGTGCGGTTCGTTTGGTCAGGTGTGAAAGCAGCAATCGCACTCGGGTGCGCACCAAAAGCAGACCAAACAAGCGCACCAGAGCTTGAAGAGGTGGTGTCTGTACGCTTTCAGACGAACTCTGGAGCGGTTCATTTGTGGTGAGAACGTGATCCGACCTTGAACAGACCCAACTGCAAAAAGTACTTATCATTTTTGGACTAAACCAGCTGCCGTAGTCAGCTGCGCTGTGCATTATGGGATGAGGAAATGTTTGTCGACAGTTTGCACTTTAGCATGGCAGCTCGCGGACAAACTTAGAGTAGTGAGGAGGTGCAGAGCCTCATAGAAATTTGATCTGATTAACATATTAGGTCCCAACTTCGGAAAACTCACAAGAACAGCGCGATCTTCGAAGCGATGCACGCTCGCCGTTTACAGTGCATTAGAACGATGTTTTCAAGCCGCATCCGCGCTTCATTATAGAAATGTATTGTTTGCATATTGTGGTGTATACAAACAATGTAATAGATTATGGCCAGGGACAAAACCAGCCCGCACAGTCGCAGTTTAGGAAATACGCCATGGCCAATGAGTGATGTGGACGTTGTCATGTGACTGCATTTTGGTTCGTTTCAACGGGTTCGGACCAAAGCAATCAGTGTGGTGTGAAAAGGAACCATAAAAGCTGAAAAATGCTACAATGTAAAATTGTTTGCCCTTGGTTCGGACCAAATGAACCGAACTAGAGATGTGAAAGCACACTAATTTATTGTTTTCTTCATCTGACCCGCTGACACGAGGCACAAGGACAGTCATTACAGCATGAATTGGTGTTAAATGTCTCAGAGCCACAATGAATAACCACATTTAAATGGCAGTTTAAGCACTTCAATTATATTGTAAAATGTTTGTTAATCTGTGTGATCAGTCTCGCTCTACTGAGTAATGTTGGTGTTCAAGGCTGGTATATTTGATTCTTGAGCAAATGAGTCATTCATTTCCAGATTCCACTGATTAAATGTATTCTGTCTTTTAATGCTCAAACAAAGAACTCTTGTATAATTGGTTGTTTATTGATAAAGCATGGCACTAGTAACACCTTGAGTTTGATTTTCACACAATTTGATACAATAGGACCTAAGATTTTTATGATGGTCTAGCTTTATAAATCATATGTGGCCCACAATTCGTTTTTTACTTTGTACGTGTGGTTTGGCCTGTATAGTTCTCTTAAAAAATTATATTATTAAGAATCAACAAGGATTGACCTCAAACTTTTTGTTGTGCTCCTCAAAACATTCCTGAACCATTTTTGCTTTGTGGCAGGAGCATTACAGTGCTGGACTGGGGAAAATTCGGCCCTAACAATCACTGCCTCCACCGGCTTGTCGTCTTCCCATAGTGCACCTTGTGCCATGTGTTCCCCAGGTAAGTGACGCACACACACCTGTCCATCCACGTGATGTAAAAGAACACGTGATTCATCAGACCAGGCCACCTTCTTCCATTGCTCCGTGTTCCAGTTCTGATGCTCACGTGCCACTGTTGGTGCTTTTGGCGGTGGACAGGGGTCAGGGGTCAGCATGGGCACTTTTCAGCGGCTGTGCCGCCCCATACTCAACAAACCGAGATGCTCTGTGTAATCTGACACCTTTCTATCAGAACCAGCATTAACTTCTTGAGCAGTTTGAGCTCCAGTAGCTCGTCTGTTTGATCGGACCACATGGGCCAGCTTTCGCTCCCCACGAGCATCAATGAGCCACGGCCGCCCATGACCCTGTGGCCGGTTCTCCACTGTTCCTTCATGACCCTGTGGCCGGTTCTCCACTGTTCCTTCATGACCCTGTGGCCGGTTCTCCACTGTTCCTCCATGACCCTGTGGCCGGTTCTCCACTGGTCCTTCATGACCCTGTGGCCGGTTCTCCACTGGTCCTTGATGACCCTGTGGCCGGTTCTCCACTGGTCCTTCATGACCCTGTGGCCGGTTCTCCACTGGTCCTTCATGACCCTGTGGCCGGTTCTCCACTGCTCCTTCATGACCCTGTGGCCGGTTCTCCACTGGTCCTTCATGACCCTGTGGCCGGTTCTCCACTGGTCCTTGATGACCCTGTGGCCGGTTCTCCACTGGTCCTTGATGACCCTGTGGCCGGTTCTCCACTGCTCCTTCATGACCCTGTGGCCGGTTCTCCACTGCTCCTTCATGACCCTGTGGCCGGTTCTCCACTGCTCCTTCATGACCCTGTGGCCGGTTCTCCACTGGTCCTTCATGACCCTGTGGCCGGTTCACCACTGGTCCTTCATGACCCTGTGGCCGGTTCTCCACTGGTCCTTCATGACCCTGTGGCCGGTTCTCCACTGGTCCTCCATGACCCTGTGGCCGGTTCACCACTGGTCCTTCATGACCCTGTGGCCGGTTCTCCACTGGTCCTCCATGACCCTGTGGCCGGTTCTCCACTGGTCCTTCATGACCCTGTGGCCGGTTCTCCACTGGTCCTTCATGACTCTGTGGCCGGTTCTCCACTGGTCCTCCATGACCCTGTGGCCGGTTCTCCACTGGTCCTTCATGACCCTGTGGCCGGTTCACCACTGGTCCTTCATGACCCTGTGGCCGGTTATCCACTGGTCCTTCCTTGGAGCACTTTTGATAGAGACTGACCACTGCAGACCGGGAACACCCCACAAGAGCTGCAGTTTTGGAGATGCTCTGACCCAATCGTCTAGCCGTCACAATCTGGCCCTTGTCAAACTCGCTCAAATCCTTACGCTTGCCCATTTTTCCTGCTTCTAACACATCCACTCTGAGGACAAAATGTTCACTTGCTGCCTAATATATCCCACCCACTAACAGGTGATGAAGAGATCATCAGTGTTAAACTTTAAACTTTATATTCATCATACTGTATCAAATGTGTATCAAAATCAATATGAATATGCACAACTGTTTTCAACATTGGTAATAATCATACATTTTTCTTGAGCATCATATTAGAATGATTTCTGAAGGATCATGTGACACTGAAGACTGTAGTAATGATGCTGAAAATCCAGCTTTGATCACAGGAATGAAATATATTTTACTGTATATTCACATAGAAAACAGCTGTTTACATTGTAATAATATTTCACAATATACTGCAGTTTTTACAGTATTTTTCACATTTAAAAAAATCAACCCTAAACTTTTGAACTGCACATATTTGATTGAATTGAATTAATTATTATTTAGAAAATGTTCAGATGTTATATCAAAGAGGCTTGTGATCTTTCTGGTCTCTTAAAGTCTGTAACCTTCCTGATCTCCAAGGTGTAAAATGCAGTTCAATTCAATTCAAAAGCTTTGTTGTCTGTCCCCACAGGGGTAGAAATGTTTCTTTAGAAAAAGGCTCAACAAACAATGCAAAACAACACAAGTAGCCATTTAAAATAAACAAATAATATGACATTAAACCCACACAACCCACAGAAGGAAACAATCTCAAGCATCATTAGTTCAATAAACATGAGCTGTCTGCTAGATATGAGGGTAAGATGAGCCGCTCAACTTCAGAAACAACATCATCTATATAATTTGGTCATTGATTTAGTCTGCTTTTATAGATGCTACAACCTTTCTTAAATCTTATAAATACATGACAGCACAGAGCGGATCATGTGATCGAGTCGGTCCAGAGTCACGACAGCACAGAGCGGATCATGTGATCGAGTCGGTCCAGAGTCACGACAGCACAGAGCGGATCATGTGATCGAGTCGGTCCAGAGTCACGACAGCACAGAGCGGATCATGTGATCGAGTCGGTCCAGACACACGACAGCACAGAGCGGATCATGTGATCGAGTCGGTCCAGACACACGACAGCACAGAGCGGATCATGTGATCGAGTCGGTCCAGACACACGACAGCACAGAGCGGATCATGTGATCGAGTCGGTCCAGAGTCACGACAGCACAGAGCGGATCATGTGATCGAGTCGGTCCAGAGTCATGACAGCACAGAGCAGATCATGTGATCGAGTCGGTCCAGAGTCACGACAGCACAGAGCGGATCATGTGATCGAGTCGGTCCAGAGACACGACAGCACAGAGCGGATCATGTGATCGAGTCGGTCCAGAGTCACGACAGCACAGAGCGGATCATGTGATCGAGTCGGTCCAGAGACACGACAGCACAGAGCGGATCATGTGATCGAGTCGGTCCAGAGTCACGACAGCACAGAGCGGATCATGTGATCGAGTCGGTCCAGACTCACGACAGCACAGAGCGGATCATGTGATCGAGTCGGTCCAGACTCACGACAGCACAGAGCGGATCACGTGATCGAGTCGGTCCAGAGTTACGACAGCACAGAGCGGATCATGTGATCGAGTCGGTCCAGAGACACGACAGCACAGAGCGGATCATGTGATCGAGTCGGTCCAGACTCACGACAGCACAGAGCGGATCATGTGATCGAGTCGGTCCAGACTCACGACAGCACAGAGCGGATCATGTGATCGAGTCGGTCCAGACTCACGACAGCACAGAGCGGATCATGTGATCGAGTCGGTCCAGAGACACGACAGCACAGAGCGGATCATGTGATCGAGTCGGTCCAGACTCACGACAGCACAGAGCGGATCATGTGATCGAGTCGGTTCAGAGACACGACAGCACAGAGCGGATCATGTGATCGAGTTGGTCCAGACACACGACAGCACAGAGCGGATCATGTGATCGAGTCGGTCCAGAGTCACGACAGCACAGAGCGGATCATGTGATCGAGTCGGTCCAGAGTCACGACAGCACAGAGCGGATCATGTGATCGAGTCGGTCCAGAGACACGACAGCACAGAGCGGATCATGTGATCGAGTCAGAGACACGACAGCACAGAGCGGATCATGTGATCGAGTCGGTCCAGAGTCACGACAGCACAGAGCGGATCATGTGATCGAGTCGGTCCAGAGTCACGACAGCACAGAGCGGATCATGTGATCTAGTTGGTCCTGAGACACGACAGCACAGAGCGGATCATGTGATCGAGTCGGTCCAGAGACACGACAGCACAGAGCGGATCATGTGATCGAGTCGGTCCAGAGACACGACAGCACAGAGCGGATCATGTGATCGAGACGGTCCAGAGACACGACAGCACAGAGCGGATCATGTGATCGAGTCGGTCCAGAGTCACGACAGCACAGAGCGGATCATGTGATCGATTCACCGCAGACCAGAATATGTATCGGACCCGTTTGAATTCTGCATAGAATGCTGTATTGTAAAGTGATATGGAGGAGAAACGGTTGGACAGACTCGGCATTAGAAACCGCACAGACGAGCATAAGAGAAAACAGAGCTGCCATGCAACAAACATAAAGTACACACTTCTCAAACGACACATCCTCAGAATGACTATGATCACTGTTGTGCTTTAGTAACAGTTTCATATTAAATCTAAAAGGCAAGTATATTAGACTGTTGCTCTCATAAGCTGTCAAATGCGGTTCTGGCCGAGCTGTGATATAAACAAAACGCTTTTGGCTATTTAAAAAAGGGGAGGAGCTGCTCTATATGCCCCGCCCTGTCTTTCTGTTTCACTGTCAATAGATTGAATAACACTGCATGTTTCAAGGCACTTCAGTGGAGCTTTAACTAACTGTCCTTTTTCTAATGACCTATCAGACCTTTATTTTATAATTATGTTTAATTTGCCGTTGTTTTTTAGGCCACAATCCCAGGACGTCTAAGTGGTCTCATAAATCACCTCAGTCTTGCCTGCAGCTGTAAATTCACTGTGTGATTGTTTGTCATGTGGGTTTGAAATCCCGCAGCCTGCGTTCAGTTTACTTAGCAGGTCAGTGTGACGCCCGGCCGAGCTTCCTAACGATTCAGACCCAGACCAGTGTGAATTTATTAACCTCCTCTCCGGCTCTCACTGAACTCCAGACGGAAATTGGCTGGACTCCCTGTTCTTCCAGCTTCAGCAATGTATCTAATCCTGGCTTTTTGGTAACCACAGTAAACTCTGAACAATTACTCTTGGATGTATGTTTGGCTGGGCTTTCACTCAAAGTCTTTTTAGGAGTGCATCTTTTGCAGGAAAAACAAAAATCCCATTGTTGTTTTGATTATTAGCGTTCGGTTCACTGTTTGTATAAAGTATGATTCATGGTTCAACCTTCTTGAAGTATAAATTCACAACAGATTGAATACCGTTGGAAAAACATAATCATGTTCTTTGGCATAAATAAATCAACTACAGCGTTTAAAGGCTTATATGAAAGTTTTCATTTAGTCAGGCCCTCAGGTATGAAGATATTACACAATAAAAGCTTTAGCCATGAATAATTGTCTCCAGTTTAGCTCATCAGATAGACATCAATACATTTCTGAGAAACTACACTCTAAAAAATGCTGGGTTAATAATAACCCAAGTTGGGTTGAAAATGGACTAACCCAGCAATTGGGTTGTTTTAACCCAGTGGTTGGGTTAAATGTTTGCTTAAAACAACCCAATTGCTGGGTTAAAACAACCCAATCGCTGGGTTAGTCCATTTTCAACCCAACTTGGGTTGTTTTTAACCCAGCATTTTTTAGAGTGTAACTATGCAGGACTAATGAGTAGTACTACATTAACACTTCAGCTATTAACTCATATAGAAACAAGCTGAGCTAATATCAGATTTTGGACTAATATAGTTCCTTATTACACTGTAAAAAATGCTGGTTTAAAAACAACCCAAGTTGGGTTGAAAATGGACTAACCCAGCAATTGGGTTGTTTTAAGCAAACATTTAACCCAAATGCTGGGTTAAAACAACCCAATTGCTGGGTTAGTCCATTTTCAACCCAACTTGGGTTGTTTTTAACCCAGCAGTTTTTAGAGTGTAACTATGACTGATGAGTAGTACATTAACACTTCAGCTGCTACTATTAACTCATATTGAAACAAGCTGAGATAATATCAAATGTAGGAATAATATAGTTCCTTATTAGTTAATCAATAATTACTGAAGGGGATTGGCAAAACTAAGAACTAATAGGTAACTATGACAAATTATAGAATGATTGGGTTAATGATGACAGAATTGTGATTTGTTGGATGAACGATCACTGTAACCACCATTACGATGAGTTTTTTCCTCTGTTGCTCTTGCATGTGATATTTTCCCTCTGAACTGATGCATGCATGGCCAGAGAGAGAATGAGAGCGGCAGTGGAGGAAATCCTGCCATCATCCCGAGAAATGATTCCTGACGCACTTTCTGGGACCAGAAGCTGGCGATATACTCTCATATTGCAATTATGGGATGTATGAAGCATGACCTGCCAGACTGATGGTAAAAATGGAGGAAAGGTATGAACGAATAACAGTTTTTGCCTATTGCTTACACACTTTTTGCAGAATTTGGCTCGTTATGTCAAAACTCTACACCCAAGGCAATCAGACATAGCACTTGGAGATCAACAACGTCTATGCCAAAATGAAACACTGCAATCAAAACTTAACACTCATTTCTAAAAATGAAATTTTTGCAACAAAACCATACAAGCACAATTTGAATCTTTCATATCACCATCAACACACTGATGGGCTTTATATAACACTGCAGTCTTTGTGTTTCTATTTTTATTGTCATTTTCTCAGACTCAGTTTTCTGTAAAACTCGAAAGTAGAATTTCTGCAGTAATCAAACGAGAGACAAAAACAAAAAAACAAAACAAACATTATTACAGAAATAAAGAAAACTAGAATCACAAATCATCAAATTTAGCAACAAAGCAAAAGCAAACTAAACAGTGTTTGTGAGTGTGTGTGTGTGTGTGTGTGTGTGTGTGTGTGTGTGTGTGTGTGTGTGTGTGTGTGTGTGTGTGTGTGTGTGTGTGTGTGTGTGTGTGTGTGTTGTGTTTGCGTGTGTGTGTGTGTGTGTGTGTGTGTGTGTGTGTGTGTGTGTGTGTGTGTGTGTGTGTGTGTGTGTGTGTGTGTGTGTGTGTGTGTGTGTGTGTGTGTGTGTGTGTGTGTGTGTGTGTGTGTGTGTGTGTGTGTGTGTGTGGGCATGTTTTCGTGAAATATCAGGACACAAATGTGTATAATGACATGGGTATGACATAGGTATTACAAAAAGAGGGTGAAATATGAGGACGTTCCCCATGTCCTCACTTTTCAAAATGCTTATAAATCACACAGAACAAGGTTTTTTTCACAGAAAGTGAACTGCACAGTCTCCTGTGAGGGCTAGGTTTAGGGGCAGGGGCAGTGTAAGGGGATAGAAAATACGGTTTGTACGGTATAAAAACCATTACGCCTATGGAATGTCCTCACATTTCACAAAAACAAACATGTGTGTGTGTGTGTGTGTGTGGGTGGGTGACTGGCAGAGAGGCAGCAGGTGTTACTCAGATTCTCCAGCCAGACGAATCGACTTCCTCGTGCTGATTTACTCATTTGACACTCTAACACTCTCCGGTCACATTCAGAACATCAGCAGCACTTCAGAGCAAAAAGTCTTATGCTATTATGTGTTTATAGGAATTATATAAAATGTAACACAAAAAAATTACATTTTAAAGAAGTGCTTTTTTACATTTATAACTGTATACAATTCAAAAAATGAAGGCCACTTTATATTAATCATTTATTTTTACATGACCGTTTACTCTGACATTTATATTGAAATGGGCCGTGTTTGGCTGCTGTGCCTTTAGGACTGTGCCAATGCTCTTAATATAGTGTTTCATATACTATATTAATATAGTGCTCCATCCTTCAATAACAACCTCTTTGCAAAGCCTGGATTACACTGTGACACTCAAACCGCCACAAAGGTCACACAGATGTGATTGTTTCAGGGATACATTTATAAGCACACTGTACTCTTTTGTTTCAAAACATGAACATTATAAAGCCTACTGTATCATATCTGACACACACATTTCAGCGGCCTCTGAATGATCAACATGCACACAACTTGAATTAAAGCCTTCTGTCTCTGATTGATAGTTTGGACTATTTTATCAAGTACTAGTTTTAGCTGTACAAACGTCCTCCTTCAGCTCGTGCTTCACATATGAGCCATAAAAGTCTGATGTATCGAATATGATACTCAACAAAAACACATACAACTGTTCCATTTAAAAATATATATTCATAGGCTTTATAGTTTGATTTCCTTTATATCCCAAAAGGCCTTATCCTCTTAAGCTCTGGGAAATTTTTGGGGATTTCCGCCTTGATTTGGCCGACCCAAATTGAAAAGCTTCCCATACCCACACACAAGTCTCTAAATACACAATTTTTTGTGTAATTTTACAGGAAACCCTTTGAAGTTTCACAAACCACTGCTAAAAGTGATAAACATGTACGTATATGTTGTCTGAGCTGTAATAACTCCCCCCCCCCCTTTTTTTCATGTCATTTACAACAGGAAACAGAATCCATTCCCACAATGCACCTACAAATGAATGCATTGAAAACCAATGAATTGGATCAATGAAATCAAGTGAAATCAGCTCTACAAATCTTTACACACACACACACACACACATACATGACCGACCACTTAGATTCAGGACTGTTTGTGTTGCATCATTATGTGTGTATTGTGAGTACAGTCACGTTCATTGCTCATGATGAGTGAGCTGAAACAAAAGTTTGGAAAGGCTTCGGAAAAACTCCATACATTTGTAAAAGATAGAGAGAAAGATCTAAAAAAAAACCTCCTGAAAAAATATCACGGATTATTGAACAGGTTATGCTTTTTATATACACGATAGTGATTGCCAAGAAAAATGATTTTGCATTTGACTATGATAAATGACATTAAGTCTGATTACTGCAGCGAGAGCTGAATGTTTTGTCCATGTATGGGACGGTGTGACTGCGGATTCGTCTGGGGTTTGAGATTCATTAGAGACCTCATTTGATTTTAACTGCATTTAAAGTCACAGCAGAAAAAGTTCTGTTGCCCCAGGTGCACTACGCCTCCATAAGAGAGAAAAAAAGGTGAGATCGGATTTCGTCCCAAACTATTTCTTGGAGGCTGTGGTTAGCAGGGCTTTGCTATGTGTTTGCTATATCTTTCTGAGTGCTTGCTATACAGTTGCCGAGACTTAAAGGCCAAAGTGAAAAGAGTCCATCCTCAAGTCTCTCTCCGCTGTGTGGCTCAGGTCTCTCTGTGTGTGAGATTTATAAGATGTCCGTATTAAAAACGGTAGTAAACTGACCCAATAGATACCAGTACTACTAGTGTTGCTTCCCTTATCAAACAGCATTTGTGTCAGTCTTGAGCAGCATGTTGGAGGAATGTGTGTCCATCTGTCTACAGTGTAATGACATGATTCAGTGAAGCGCACGGCCTCATTGTAGGACAATCTCTTAACAGTTTATGTCCTGCTGAAAAATCTGGCTTCACATTGAGGTCTATGTATTATTATTTTATATTATTGTTTTGTGTGAACTGAATAAGATGACTCTAAGCATATTTCTAAGAAAAGTTGTTTTGTTGACCTTTGATACTGTATGTTGTAACTATTATTTAACCCGTTCACACATAGAGGTCACTACAGTGGACAGTTATTCAAAAAGCATTTTCTTGCATGTGCATGAGTTTTGATGACATAGTTGCACATTATCCACTACAGTGACATTAGTGCATCATCCTTTACTGTATATTGCCACCAAGTGGAAAGCCGTTGTTTGTGGATTTTTTTTTCTTGTAATTTTACTTGAAATGTATTACTTACTCCAAAAAGTAATCTGATTATTGAATGCACATTATTTGTAATGTGTTACTTTACTCGTTACATCAAAAAGTAATCTGATTACGAAATGCATGTTACTTGTAATGTGTTACTTTACTCGTTACATTAAAAAGTAATGATTACATAATGCACGGTACTTGTAATGTGCTACTTTACTCGTTACATCAAAAAGTAATCTGATTACAAAATGCACGTTACTTGTAATGTATTACTCTACTCGTTACATCAAAAAGTAATCTGATTACAAAATGCACGGTACTTGTAATGTGTTACTTTACTCGTTACATCAAAAAGTAATCTTATTACATAATGCACATTACTTGTAATGTGTTACTTTACTTGTTACATCAAAAAGTAATCTGACTACGGAAATGCACGTTACTTGTAAAGCATTACTTCACTTGTTACATCAAAAAGTCAAGTCAAGTCAACTTTATTTATATAGCGCTTTTAACAATGTAGATTGTTTCAAAGCAGCTTTACAGTGTTAAACAGGAAAATAATGCAGCATAATTTTATTCAGCTGTATAGCCATTCTGGAAAATTTCAAGTATCATACAGTGACAGTGTGGGCTTTAGATCAATAATTTGATCAGTAATTTAGTTTAAATGGTTAATTTAGTTTATTATTTAGATGTATTTCGATGTTTAGTTGAAAAATTTAGTGTCCCCACTAAAAAGTAATCTGATTACATAATGCACAGTACTTTTAATGCGGTACTTTACTCGTTACATTAAAAAGTAATCTGATTACATAATGCACGGTACTTGTAATGTGTTACTTTACTCGTTACATCAAAAAGTAATCTGATTACAAAATGCACGTTACTTGTAATGTATTACTTTACTTGTTACATCACAAAGTAATCTGATTACGTAATGCACGGTAATTGTAATGTGTGACTTTACTTGTTACATCAAAAAGTAATCCGACTACGGAAATGCACGTTACTTGTAATGCATTACTTTACTTGTTACATCAAAAAGTAATCTGATTACATAATGCACAGTACTTGTAATGCGGTACTTTACTCGTTACATCAAAAAGTAATCTGATTACGAAATGCATGTTACTTGTAATGTGTTACTTTACTAGTTAAATCAAAAAGTAATCTGACTACGGAAATGCATGTTACTTGTAATACATTACTTTACTCGTTACATCAAAAAGTAATCTGATTACATAATGCATGTTACTTGTAATGTGTTATTTTACTTGTTACATCAAAAAGTAATCTGACTACGGAAATGCATGTTACTTGTAATACATTACTTTACTCGTTACATCAAAAAGTAATCTGATTACATAATGCATGTTACTTGTAATGCATTACTTTACTTGTTACATCTAAAAGTAATCTGATTACATACTGCACAGTACTTGTAATGCGGTACTTTACTCGTTACATCAAAAAGTAATCTGATTACATAATGCATGTTACTTGTAATACATTACTTTACTCGTTACATCAAAAAAGTAATCTGATTACATAATGCATGTTACTTGTAATGTGTTACTTTACTTGTTACATCAAAAAGTAATCTGATTACGAAATGCATGTTACTTGCAGTGTTACTTTACTCGTTACATCAAAAAGTAATCTGATTAAAAAATGCACGTTACTTGTAATGTATTACTTTACTTTTTTCATCAAAAAGTAATCTGATTACAAAATGCACGTTACTTGTAATGTGTTACTTTACTCGTTACATCAAAAAGTAATCTGATTACAAAATGCACATTACTTGTAATGTGTTACTTTACTTGTTACATCAAAAAGTAATCTGACTACGGAAATGCACGTTACTTGTAAAGCATTACTTTACTTGTTACATCAAAAAGTAATCTGATTACATAATGCACAGTACTTGTAATGCGATACTTTACTCGTTACATCAAAAAGTAATCTGATTACAAAATGCACGTTACTTGTAATGTGTTACTTTACTCGTTACATCAAAAAGTAATCTGATTACAAAATGCACATTACTTGTAATGTGTTACTTTACTCGTTACATCAAAAAGTAATCTGATTACAAAATGCACGTTACTTGTAATGTATTACTTTACTTGTTACATCAAAAAGTAATCTGATTACATAATGCACAGTACTTGTAATGCGGTACTTTACTCGTTACATCAAAAAGTAATCTGACTACGGAAATGCATGTTACTTGTAATACATTACTTTACTCGTTACATCAAAAAGTAATCTGATTACATAATGCATGTTACTTGTAATGTGTTACTTTACTCGTTACATCAAAAAGTAATCTGACTACAAAATGCATGTTACTTGTAATGCATTGCTTTACTCGTTACATCAAAACGTAATCTGATTACGAAATGCATGGTACTTGTAATATGTCACTTGTAATCTGACTACATAAATGCACATTATGTACTGTTACTTTGCATTTTACATTGAAAAGTAATCAACATGCTCTGGTAGAC
This sequence comes from Gobio gobio, assembly GCF_949357685.1. NCBI lineage: Eukaryota > Metazoa > Chordata > Actinopteri > Cypriniformes > Gobionidae > Gobio > Gobio gobio. Next base: position 48,639,024 of record NC_137109.1, read on the forward strand.
TGGAGTGAGCGTGAGTATTTTCTACATGAGTTGGGTTTCCACAGAGCTGTATCTCCACCAGATCCTTGATGGAATCACGTCCTCACATTCTGACATCAAAGACAACGTTCAACTTGTATGAAGTTCTTCTCCATCTGCTGGTCAAACAAGAACCAACTCAATTGTTTTTGCAATCATTTAAGCTGTATTATTTTTTTGTATAAATGTTATTGTTTTGACATGATTTTATATAATTTTATTCATTAGTTTGTGTACACAATTACACATAGTATTACTGTATAATGTTTAATACAGAATCTCTTCAGTTAAAAACAAAAAAAGATACTGTCCAGTATGAAAATCTCTTTGAAAAATGTGTAAAAAAAGTTCAAAACTTGTTTTTCATGCCCTAAGAGCAATAAAAGCACAGGGGAGAAAAAAATCCTGACTGAGGTTGTCATAATTCATGCATGATAGTGTTAAATTTGTAATAGCTTTACATTTTACTGGCTTCATTTACGCTGCAGCTGTCATGTGGTTCAGAGTTAATTGTAATATATTGCCCTTTTTAAGCTATAGCGCAGCTTTTTTCATTACAAGCATCCAATGTGTTTATTTGTGGTGATGAAAGGATATTTTTATACGGCATCTATGGGCTTTTTGCCTTTTATTAATAAAAGATAGACAGGAAAATATTGGGGAAAAAGATGAATGGGGCAAATGCAAATTGCATTCCTCCAGATGAACAGCACTGAATAATCGTAATGATACTCGTGTTAGCACTAGGTAATTTGTCTCATGCTGCGTTCACACCATGTCATAATTACCATCATTTTGTGATGACAACATGTTGTTTTACTCGGAGCTGTTCATTATGCAACACTGTCAATGCCTAAATTAATCTGAAGGGGTCAGATGGGAGAAGTCGGAGCTGTAAGAGTACAACATGATGTGAACGCACCTTTAGTTAAAGGCATGGGTGACAAGAAACAAAATAAGAAACCACATTTATCAAAAGAAAATTGTGACAATTTTTCATTAAAACAAGTTTTTTCAAGTGTATTTGATTCAGGAATGTTAAGATATTTTACTAAAAAAGACAAAAATGCATTGTATGTCTATCATTATTGTAATGCAAATATTGTTGTATATAAAAGCTAGTGTTGTAGTATCCCCAGGTACTTTAAATAAAAGACACTGCATTAGATTATTTCACTATAATTTAAAGACTGCATGCGTTTCTTCTTTCTTGAGAGCAAAGGGCTGTAAGTGTTTCTTGCACTCAGACACAAACAAAGCGGCACATTTTCTCTCTGCCTGAACACAAGAGTGTCAGGCGTGTAAATTGATAGGAAACAGCTTTCAAGTTCAGTGTGGCATCACTGTTGTCATTCAGGGCCACTAATTACATCTGCTTCCTGTTTCTACAGTTTCACATCCCACCCCCGGAGGTTGAATGTCACTGATAATTGGTTCCTTTTACCTCACATCAATAGACGGGCCTAATCCACCCACTTCACAAGGGCGCTTCACAGAAGAATGAAGGGAAGTATGCAACATGCTACAGTACATGCTTGACATTTTATATTTGAGAAAGAAGTTCACGGGAACTTTGGTCCTAGCTGTCACATCATGTGTTCATATTCCGAATGCCAGAAGGAGAACATGCTTCAAAACACTCAAGTCAGTCTAATGCAATGCAATGGCTCCCTCTAGTGAAGCGTGGAGTCCAACTCTGTTTGCTAACACACAGTAAGTATAACTATTGCTATGGTTTACATACAGTGTTTGCTCAGACCACTAACCCAAAGTCTTAAACTTGGAAATATCCCTTATAAATAATCCTAGCAACCATCCAGGCATGATTTCTAAATTATTGATTCATTTAATAAAATATGTTTCACTTTACATAATAAAGTCTAGCAGAGGAAAATATGTGTTTACAGCAGTTAAGAAGAATTATCTTATATTAAGAATGTTGAGGCCGGATTCAGAAGTAAAAAATAATTTTTTAAAGGTGCACTATGTAACATTTTTTCAGTAAAACCCACTAGGCCAGTGTTATATATTTTGTTCAGTTGAGTACTTACAATATCCCAAATGTTTCCAACTATTTGTAAATCGTGAGAAAATTGCTATTTTACCCAAGGAACCGGGGCTGAATCCGAAATCGCCCCCTAAACCCTCATTCCCTACTTTAGTCCACTAATACAGTTCACTTGAAGGAGTGAATGAAAACGAGTGCGTGAAGTCGGACAAGCGTTCTGTGTACATCGGCTGTACACTCGTTATTGCGGTGCAATGTGGGATTGAATGAGTGCACTCGAACATGACCACTATGGCCCTGTCCCAAATGGCACCCTAAACCCTCACAGTCCGCAGTTTCACGACGTAACGCCGCTTTGACTGTCGGGAAGAAGTCCGCTGTGTAACCCGCACCAGTGCGGACTCGGCAATAGTGGGCATCGAGGGCGCATATCGACCACAAAGGGGGCGCTCGTGAGCACCCTTCTGAGACCTAAAATGTCGAATGGGACACCCTGCGGTCTCATGGACTTAACGGACACACGCATGTAGCGGCCATTGTAAGTCCACAAGACCGAAAGTGCACATTAAGTGTACTTCAGGACACCACTACAAATGGCTGTCCCCTCAAATAGTGCCCTTTTTGAGGGTATAGGGGGCGATTTCAGACATGTGAGGAAGTGTCATAGCAGCCGCTGAGAGAACACACAGAGTAACGTCATAACATCATCAACACACTCACGTGTCTAATATGATAAACAGAGCCGCGTTACCTCACACTCATGACCGGAAAAGCGGAAATGGCGACTATGCCATAATAAAAGTCCCGCTGGCGACTGTGTCATAATAAAAGTCCCGCTGGCGACTATGCCATTATAAAAGTCCCGCTGGCGACTATGCCATAATAAAAGTCCCGCTGCTCGGGAGGCTTGTGTTGCGCTCTTCTTGTTAACAATCGCTCCAACGGTTCCTCAGCTCCACAACACTCGGTCCTGCTTCTGCTTCATACTACAGTAACGTTAAAGGGATAGTTCACCCAAAAATGAAAAGAAGCCCATAATTTACTCACCCCAAGTCATCTTAGGTGTATATGACATTCTTCTTTCAGACTAATAAAATCAGAGTTATATTACAAAAGTCCAGGCTAATCCAAGCATTAGAATTTGATTCATAGTTGCTCTGTTTTTGAAGTCCATAAAAACTGCATCTGCCCATCATATAACTGCTCCACACGGCTCTGGGGTGTTAATAAAGGCCTTCTGAAGCGAATCGACATGTTTGTGTAAGAAAAATATGAATATTTAAAACTTTATCAAGTAAACTTTCGACCGACCGCCTTCTGTGTAAAAGTGTTGAATGTTGAAAGTGAAACACAAGATGCGTGCGTCACGTCATGACGAGCGGACCTGGTCGCGTTAGTCTTTCCATCGGCAGGGGAACTTTCAACAAATTGAACTTTGATTGCAATTGATTGCTTTGATTACAACAAATTGATTTTTCCATAAATTGAACATGGAAGGCGGTCGGTCGAAAGTTTACTTGATAAAGTTTTAAGTATGAATATTTTTCTTACACAAATGCATCGATTCGCTTCAGAAGGCCTTTATTAACACCCCAGAGCCGTGTGGAGCAGTTATATGATGGGCAGATGCAGTTTTTATGGACTTCAAAAACAGAGCAACTATGAATCAAGTTCTAATGCTTGGATTAGCCTGAACTTTTGTAATATAACTCCGATTTTATTCATCTGAAAGAAGAATGTCATTTACACCTAGGAAGACTAGGGGTTGAGTAAAATATGGGCTAATTTTCATTTTTGGGTGAACTATCCCTTTAATAATCTCATCCATGAACATGATTTCTGCCCGAGTCCTATCCCGATTCTTTTCCACCGGCTGTGAGGTGAAGACCTCATCTCCCAAGATTCTGCACTCAAACGTGGCGTCATCAAACTACACCTTTGTTTTGAACAGGCGACCTCTAGTGGACGGAAAAGTTACATAGTGCAGCTTTAAAATAAAAATGTGCATTTCTTGAAGAAATATTAAATTAATTAATCTATACTAACTTTAAAAAAAAAATGAATTAGTGTGTGAAATGCTCCTTATCTTGTGTTTGTCTGACCCTGGTGTTTAAGACTTCTTGTGTACTGCAAGAACGCTTTGAGCCTTTGTGTGATTTATTGCAACACATTCTATGCTTGTTGTATATGTAAATTAATTATTTTCATACTTAGCCTGTTATTGTTTAAGATTAAAATCAAGTTATCAATGTTTTTTTATGTTAAGTGTCATGTTCATATGCAATCATTTATCAGATGTTTATCCAAAGTGATTTACAGTAGGACAACAACTCGAGGCTACACAACACAAACAGATCATTAGAAAACAGGTACTTTTAGTGGTAATTTGCATACAAGTTCATGCTATTTGTTGTGTCAGATCACACACACACAAACGCGTACACACACACACACACACACACACACGGTACTGTAATATAAACCCCTAATATATGTACAGTATGTATGTATATTGCGTACTGAGCCTTTGTGTCATTTATTGCAACACATTCTATGTTTGTTGTAAATGTGAACTAATTATTTTCTTACTTAGTCTGTTATTGTTTAACCCATTAACCAGGGGTCTAAAACTCAATTTACCTGGGGGCCGCTGGAGGTAGACTCTGGGTCAGGCTGGGCCGCATCAAGTATTCCACAAAAAAAAGTGTTTCAAGTATTCCAATAAAGGAGCACTACTGATCTAATCTTCTCAATATTTATTACAGTATTACAGTTCTTCAGCGTAATTGTTTCTTCTGAACATAAACTGTTCCTCTGAATTTAAACATTCCTTTCTGAACATGAATGTTTCTTCAGAACATTTAAAAAAAATATATAGCCTATAGAACTTAAATCATTATGTAACAATGAAATATTGATTAAATATTTTTTACTAAATATATATTGACTACCGTAAAACTTCAAATAATAGCCCGGGCTTCTATTTACCCAAATCACCGAACTGCACCGGCTTGTATTTGAAACAGGCGTCTATAAGAGACAAGCCTTTAATTTAGTGTTGAGATGTTCAAGCATGACGGTAGGAGGTTACCACATTATATTACGTTTTATTTATAATTAATTCGAATGTGTTTAACAGATCATTTAATGTAAGAAATTAGGGTTGTGCCGATGGACGATATCATCGTGATGCCACGCCCCGGTTGCAAGTCTGTTGTGAGTGCGACACACACTAATCCTCTTCTATAGTTATAGTTAAACTAAAAACTTAGCAGGGATTGCTCTGTAAATTAATTTGAGAATGTAACTAATGCATATATGCTATTTTAAATACTGTAGTCTATGCAGATATATGTATAGCCTACATTTTGAAATCATTTGAGGCTGAAACATCCATAAGCATGCGTGTTTATTTTAGCACTTCCGTCAGTGAAACAACACAGCCTATTCAACATTTAAACGATTTTCAGTAAATAATAGTTACCTAAAGAATATAAGAAAATTAAATATTAGTTAGAAAAATATTTGATTCATACTATTTCCCCGCAAAGACGTAGGCCTACTCTGCGCTTTGAGAGGAAGGGGACAAAAGCTGGATAGACACCTTTCAAATATATCTTCGTGTTTTCTCCTGATGTTGCAAGGCAACACTTGTTGTAAAAGGTCTGAAGAGCGGATTTTATCTTCCACAAGGTCAAGACATTTAGGCAATGTTTGATTATTCACAGCCAGAGAAAACGAAACTAAAATCACCGGCGTGTGTGTGAAATGCGCTATTCAAATAAACCAAACTTGACGCGCATTACCAAGTTTAATAACAAGAACAAACTGTGTTAAATAAAGTTTGAAGTAAAAAGGTATTCGTCCCACAGTTTTTTATTGTACTTTACCACAGTAAAGGATGTGAATAGTTATAATAGACTTAATTATAAGCAAACGAAAGGAAGAAACGTTTATAACGTTAATCCCCTGCGAAAATGGCCATCAGAAGCTACTGTCAGGCCACATACCTAAGGATAACATCCCGAAGTTAATGAAATATATCTCCTCCTTCTCCCTCGCACACACAAACACACGCGCACGTCTGCGCGCAAGCATTAAAGGAATTGTTCAGCCGCTCCGTATCCAGCTTTACCCACGCTTGAAATTTGACAACTGTCAGCTTAAATGTCAAATTATACTTTTCTTCATGGTGGTATTGAGAGAATTAAGAAAAACTGAAGACTGAAAGTTCGTTAACCTCTTTGTTATGTTGCCATAGTGATGAGTCGTTCATGAACGGTTCCGTCTGTCACGTGAAATTTAATCAAAACATAGAACAGACGATCTGACGGGTTTGAGAAGATCAAATACGGCCCGATACTAAAAAACAGACCCGGCGTCTATTTGAGACCGGCCTTTATTAACCCAAACCTGTCGTCGCACCAGGCGTTTAAAAGAGACAGGCGTCTATTTGGGACTCGGCTATTATTTGAAGTTTTACGGTAATTCAAAGCAAGGCCTTAACTGTCACAGATGCATCAGCGTCAGCGCCAGACCTCTACACTCTACACTCCGAGTTCTGATCACCTGCACCTGCTTTCATCACCTGTCACCAATCCCATGTCATTGCACTCACTGTTTTAAGCACCTCCAGTTCCCTCATTCAAGTGTCAGGTCTCGTCGATACTACATCGCTACTGACTCACTCATGTGCTTACCCGCTCAAGAGACTACCGTATTCCTCTGTTCAACCTGCCTGTTCTCCGGATCTCCAGTCTTCGACCGTCTAGCCTCCTTCAGCCCGCCGGTCTTCCTCAGACCACTCTTTTCATCCTGCCAAGATCAGATAAGAGACTCTGTCAGATCCATTCTTCAGTTATTGAGCTAATTACACCTTCACTCTTCAACTTGCCTGCCGTGACTGTTCCACTGTGCTTGAATAAATCATTTTGCAAACTTACTCCGTTTGGGTTGTTCTGTTTCCTGACATTAACCAGGTCAAACACGGAGCAGTGAACGAAATTCTAGGTCTAATCTTTTTGGGACTATTTGTAAACAATATTTGCATTAATTTGCGTCAAATATATTATTAGTCCCGAGATTCTTCGCATGAGTGAATAAATACAAAGATCCGCAGTTAACACTTGACTTCTCTAGTGGTCTGGGGATAGAGTTTTTGTAAACCGTGTCAAAGGTTCTGGGTTTCTAATCCACTGTCATATAGTTTAGTTTTTTTCCTTCTTTTTCATTAAAATCAAAGATGTTCATCAATGATTGTATATTAAGAGCATGGACACGTTTGTGTGCATTTTGTGCGATAGACTGACGCGCTTGTCTGTGTGTTGTTGTGGTTGCCCTTTGGCAGGTTTTCTAACTTCATATGTAATAAAGAGAAGAGACTGGGGTAACTTCGATCATTCTTTACTCAGACTTCTTTTGCACACACGAGGTTCCCCAACCATCAGGTAGTCTCGCGATAATGACGTCACACAGTATGTTGGACTTAGTGTAACTGAGGCATTAATAACATCAGGATGTTACATCTCCCTCTTTAAAGAAACATGGCATGATCTCTAAGTGTGTAGATCTTTACTAAAGCTATTTTACATAACCAAAACAAGCTTTAAACATGACTCAACATCAAATTGGGTTTGAATTATTAACAACCCTTGATAGAAATGAAAACCTTCAAATGGTTAAATCAAATGCGTCAGATATTACAACAAGGATATGAAATACTCCCTTAGGCTCCTTAAGGCTTTGGATGCATTTAGATGCCAACCTGGTAGAATAACTTGGAAACATAATTTTCCACTTTTGTATTGCTTAAGGGCAGTATAGCATGAACGATTCATATTAAGCTAGCTTGAACGTAGAATAGCGTAGAATGGAAATCAGACGTTGCGTTACCATGGAAACGGTACTCTAAATTCTTCTACCGGGCACCTCCCCCTAGTGGGCGGTGTCATGTTTCGTATTACAAAATGTATTTGAACTACTCAAAACCTTTTCTAATCTTGACAAAACACATATCGTCGGAAAGGTCTAAGTCTCAAGGTTCCATATTTGGGGACTGTTTTGTGATGGAAGTGATATTTGGACAGAAATTTACAGGAAAATGCATTTTTAAAAAAATGATCAATGGAATGTGTGACACCCAGCGCCTAAACAAAATCTCATGGGGACTTCAATCTTTGTGATATCAACTTCAAATTTGGAACACAACTTGGTTAGACATATGGCTTTGATTTTAGAGTGATTTTAGAGTTAAAACATTTGTTGTAAAATATATATTTTATGTAAAATAAAAAAATATTTAGTACAGTGTAACCCCTTTGAATTGTACATTCATATTCTTTTATTTATTTTGAGTCCTAAAGTAAAGTTATTTGTGACTACTTTTGTATACCACAAAAACAGTACTATGATTTACCACTAGACGGTTAACTCAGTGGTTTGTGAGTGAGTCGTTTTATATCGAATTCAGATGAAGAAGCCAGCTGAACATGCACGCACGAGGTTAGCGTGAGATTGCACAAACGATTCAATTTTGATATGTTTCTTCGTTTCTATGTGTAAATTCTTTTACAAAGATTGTTAGGGTTAGTTCACCCAAAAATTGACATTTTGTCATTAATTACTCACCCTCATGTCGTTCGACACCTGTAAGACCTCCGTTCATCTTCGGAACACAAATTAAGATATTTTTGTTGAAAGCTGATGCTGAGAAAGGCTTCAGATAGGCCTCCATTGGCATTCAGTACATTTACACTCCCAAGACCCATAAAAGGCACTTAAAACATTGTTACAAAGTCCATCTCACCACAGTGACTGTACAATCATTTTACGATGCAACGACAATAGTTTTTGTGCGCAAAAAATCAAAATAATGACTTTATTCAACCTCTTCTTGTCTTCCGTGTATGCCTCCACGACGCATGCGCGAGAATATGACGTAGCGCCGGGGGTTTTCTTTAGCTTTAATTTCTACATTTCTATAACTGTTTGTTTCACACCAACATAATTAATAGTTCTGCATCCGTGAGAGTGTGGGCAGGCTTTTGATAATCGCGCCTCTGCTTCCAGCTCTCTACTGTGCAACTCCGGTCCCGAGATGTCAGCGCCGTGTGCGGGCCTACAAAAGCTTCAACTATGGTCAGCGGAAGTCAATGAAGTCGCGTCGTCCATATTTTTTTACTGTCTATGGATTCAACACGGATCCAAATTGAGAGCTAAGCACATACACACTACCCGGGTAGCAAACAAACAAACAAAAAAAGACCTTTACACACATGAACATTTGAGTATCATACACACACACAAGGGATCCAGAAGAACTATTGAGACTTTGTTTTTTTTGGACTTCACATTCAACTTTGGACACAATATCAACCATTCTCCCTTGGTTCATGCTGTTGAATGGAAACCAGACTATAGTGTATTTCATTGTGAAAGATTGTTTACTCAGTTTTTTTTTTTTGAGTCTTTGTAATAAAATTGCCGGCTGTTAATTGAATTTACTTTGGCCCAGTATTTCTATTTTTTAAATCCTCCTAGAGTCGAACCTATGCCTTATTTAACCTCTATTGGGTAAAATACATTGAATACGTATTCTGTTGTCCCGTTACATCAGTATTTTACATTTACAGTAAATTTAAACTTCCGTACTGAAGATATGCTTATTATCCATACATACTTGAAATGCTTTCACTTCAGCAATAATCTACTGAGTATCTTCTTTAAAACAAGACCAAACTTAGGTATATATCCCAAAGCATTCTTGAATTACAGCCCTTTAAATTTGCATAGTGCATTTTCATGACTATTCTCAAAAAAAAGGGGGGTGACAGTTAAGGGGTTAAGATTCAAATCAAGATCATCTAGGTCAATGTTTTTTATGTTAAGTGTCATGTTCATATCATATGCAATCATTCCTCAGATGTTTATCCAACGTGATTTACAGTATGACAACAACCCGAGGCTACACAACAAACTCATCATTAGAAAACAGGTACTTTTAGTGTTAATTTGCATATAAGTTCATGCTATTTTTTACGTCAGATCACACACACGCACGCACACATGAACACATGCACACACACGCATGGTGCTGTAATATAAACCTATAATATATGTACAGTATGTATGCATGTTGCGCTTTTGTCACCTATACCGGAAAAGTGTTCTATCTCTTCAAGCATCAAATGTCAACTCATGAATTCCGAAATACAGTCGAACTAATAAAGTCTTTCCATGATGTGTCAACTTTTAAACAGAACACTATATCCTCAGTAATTCAGAACGCAACAGGGAAACAACCGAGAAAAAGTTGTGCTCGTCTCTTGGTCATTCAAATGCTTGTGTTCCAAGGAACCCAAAATAAGGGGTAAAAAGGAAACAGATAACGCTCTGTGGAATCTTCCGTGTTGATCTTTCCAAGGAAAGACAGAAGCAACAATGAAAACGTGTGCTCACTCAGATTTCTTTATGCACTGGAATAACTCGTTTTTTTGGAAAGTGACATCACAGCTCAGTTGTATTTGAATCTCTCCACCACACTTCAGTGAGCACAAAAGCGAGTTCTCCCCATAGAAACACTACGAAAAAATGGCAACTCGACCGTCTCACTTTGAGGAGAACCTTCTCTGCTCGGTTTGCCGGGACGTCTTCAGAGATCCCGTTCTCCTGCTGTGTTCCCACAGCTTCTGCTGGGCCTGTCTGGATCAGTACTGGGAGCACACCAGCTCGCAGAGATGCCCTGAGTGCCGGACAGACTTCTGCATGGACCGTCCTCCATGCAACCGCGCTCTGAAGAACCTGTGCGAGATCTTCCTTCAGGAGAGAAGCCAGGCGGAGGAGTTATTGTGCAGCGTGCATGGAGAGAAACTTCAGCTCTTCTGTCTGGAGGACGAGCGTCTGCTGTGCAGTGTGTGTGTGAACGCCGACATGCACGTCCATCACGCGTGCAGACCTGTGGATGAAGCTGCACTGGCCTTCAAGGTACATCTCTCACTATCTGCTGGGAAATATGTAACTTTACAATAATAGTTGTGATGTTTAAGAGAAAATAGCATATTATTTAACTTCATTGTTCTTGATAATCCATAACTATAGAATATTCTGCAACTACAATTTAATTCTAATAATTAGTCCTGTTTATCTCAGAATAGTTTTTTTTAACAATATATATATTTTTTACTATTTCTGAGAAAAACAGAACAAAAACTTTAGTAATTCATACAATAAACAGACATTCATGCACTTCATGCATTATGATTATCTGAATTTCTCCTCTGTGTCCATTTCAAAAGGAACAGACTGCTTTTTAAGGATATTATAGTGCACATTCATCTAATTTGGAAATGTTTGAATTTTGAGTAATGCCTGACTATTGTGTAAGAAACTTTTTTTTAATCATTTTTAAAATATCTCAACCAGGGGCACATTAGTTTAAGATGTCTTACAATAAGTTTTCATTACATTTCCAGAATTCTGTTTATTTGCTATAAATCCCAATCAGTCAATCCATCCATCTATCCATCCATCCATCCCAATGAATTCATCCATCCATCCATCTTCTCCACCTCAATCCATCCCCATTCATCCATACATCTCCATCCATCCCAATCCATCCATCCATCCATCCAGCAGCCAGCTAGCCATCTCAATCAATCCATCCATCCATCCATCCATCCATCCATCCATCCCAATCAATCAATCAATCCATCCATCCATCCATCCATCCATCCATCCATCCATCCATCCAACCCAATCAATCAATCAATCCATCCATCCATCCAGCCAGCCAGCTAGCCATCCCAATCAATCCATCTATCCATCCATCCATCCATCCATCCCAATCAATCAATCCATCCATTCATCCATCCATCCCAAACAATTCATCCATCCATCTTCTCCACCTCAATCCACCCCCATTCATCCATACATCTCCATCCATCCCAATCAATCCATCCAGCCAGCCATCCCAATCAATCAATCAATCCATCCATCCATCCATCCATCCATCCATCCATCCATCCATCCATCCATCCATCCATCCATCCATCCATCCATCCCAATCAATGAATCCATCCATCTTCTCCACCTCAATCCATCCCCATTCATCCATACATCTCCATCCATCCCAATTAATCCTTCCATCCATCCATCCATCCATCCATCCCAATCAATCCATCCAGCCAGCCAGCTAGCCATCCCAATCAATCAATCAATCAATCAATCAATCAATCAATCAATCAATCAATCAATCAATCAATCAATCAATCAATCAATCAATCAATCCATCCAATTCAATTCATCCATCCATCTTCTCCACCTCGATCCATCCCCATTCATCCATACATCTCCATACATCCCGATTAATCCATCAATCCATCCATCCCAATCCATCCATCCATCCATGCAGCCAGCCAGCCAGCTAGCCATCCCAATCAATCAATCAATCAATCAATCCATCCATCCCAATCAATCAATCAATCAATCAATCCATCCATCCATCCCAATCAATTCATCCATCCATCTTCTCCACCTCAATCCATCCCCATTCATCCATACATCTCCATCCATCCTAATTAATCCATCCATCCATCCATCCATCCATCCCAATCCATCAATCAATCAATCAATCAATCCATCCATCCATCCATCCATCCATCTAATTCTCCACCTAAATCCATCCCCATTCATCCATACATCTCCATCCAACCCAATTAATCCATCCATCCATCCATATAATTCTCCACCTCAATCCATCCCCATTCATCCATACATCTTCATCCAACCCAATCCATCCATCCATCCATCCATATAATTATCCACCTCAAACCATCCCCATTCAGCCATACATCTCCATCCATCCCAATTAATCCATCCATCCATCCATCCATCCATCCATCCATCCATCCATCCATCTAATTCTCCACCTCAATCCATCCACATTCCTCCATACATATCCATCCATCCCAATCAATCCATCCATTCATCTATCCATATATCACAATCTATCCATCCATTAATTTCTTCATCCATACATGCATCCGTTCATTCAACCATCCTTCACAACCTATCCATCCATTCATCCAATCATCTATCTATTCATATATCCCAATCCATCCCATCTGTAATGTGTTGCCTTTAGATATTAGTATCAGGAATTGGCCATTTAAAACCCCATATGGTCAATCACTATAGATAAAGTTATTATAGATAAGATTAAGAAGCAGAATTTGAGAAATTTTGAACTGCAAAAGGTTGACTAAAATCCTAATGTTCTCCACAAACTTAACGTATAGGGAGAACCTGGAGCCAAGCCAGATAAAACGATCTCAACTAGGGATTGAATTGCCTTCTGTGAGTCTCAGATATCAGGCATTTTGTGTTCGTTCTGATCTGAACTTTTGTTCTGTATACCACACTGGAAGAGCACAGCAAAGAGACCGGAGGCAAAGATGCATAATAAAATATCGTTTGAGATGCATGTTACTCTAAGCTACCTTTTCAACTTTCTTTTCAGGAGGTGCTCAAAACAAGACTGAAGCCTTTGCAAGAGAAGCTCAAACTTTTAAAATCAGAGAAATTCATCTGTAATCAAAGAGTGAAACACATCAAGGTAAAATCAACAGTCGAAAATCCTTCGTACCTCCAGGTGACAATTACATAACCGTTGTCTTTTTACTGTGCTACAGAACCAAGCCGAGCAAACAGAGGCACATATTAAGAAGGAGTTTGAGCAGCTTCAGCAGTTTTTGCGTGATGAAGAGTCAGCCAGGATAACTGCTCTGAGGGAGGAAGAGGAGCAGAAGAGGAAGGTGTTAGAGGAGCAGATGAGCAGGATTAACAGTCAACTCTCATCTCTTGTAGAAAGAATTAGGACCACTGAGGAAGAGATAGAGTCCAACAACATCTCATTCCTGCTGGTAAACACAATCATTTATCATACTTTTCTTTTTATTATCCAAAGTGAAGGATTTGTGACCCTACAAGTTCAATTAAACCACACCAAAATATGTGGAAAATATGTATATGTTTTAAATATTTTAAATATGAGCGAATAACAAAACACTAAACTTGGTTAAAAGGTATTTATCTGATAAAATGATTTGGCAAAACCTGGCAAATTACAGCTACACTCTAAAAAATGCTGGTAATCTAGTATATGCATCTTGATTTAAGAATTTTTTGATTTTACACTGGAAACAAGAAAACAAATACTAAGTAAGAAGAGCATTTTTGCAGAGAAATAGATAAATAGATCTTGGTAAATATTGCTATTTAGCAATGTATTATAATTATGAACAATTATTGTTCATAATTATAATAATAATTAATGATTTGTTTTTAATTACAATATCTGTTTGTCATTTCCATGTAAATCCGTTTAAAGAAGTACAAAGGCCCACCTGACAGGTAAGACAACTATCCCTCCTTTGAACCCTCTCTGTTGTGATTGTGACCCAAAATCAGGAACGGTACTGATCCAGGGATGTTTTCCCAGTTCTCAGTTTAGCAGTTTGTGTCCAGAGAAGCTTCCAGAAATGCTGATCGATGTGGCAAAGCATCTGGGAAATCTTAAGTTCGGAGTATGGCAGAAAATGAGGGCTGCTGCTCAATACAGTGAGTCTCATGCCTAAAATATGACCTATGCTGAAAACCTACACTGCAGAAAATAATGGTCATACTCTGTATTTTTGTGACAAATGACTTAAGACATTAAGTGTAAAATGTTTTTTTTTGGTAACACTTTATTTTGATGGTCCCTTTTGAACATTATGTTGACTATAAGTAAATTTGCAACTACATGTCAACTAACTCTCATTAGATTATCAGTAGACTGTCTGCTTAATGTCTGCTAACTCTTTATTGTGATGGTCCTCCAACAGACATTCTACTGACTATAAGTAGCTTTGCAAGTACATGTCAACTTATTCTAACCCTAACCCTACCAGTCTACTAATACTCTACTAACACTCTAATGAGAATTAGTAGACATGTAGGTGCAATGTTATTTATAGTCAACAGAATGTGTTAAAGGGACCATCAAAATAAAGTGAAACCACATTACACTCTAAAAAATGTTGGGTTAAAAACAACCCATTTTGGGTTGAAAATGGACTAACCCAGCAGTTGGGTTGTTTTAAGCAAACATTTAACCCAACCGCTGGGTTAAAACGACCCATTCACTGGGTTAAAACAACCCAATTGCTGGGTTAGTCCATTTTCAACCCAACTTGGGTTGTTTTTAACCCAGCATTTTTTAGAGTGTACCTAACTTATGAAATTGAATCCATAAGGTTTGTAATAGTATCTATTCAGTGTGTTATCAAAATGTGTGATGAAGTTACGACCCAGCCATGAGGCTCTGGGCTATAGAACAGAGTTTGCTGCCAAAACAGTAAATATTCTCACTGACATATGACTTGGCTTTGACTTTGACTTGTATTTTCCCCTTGGGGAAATTCTGTTGCAATTTGTTTCAACATGTCCATATACGTAATGTTTTTGATACTGTACAAACGGTATATTTTCTCCCCTTGCACTAACCCTCCCCCTAAACCTACCCATCACACAAAAACGTTATGCAATATTTACATAATCTTGTTTCATTTTCTGACCCCATTGGCAGATATTCGTTCTTGTTTTAAGCATTGCCTTTTTATTGCTTTTTCCCCCATCATATATTTTAGTATTTGGGTATCATTCGAAAACTTAAAGACTCAAAGTTCATCATGTGAAAACCGTTTTGAAATTGAACATTGCGTTACCATGACAACGGTACTTTAAAACATTTTAGTAGCAAATTTCTTGTGATCTCATAAATTACATAAAATTCTCTTAATGCTGGGAATGTCTCATAAATGTAGTAAAATTCTGTTAATGGCGGGGAAGCGCTGTGTCATAAATAACACATTTTCTTAGAAGCATTGTCTCATAAATTACAGAAAATTATGTTTATAGAAGCGTTGTGTAGGACTCTGTATAAGGGAAACAGGTCTATTTAGCTCAGGGGTCTCAAACTCTGAGCTAAAAAGTGCGTGTGCCGCGCTTGCTGCCTCCTTTGTGTGTGTGTGTGAGTGTGTGTGTGAGTGTTGGCTCGCCTCATGCAGTCCCGCGTGATTGACAGGAACAGAATGTGAGGCTGATCAGACAGTCGAAACGAATGTGGTCTAACAGCGCTCGTCAATGTCAAAATGATTGAGATGGCCAATCAAATCAAAGTAAGCGGGGTTTACATTCTCTTTTGGTTCATGCACAGTCTTCACACACAGACGAGTGCGTCAATCTATCGCTTAATGCCGTTGCGGAGAGAGACTCTATTCTTTCCGGTGAAATCACAAAACATAATGCACACAAACGTGTCCATGCTCTTAATATACAATCATTGATGAACATCTTTGATTTTAATGAAGAAGAAGGAAAAAAAAAAACTAGAAACCCAGAACCTTTTGACCATGTTTACAAAAACTCTACCCCCAGACCACTAGAGAAGTCAAGCGTTGACCGCGGATCTATGTATTTATTCACTCATGCGAGAATCTCGGGACTAATAATATTTTTGATGCAAATTAATGCAAATATTGTTTGCTAATAGTCCCAAAGAAGATTAGACCTAGAATTTTTTTCACTGTTCTGTGTTTGACCTGGTTAAGGCCTTGCTTTGAATTAGTCTATTATTTTAAATACAATTAAAATCATTCATTATTTCATTGTTACATAATGATTTAATTTCCGCGAGATGTGTGTTGTGTTCTTTAAAGGAACACGCCGACTTTTTGGGACTTTATCTTATTAACCGTATCCCCCAGAGTTAGACAAGTCAATATTGATACCATTCTCATCTCGGTGCCATAACTCTGTCTGACACACCCACCGCTAGCCTAGATTAGCACAAAGACTGGAGGTAAATGGCTCCAGCTAGCCTAGATTAGCACAAAGACTGGAGGTAAATGGCTCCAGCTAGCCTAGCTTAGCACAAAGACTGGAGGTAAACAGCTCCAGCTAGCCTAGCTTAGCACAAAGACTGGAGGTAAATGGCTTCAGCTAGCCTAGCTTAGCACAAAGACTGGAGGTAAACGGCTCCAGCTAACCTACTGCTCAATAAGTGACAAAATAATACCAACATTTTCCTGTTTACATGTTGTGATGTGTATAGTTACATTGTGTACTAAGGCCGACGAAAAATGAAAAGTTGCGATTTTCTAGACCGATATGTCTAGGAACTATTCTCTCATTCCTGCGTAATAATCAAGGAACTTTGAGCCGTCCCATGAGTGCAGCGGCGCAATGATATTACACAGCGCCTAAAAATAGTCCCCAGCGCTCTCTGTGTAAGCAGGTTGTCACGTTGGTTATGTTGACAGAAGTTAGCCTATTTTTGGGTGTGGAGTAATATCATTGCGCCACTGCACTCATGGGATGGCTCATTGATTATTACGCAGAAATGAGAGAATAGTTCCAGTTACAATGTGACTATACACATCACAACATGTAAACAGGAAAATGTTGGTGTTATTTTGTCACTTACTGAGCAGTAGGCTAGCTGGAGCCGTTTACCTTCAGTCTTTGTGCTAAGCTAGGCTAGCTGGAGCCGTTTACCTTCAGTCTTTGTGCTAAGCTAGGCTAGCGGTGGGTGCCTCAGACAGAGTTAAGCCACAGAGATGAGAATGGTGTGTATGGACTGATCTAACTCTGGGGGATACGGGGAATAAGCTAAAGTCCCAAAAGGTCGGTGTGTTCCTTTAATAGAAGCATTGTGTCATTAATAATGGGAAATTCTGTTAATGACGTACAACTCTGAAAGAGTTAATAAACATACACCTCTTTCCCCTCTGTAGTTCCTGTCATCCTCGACCCCAACACTGCTCACCCGTGTCTGCAGCTCTCTGACGATCTGAGCGATGTGCGCTTTGGTCACTGGAGTCGACAGGCCCTGGGTTACATGGAGAAGCGCGAGGGCTATTCGAGCGTCCTGGGCTCTGAGGGCTTCAGCTCTGGGATTCACTACTGGGACGTCGAGGTTGGAGACAACACCACCTGGGCCTTAGGAGTCATTTCAGAGTCTGCCATCGAGACCCGAGACAATCCGCCCAGTTCTGGCCTATGGCGCATAGGCTTTCACAACGGGTCGTACGGACAAGGCCTTTCAGGAGAGTTTCTCACGCCGCTCACAGTCAAGCAGAAGGTCCAGCGCCTCAGAGTACAGCTGGACTGGAATGGAGGGAAACTCTCATTCTTTGACTCTCTCAGCGACACTCATCTCCATACGTTCGAGCACACCTTCAGCGAGAGAGTGTTTCCGTACTTCTGTAATGTGTGTCCATCTCAAGCGCTGAGCATCTTGCCGGTGGAAATGTCTGTCGCAGGACTGGAGGTGCGTAGAGTGTCTGCACCAAACCAGCCTGATGGAGAGCAAGCAGAGCTGCAGAAGTAACAATCCTGCTCACTATATACATGCACTCTTAAAGGGTTAGTTCACCCAAAAATGAAAATTCTGTCATTAATTACTTACCCTCATGTTGTTCAACACCCATCAGACCTCCGTTCATCTTCAGACACAAATGAAGATATTTTAGTGTAAATCTGATGGCTCTGAAAGGCCTCCATTGGCACAATGCACGGTTCACTCTCAAGACCCTTAAAAGACACTAAAGACGTCGTTACAAAGTCCATCTCACTACAGTGGTTCTACAATAACTTTATGAATCGGCGAGAATAGTTTTTGTGCGCAAAAAACCCTAAATAACGACTTACATAGTGATGACGATTTCAAAACACGGCATCATGAAGCTTCGAAGCGTTATGAATCAGTGAGTCGATTCAGCGGTTTGAATCGCCAAATTTCAGCAGTTTGGCGGTTTGACACGCGATCCGAATCATGATTCGACTCACTGATTCATAACGCTTCGAAGCTTCATGAGGCCGTGTTTTGAAATCGTCATCACTATATAAGTCGTTATTTAGGGTTTTTTGCGCACAAAAACTATTCTCGACGATTCATAAAGTTATTTTAGAACCACTGTAGTGAGATGGACTTTGTAACGACGTCTTTAGTACCTTTTAAGGGTTCCTGAGAGTGAACCGTGCATTGTGCTAATGGAGGCCTTTCAGAGCCATCAGATTTCAACTAAAATATCTTCATTTGTGTCTGAAGATGAACGGAGGTCTTACGGGTGTCGAATGACATGAGGGTCAGTAATTAATGACAGAATTTTCATTTTTGGGTGAACTAACCCTTAAAGGTTCCATATAGAACCTTGTCTTCTAAGAGTGTGTGTGTGTGTGTGTGTGTGTGTGTGTGTGTGTGTGTGTGTGTGTGTGTGTGTGTGTGTGTGTGTGTGTGTGTGTGTGTGTGTGTGTGTGTGTGTGTGTGTGTGTGTGTGTGTGTGTGTGTGTGTGTGTGTGTGTGTGTGTGTGTGTGTGTGTGTGTGTGTGGAGACTGGTAATCCCTACATTATGGGGACAAAATGTCCCCACAAAGATGGCAATATCCGAAATCCTCGTCCTTGTGGGGACATTTTTAAGTCCCCATGAGGAAAACATCTTATAAATCAGACTGTGATGTTTTTTGAAAATGTAAAAATGCAGAATGTCTCCTGTGATGGGTAGGTTTAGGGGCAGGGGCAGTGTGTGTGTGTGTGTGTGTGTGTGTGTGTGTGTGTGTGTGATGGGTAGGTTTAGGGGCAGGGGCAGTGTAGGGGGATAGAATATACGGTATGTACGGTATAAAAACCATTGCGCCTATGGAAAGTCCCCATAAAACATGAAAACCCAACGTGTGTGTGTGTGTGTGTGTGTGTGTGTGTGTGTGTGTGTGTGTGTGTGTGTGCGTGCGTGCGTGCGTGCGTGCGTGCGTGCGTGAAAGAGAGATGTTGATACCACAGAAATGTGAAAGAATTACCGAAGGTCTATTTGCACATACTCGTCTTATTCCTTGCTGCAACCAACTGTGACAGGTTTAGGGTAAGGAGTCAATTCATGTCCTCGCAAAGATAGATGTGTGTGTGTTCTAAATGTAATTATTTTAAATAATTATGTTTAACTATGGAAGTATTTTTGGGTTTGTGTGACAAACTGTCCTGCTGTGAATTGCAACATATGCGTTATGCCTGTAATTATTACAAGTGCTGTGGACCCTTCCGACAAAAACACAAGGCACCGCATCGCTCTGTGTGAAAGAGCACATTCTGTTCAGTTGCACAATTCTTTATTCTGATTTATGTATTATTACATATTACTTGAATGTTACAAACAAGATTTTTTTCAGTATTTTCTTATTATGCCTTATCTTATAAATGTACATCTGAAAAAGAAAAATGATGGAAGATGCAATATTTCCTGGCTGTGAAGTCAGTGGAAACCTTTTTTATTGCAAAAAAATATATTACTGAACTGATAATTGGATCTTTAAAATATATTGTTTCAATAATAAACGCTTGAATCTGATTGGTTGACAAATATTCTATGGTGTGCAATTATTTTGAGGGAAACGCACGGCTGAAGTAGTTCCGGCAGGTTTTGACCGCATTACAGTTCCATATCACTCCGCCAAATGATTTCTGTCATTTAAAAGGTCCTGACAGCCGACAACAGCATAAGAATAAAAACCCACAATGACACTGACCAAGCAAATAAATATAGTAAAGTGTATATGAATGCATAAATATGACACGCTATTTTCTTGTTTTCCCCAGGAAATTCTGTTTTATTATCTATGGAATGTACACTTTATTTTTTCCCTCTCTTTCTCCCAAACATACACGTGCATTATTTGGTACTTTATTTTACAGTGGCTTTGTTACACTTGTTACATGTACTTACTATGTCAATAAATTATGCATAACTACATGCAACTAACTCTAAACCAAACCCTAATCCTACACTTTAAAAAATACTGGGTTTTTAAGCAAACATTTAACCCAACCGCTGGGTTAAAACGACCCATTCACTGGGTTAAGACAACCCAATTGCTGGGTTAAATAGTTGAAATTATTCAACTAAACATCGAAATAAATCTAATTAATAAACTAAATTAACCATTTAAACTAAATTACTGATCTAATTATTGATCTAAAGCCCACACTGTCACTGTATGATAATTGAAATGAACTGATGACATCAGCGTTTTTTCCAGAATGGCTATACAGCTGAATAAAATGATGCTGCATTATTTTCCTGTTTAACACTCTAAAGCTGCTTTGAAACAATCTACATTGTTAAAAGCGCTATATAAATAAAGTTGACTTGACTTGACTTCAAACAACCCATTCACAGGGTTAAAACAACCCAATTGCTGGGTTAGTCCATTTTCAACCCAACATGGGTTGTTTTTAACCCAGCATTTTTTAGAGTGTATCCCTGTAGTAAGTATAAGTTAATGAATATTACTCTGTACTTAAATGTATAATTACACTGTAACAAGGACACCTTAAAATAACATTTGACTCATTATTTTTTCTAATATTTAAATAGCCTGGAGTTAATTATATATTTCTTAAAGTCTGAAGGGACTCGTTCTTGTATTTTTGTTTAGGGGCTCATCAGCATATACATTTTCACTATATATATATATATATATATATATATATATATATATATATATATATATATATATATATATATATATATATATATATATATATATATATATATATATATATATATATGTATATATATATATATATATATATATGTATATATATATATACATATGTATATATATATATACATACACACTCACCTAAAGGATTATTAGGAACACATACTAATACTGTGTTTGACCCCCTTTCGCCTTCAGAACTGCCTTAATTCTACGTGGCATTGATTCAACAAGGTGCTGAAAGCATTCTTTAGAAATGTTGGCCCATATTGATAGGAGAGCATCTTGCAGTTGATGGAGATTTGTGGGATGCACATCCAGGGCACGAAGCTCCCGTTCCACCACATCCCAAAGATGCTCTATTGGGTTGAGATCTGGTGACTGTGGGGGCCATTTTAGTTCAGTGAACTCATTGTCATGTTCAAGAAACCAATTTAAAATGATTCGAGTTTTGTGACGGTGCATTATCCTGCAGGAAGTAGCCATCAGAGGATGGGGACATGGTGGTCATAAAGGGATGGACATGGTCCGAAACAATGCTCAGGTAGGCTGTGGCATTTAAACAATGCCCAATTGGTACTAAGGGGCCTAAAGTGTGCCAAGAAAACATCCCCCACACCATTACACCACCACCACCAGCCTGCACAGTGGTAACAAGGCATGATGGATCCATGTTCTCATTCTGTTTACGCCAAATTCTGACTCTACCATCTGAATGTCTCAACAGAAATCAAGACTCATAGACTAGGCAAAATTTTTCCTCGGTTGTAACGAGTGGTTATTTCAGTCAAAGTTGCTCTTCTATCAGCTTGAATCAGTCGGCCCATTCTCCTCTGGCCTCTAGCATCAACAAGGCATTTTCGCCCACAGGACTGCCCCATACTGGATGTTTTTCCCTTTTCACACCATTCTTTGTAAACCCTAGAAATGGTTGTGCGTGAAAATCCCAGTAACTGAGCAGATTGTGAAATACTCAGACCGGCCCGTCTGGCACCAACAACCATGCCATGCTCAAAATTGCTTAAATCACCTTTCTTTCCCATTCTGACATTCAGTTTGGAGTTCAGGAAATTGTCTAGACCAGGACCACACCCCTAAATGCATTGAAGCAACTGCCATGTGATTGGTTGATTAGATAATTGCATTACAGTTTTTGTCAATCGCTATGACAATTTTTTCAACACTTTTAACAAATTTCCTTTACTCTTAACGCACCACCACACACAATTGGCAAAACGGTTAATTTCATGTTCAAAATCACACATTGTAAACTAAACTCTAACACCTATTTTCTAAATAAAATAACACACTAACACAATACACTCTAACACATGTTCTCTTCCAACAGGAACATTTAGTCAATCATAGCACAATGTTATAAAAACACTAACACTAGATGGAATTACAGAAACTGCATTATTTTTTGTGTCAGGTCTGCCCTTATACAATAGACTGGATATTGTATTGATCATAGATTGTGTGTCGTTTGAAGACTCTCCACATTTGTGTTTTGTTGGGATTAGTAAATGCATGCATTTTGTTTCTTTTGCTGCAGAAATTCAATACAAAAAATGAATAACCCATCTCAGGGTAGTTTTATAGAATGCCCTTCCGTTTTATTTCATTATCAGCAATCACCATGTTGACAATAGCAAGTTCATGTTCTTCATTTAGGAGCTTTCCTCTGCCACCTGAGGGAGGTAGATGTTGAATCCTTAGAGGAACAAAATACAGTTACATATTAGAGACCAGAGCCATACAGTCACTGAAATACATGGTAAAAGTATTTACACTTTGCAGAAGGAGAAGCCCATATACAATATCATACCTGTTGGTTTCTGGAAAAAATTCTGGATAATGGATGCCACTGTGTCCCGGCTGAGATTTGGCTGTGCTCGTTCACCAGCCCCTCTGTATAGCCTGTGGTTGATGACATGGTCTATGATAGTAGCTCTTATTTCATCTTATTTCATTCTGGCCCTTCTTTGAGCGTCACCATGCATTCACCCTCCTCAATCCCTTGTCCAGGCATTCCTCTCCCTTGCCCTTGTCCCACTCCTCTCCCTTGCCCTTGTCCCACTCCTCTCCCTTGTCTTGGTACTCATCTTCCTCTCCCTCATAAAGGCATTTTTCTTACTTTGTTTGTGTTGCTCTATATTCCTTTTTGAATTGAAAGAACATCAACACCTGAACAATTCCTAGATGGGAATCAGCTGGGATTTATATATTTGCACAACTTCAATCAGCTGTTTCTCAGTAACAATGGAATAAAATACAGGGGATATATTTGTGTTTCAATTCTCAATATAAACAGCTGTTCACTTTTACTTTAGTCTATAAGGTTAGGGTTTAGAACAAGGTGTTATCTGTTCTGACATACAGTGTTAAAGCATTGGTAAATTTGGCAGTGAAAATCCATTGTTTTGGTCTTGGTTGAGCTTGTGTGTAAAAGAAGTAGAAGCATTTTAAATTTGTGTTAACTATATGCAGTTTGTGTAAAAGCAACAATAAATCTGTTAATTGACAGATGTTGTGCTAACTGCGTTAAGAGTTTAGGAAATTTGTTAAAAGAATTGAAAAAATTGTCATAGTGATTGTAAAAAAACTGTAATGAGAAATCGAACAAGTGTTCCTAATAATTCTTTAGGTGAGTGTATTGTCACAATTCACCAGTGTGAGTGCCCGTGATCACCATCAGAGGGCACTCCAATCCGGACTGTCATTCCATCAAAGACTACATTACCCATAATCCTTTGCCCGGACTCATCATCACTCATTGTTTGCACCTGTGTCTCATTACCTCATTATCTCTGCCTATATATACACCATGTTCACTCTGTCATTTACGGCAAAGTCTTCTGTAACGTACTGCTCTGAGACAGAAGGTAGAGGATCCAAATGCAGTCTTATTTGTAAGGGGTAATCCACAATCGTAGTCAAAAACAGGCAACAGGTCATACACAGGCAAGCAGTCCAAACAAGGCAGGAGAGACAGGCAAAAGGGTAACAGGGAACAGGCAAGTAATCCAAGACCAAGAGACAAGAAACCAGGGAGAATGCTCAGAAATGCAGTATATAACAAACAAGACTTCGCAGTGAATGACAGAGTGAACATGGTTTATAAAGGCTGGGGTAATGAGGTAATGAGGCACAGGTGCAAACAATGAGTGATGATGAGTCCGGGCAAAGTATAATGGGTAATGTAGTCTTTGATGGAATGACAGTCTGGATTGGAGTGCCCTCCGGTGGTGATCACGGGCACTCACACTGGTGAATTGTGACATACTGTATATACTGTAGTCTTATTTTCTTTTAATAGGATATTTTTCAAGAGTCTGTACATTTGGTGTCCTGATTGTCAAAGTTTTCTCCCTCCAGGACTTCCCTATTCTCTGTCAAACATGTCTTGGGGAAAATCCATACATTCGCATGGTAAGTGATTTCAGTGTTTTCGGTAACCTGCAAAAAGCTCTGTATTGAAATGAAGCTTTCAATTTTGTGTGTAATATTCATGAATTGTACTGTTTTTGTTTTTGCAGACTAAGGAAAAATATGGCAAAGAATGCAAGGTGAGCTCAGCATATAACGTTGGGTTAAAGGGGTATATGTGCACGTCCCTTCACCGTCTTCCGCTGGTGTCCCGGTGTACGGATGCGCTTTAAGAAGACTGAGGTGTGTCAGATCTGCAGTAAGATGAAGAACGTCTGCCAGACGTGTTTGCTGGACCTGGAGTACGGTGAGAGTTACACACCAAGGCCAGCTGAGGTCATTAGCCTGGTCTCTCAATCAGACCTGAATCAATCAGACCTGCTTTAACAAATGTTAAACGATTATAAATGATGTAAGAGTACGCATTACAAGATGTGTGTAATAACAGTTAAATCCGGGTTTCCCAAACTGGGGTTTGTGAAGGAAACGGCAAGGGTTTCATGAATTTATCCATTTGTGCCCAAATTTTTCTGAATGGTTTTATGCATATAGTCATGTTAGTAGTGTCCTATGTGAACATGTTCTGCATTTATTTTCCCCAGGTTTTAGTTTTTTTCTTGAAAATCGTATTTGAATGTGCGGCAACTATAGTTGCCGGTGGGCCAATGTGTTGTATGCACCCCTTCAATGTCAAATTTGACTAGGAGGAGAACATTTGGCATCCAACTCAAAATAACTGCTTTCAAAAGATCAATCTTTATTCACAAACAAATTTATTATGTATAAAAGTCCAAGAACATTCAATGCAAACTAAAAAAAAAGCTGCATCTATCTTATAATCTGTTGAATATAATACAACAGGATTATACAAATACAAATAACACCACATACATTTGTCTTAAAGTGGTGGAACAGTGCAGAACAAAGTGCAGCCATTAAGTTGCCCTAACAGGGCATTGTGTATCAAAAAGTTAAATGAAAATAAATTAATATAATGATGAGAAAATTACATCTATATAACAAAAAAACAAAACAAAACAAAAAATAGTCCCATAGTATTCAATGGCTGACTGTAGTAGATGATTTCAATAGATCTCTTGTAAAAATTCGTTTTTTTTTGGATGATTCTAGAGACCTTCACGATTATGTATATATATATATATATATATGATAACAAAAAATACTTATTAGTAACATGAAAATAACCTTTCTTTGGGAGGGTTTGCCTTCGTTAGGCTTCCTGGAAGTAGCTTCCTCAAAGTTTTCTTGCATGTCATTGAGATATAAAACATGGATACTATTTAGAAAAATACTTACAAAAGGAAAATGAGAACTATACACTGCGGCAACTATAGTTTCCGGTGGGCTTGAATGGGTTTATAATATAATACAATATAATGAATAATAATTTAATCATAAAAAGGAAACATTAAAATAAATAAATACTTTTAAAATAAAATGCTTACTAATATATTTAAGTTTTATTAAAATGGATCTTATTTATATATTTTTAGATTTAAAGATTTTATGATTATATGATTAGTTTAATTTTTAGTAATTTCGATATGTGCTTTTGTAATTTTATTCGTTTATTATTTTTAAATATTACCTTTTTAGGTTTTAATTTATTTCTATTTGAGTTTTAGTTTAGTTTTGTTATTTTAGTTTTATTTATTTCCAGTTCAAATGTTTAGTAGCTATTTAAACTTATTGCAGTTTATTTATCCAAGGCAACATTTCTAATTTTTGTTTAGTTTAAGTTTTATAATACTTATATTTTATTTTATTTCAGCTTTATTTAACTTAACAGCAATGTTTTTAAAAGTTTTAATTTTAGTTTTTAGTTACATAATAACCCTGATACACACACACAAACACACACATATAATTATGACATGTATACAGTGTGTATATATATATATATATATATATATATATATATATATACATACACATGCATACATACATACATACATACATACATACATACATACATACATACATACATACATTATATTTGCAAGAGTATTGGGACACCCCTTCAAAATCATTGTATTCAGGTGTTCCAATCACTTCCATGGCCACAGGTGTATAAAATCCCAGACGTTTGGTGGAGGGGGGATTATGGTGTGGGGTTGTTTTTCAGGGGTTGGGTTTGGCCCCTTAGTTCCAGCGAAAGGAACTCTTAATGCTTCACCAAGACATTTTGGACAATTTCATGCTCCCAACTTTGTGGGAACAGTTTGGGGACGGCCCCTTCCTGTCCCAGCATGACTGACCAGTGCACAAAGCGTCGCTCCATAAAAAGACATGGATGAGTTTGGTGTGGAGGAACTTGACTGGCCTGCACAGTCCTTGAACTAGACTGAGTCCTGACCTCGACCCGATTGAACAGCTTTGGGATGAATTAGAGCGGAGACTGAGAGCCAGGCCTTCTCGTCAAACATCAGTGCCTGACCTCAAAGGAATGGTCAAAGATTCCCATAAACACACTCCTAAACCTTGTGGAAAGCCTTCCCAGAAGAGTTGAAGCTGTTAGAGCTGCAAAGGGTGGGCCGACTCCATATTAAACCCTACAGATTAAGAATGGGATGTCATTAAAGTTCATGTGCATGTAAAGGCAGGCGTCCCAAAACTTTTGGAAATATAGTGTGTATTATATTAAGGCTCTCAAACTATTAATCACATCCAAAATAAAAGTTTGTGTTTACATAATACATGTGTATGTACTAGTTCGGACGCGATTAATCACAATTACTTGTTTGTCAGCACTAAATCTCTGGCTCTGTTTTAGGAATTCAGCGTCTACACACGCACGGCAGTTAACAATGACAGTAATTAGAGCACAGCTGCTGGCTTGTTATCTTCGCTTCTGTGATGTCATCTAAGTGATTTCCTTTCATGGGATAGACAAAAATGTCAGAGACATTCCTATGAACTACTGTTGACATTTGTAACTCTGGTGCCAGTAAGAGTTGAACGCAAAACAAGCTATAATGACTGAGTATGTCGTGTGACACGGCTTTGAATGTTTCAGCATTATGCAAAACAGAACCTGTGGAACAGGTATTGTTGGAATTCCAGATAACACTAAAGAGAAGTAGTTATTTATAAAACATTCTTACAGCTTCTAACATTCCCAGTTTATTGCTGCTCATTTTAACATCTTAAGCTCTGGGACCATTTTTGAGATTTCCGCCTGGATTTGGCCTACCCAAATTGAAAAGCTTCCCATACCCACCATGTCTCTAAATACACATTTTTTTGTGTCATTTTAAAGGAAACCCTTTGAAGTTACATAAACCACTGCTAAAATTAATGTAAGTATATGTTGTCTATAAGCTATAATAACTCATACCAATATACAGTGGTATAAATGCAATATCCTAGTGTCATTGAATTCTTTTCTCCAGTGTTTGCTGGCATATGCTGGAAACAGCCAAAACTGTCTGCAGGGTGCTAGAGCTCACAGGGCCTGAGATATACACTTTTATAACCAAAAGATCAAAAACGCCTATATTGTTTGTCTGTACATACATACATACATACATACATGATCCAGACAAAAATCTTGTTTCCAATATTTTCTGGAATCTAGAGGAAACAGCCCAAACTGTCTGCAGGGTGCTAGAGCTCACAGGGCCTGAGTTATACACTTTCAAAACTGAATTTATAACCAAAAAAAATAAAAAAGAGCGGGGGCTTTTTGGGGAGGGTTATTACTGTCAGGACTTCTGAAATGGAGGACCCAGATGCAGAGTGAACAAAAGACCATTTATTGACAGGACAGTTCAACAAGGCACAAGAGGGTAGTGGATGAGTGAGTCTAAACAGAAGGGCCAACGGGGAAAAATGACAGGACAGATGAGGGTAACTGCTGGAACCAGCTCCAAGATGCAGCAGGTCGAAGAACCTCTGAGGACTGACCAGACCAGGTAGATGGTAGGGGTGAGGACAGGGCAGGACACAATGAAGCAGAGATCCGTTCTTGCTGCTCACAGACTCAGAGCCAGTCCAGCTACCAGACAGACGGAACCAGCAGACAGGGAATCCCAGGGAGGAGGCAGGAACTAACACGAGACAACACTCAAGACAACAAAAGAAAACCAAGCAAATAAAAACTGGCCAAACTAGAACACCAGAAACAAATGATACACTAAATATAACTTGAGCTGGAAAAAGGGAAAAACAAAAGAGAAACCAAAATAAAACCTGGAGAAAAAACTAGAGCAAAATAAAGATAGAAACTTGACTCTGAGCCACTCTTTAAATTCTGGGGCTTTCACTGTCTCAAATTAATAATTTCCAGAGTCTCAAAATAATCCTACTAGCCATTGTAATCAATCATTCAATCAATTTATAAAGCACAATAAAAACAACAGTGGTTGGCCATTGTGCTGAACAATAACATAAAAATCAACTAAACTAGAACAGTGGCGCTGTTCTGTGGCGACAAGCAGCTTTAGCTCGTGTCCGTGTTATTGTGTTTTAAACATCTTTTAGGGTTTTAATTCCCCTTTGTGGTGTGCTGTTTAATGTTGTCTGTTTCATGAACATTTGCTGAGTATCTGAGGGATGGAAGTCACTTTTTATGCCCTATTTTTAGTGACTGTTTTAAACTTTGTTTGGAGCGACCAGCAGCACACATTCCGATACACCAGTGAATTCCTATTGGGATTACAATGGTGCTATCCTGCCTAGGGTTGCCAACCATTCCGTATAATACGGAATCGTCCCGTATTTAAGGCATTAATGAAGCGTTCCGTATGGCTTTCATTCTGTATTATACCCAACGGTTGGCAACCCTAATCCTGCCGTGACAGACTTCAACATCAATTCACTGACTGGGAATCTGCCTCTGGAATTACTTATTGGTAGAAACATTAACTTCACAAAACAAGGCCAAACCAGGAAGCGGAGGAAAAGGGGTGGTGTGAACCAGCGAACCAGGAAGCTACTGAGCAGGAATCGCATCCCTTTGCCTTCAGTCATACTGGCTAATGTGCGGTCTCTCAGGAATAAGATTGAGGAACTACGGGCAAATGTTTTGCATCTGCGGGACTACAGGGATGCGTATCTTATGGCTTTCACAGAGACTTGGCTCACTGAGTCGGATTCGGACTCTGCATTGGAGATCAGCGGCTTTTGAGCCCCTCTGCGGCTGGATCGGGACAGTGAGGTGACACATAAAACGCTGGGTGGAGGGGTCTGTCTGTATATAAATCGCAGATGGTGCAGCAATTTTACTGTGCGAGAGCGGATTTGTCACCCTGACATTGAACTGTTGACTGTGTCACTACGGCCGTACTATCTCCCCAGAGAGTTCCCCCAGATTTTTGTGACTGTGGCTTATATCCACCCCAAAGCTGACGCCAAGTCCGCCGCGGACATTGTTTTTAAAACTGTAAACAAATTTCAGTCTATCTCCCCTGCTGCTCCTAATTTTATTCTCTGCAATTTTAACCATTGCAACTTAAAGAAAACACTGAACGGCTTTTATCAGTATGTAACATGCCCCACACGTCGTAATAAAACTCTTGATCTTGATCTTGATCCAAGGCGGGGCCAGCACTGGGCGCCTCTGACCACAACTCTGTCCACCTCTTACCCGCCTACACCTCGGTGTTGAGGAGGGAGAAGCCTGTCAGAAAACAGGTGAAGGTCTGGATTGAGGACAGCTCTTCAGCGTTACAAGCCTGTTTCGAGTGCACAGACTGGACAGTGTTTCAGGACTCCTGTTCTGATATTGATGAACTTACTGACGTTGTCTGCAGATACATCTCTTTTTGCAAAGACTCTGTTCTCCCGAGTAGGGAAGTCAAGGTGTATCCAAACAACAAACAGTGGATCTCTAAGGACATTAAAGATTTGCTAATCAAACGAAAAAAAGTTTTTAATGAAGGTGATGTGAATGCAGAGAGGACTGTGAGAAAAGAGATCAGGGCTGAAATGAAAAAAGCTAAATTATTAAGGTATAAGGAAAAAATTGAGGCAGATTTGAGAAGTAATCATTTAAAGAAAACCTGGAATGGTATGAAAACATTGATTGGGTCTAATGATAAACAACAGAGTTGTCCTGGATGGTTTTTCATCTGATAAACATTTGGCTGATGAATTTAATGTATTTTATTCTCGATTTAACAATTCAGATTTTGATGAAGAAATGGAAGGTATCAGGGCTATCACACAGGCAGCTCCATCCATTACTGTTGACAGTAGTACTGTGGCTATCATTTTCAGGCACACCAGATCAAAAAGTCCAGGGCCAGATGATATTTGTGGGCAATTATTAAGAACATGTGCTGATCAACTCTGTCATATCTTTCAGTTCATTTTTAATTTGTCCTTATCACAACAAAGAGTCCCTAGAAGTTGTAAGCATTCTATTATTGTGCCTATAGCCAAGTGCAGCTCCCCAAAATCCTTGAATGATTTTAGACCGGTAGCCTTGACCTCATTGGTTATGAAAAGCTTTGAGAAAATTATCAAAGAGGCTGTCCTACTGCGGGTTGGAGATCAGTTAGATCCACTGCAGTGGGCTGGTTATTGGACTTTTTAACAGACAGATCGCAGAGTGTGAGGGCCAACAGCACCCTATCTGAAGTCACTTTTACATCCACTGGTTCCCCCCAAGGTTGCTGTCTATCTCCTCTTCTGTACATCCTGTACACAAACCAGTGTCGCAGTTTGTACCAGGATAGATACATACTTAAGTTTGCTGATGATTCTGTCATTGTCAGCCTGCTATCAGGGAATGAGCGGGACCATGGGCCAGTCCTCAGTGACTTTGTAGAGTGGTGCGATAGTTCCTTTTTACAGCTGAATGTATCTAAAACTAAGGACATGGTCATTGACTTTCGCAGGACACCACCTCCCTTTACAGTCACGGTTATAAAAGGCACGGACATTGAGCTCGTGGAGACATACAAATATCTTGGAGTCATTTTAGACAACAAACTGTGTTTTGAACCTTTGGTTGACGCTGTCTCAAAGAAAATCCAACAAAGACTGTACTTCCTTAGGAAAATGAACACTTTTAATGTTTCTTCAGAAATGATGACTCTGTTTTATCGTGCTTTTATTGAATCGGTTTTATCTTTTTGTATAGCTGCTTGGTTTGGAAGCCTCTCCCTGACAAATAAAAACAGACTTGGTAGTCTGGTCAAAGTGGCGAGCAAGATTTCCAGGAGAAGTCAGGCTCAACCTGGGGAGTTATACATAAAACAGGTCCAGAGGAACGTTAGAGTCATCGCTCATTCACAGGATCATCCCCTAAGAACAGAGTTTGAGCTTTTGCCCTCTGAGCGGCGCTATCGAGTTCCTAGATGCAGAACAAAGAGGATGCAAATATCTTTTATTCCGTCAGCTGTGAGGCACCTTAATGGCACTTAGTACTTTATAATAACTTGCACAAGTTGCATTTTTGCACTTTATCGTGTTCTGTATTTTATTTATTTATTTATTTATTTATTTGCACATTATGTACATTGGGCGTTATTGTGAGTTCCTTCTCTGCTGGTTGGTCTTTGTTGGTGAGTGTTGTTTTATGTGTATGTGTTTTATGTTGAGCATTTGCTGCAAATCCAATTTCCCCTTTTGGGACAATAAAGGTACTTTGACTTTGACCGATAGGTCAATTGTGCTCACCTGATCCTCAAGTGCTAATCCCTTTATATTGAGCTCTTTTCCCTCTTGTCTTCGCTGGTTCGTTGTATACGTATTCAGTGTTTGCGTGCATATCTTGTCAAGTCTTTTGAAGATTTAGTGTCTCTGTCAGTTCTATATTTGTATTTCATTATGTTCAGAAGTAAGAACCGCTTGTGTCAGGGGCTAAGGATGGGGTTCCCGTGACCAACAAGACCAACACAATTTTTGAAATGGCAGCTAATGGAGCTAATAGCTGCTCGATTGTAATCTCCGTCTATACAAATTACGGCGAGCTGCACGAATGCGTTGGATTCGCGGTGTTTTGATGCCGATATACGATCGTAAAGCCATGAGCATCAATAGTAACGCAACGTTCGCCATTGTTGATCGAAGGCTTGTTCGAGACACATCGATGCTGTGCAGACCGATCGCCGTATGACAACGAGTCCAACGAGAGCAGACGACTCCTTATGCTTTTGAATGGCTCATGCGGTACTTAAATATTATACGCTGATCGGTCTGTGCAGCGCTGATGCATCTCAAACAAACCTGGTGTGTGTGTGTTTCCCGCTGCCTCACTAGAGTTGCTGAGAGAGATGAGACGTATACAGTGACTTAAGACTGGCTCTGTGGTGGCTCTCTAGCCCGTGGAAAGGCAAACCGGTTCTTATGCTGCGTTCACACCAAACGCGAATTGAGCGTCAAAATCGCGTCTACCGCGTCTAGTTTCACGCGCGTACATTTTGAATGCATTCGCGCGTCAGCAGAGAATTGGACGCGCGTAGAAATCGAGCGCTGGAAGCGAAATTGACGCGCGTTCAAGGCACTCCAGGAGAAATATGTCATAAAACACCACTCTGCCTCTTTTCATTTTCATTAAAGAGCACCTATCATGGAATTTTGAAATTTACCTTTCATGTAGTGTGTAACATAGATCTAAGTGAACAAAAACATCCTGTGATAGCTTGAAATATGACAGTGCACTGTATATATAGTTATTTTCTTTCAAAAGTAAGAGTCGACTCGGAGTCATTTTTAAGAATCGTTAGAAGACCGAAGCTTTTTCTCTGACTAGATGACGTCAACTTGTCAAGTTATTTGAATACGATACGCCCACTTATTGCGCTCCAAGACGCCAGTGAACACTAGAAAACATCATGGCGACGAGACGCTGTGTTCTGAAGTGCCACTCAAAAGCAAACTTCTTTCATCTGCCCAAGGATGAGCATTTGAAGACTAAGTGGCTTGAAGACAAACCATACATCGTCGCGATTGTGTGTTTATTAGTCGTCAAATGTATGTTTCGCGATCTCAGGAAGCTTTTATTATGGACTTCTATTATGGCACATGGTTCTTCTTCGTCTGTCTGTACATGGACCACATGTGCACAGAGCGCCCTCCGGCTGCCAGTATGAATTGAAAACAACACATAAGAGACTCAATCGCTCATGATTAGGCTATAACTGCCCATTTTGAGGAAGTATTGAATAAAAAATACTCCTCTGTTTAGAAATTTGACACAGACATATGAGAATCTATCAATATGTCTCCTCATCTGCACACTTTTGAACTAAAAGCCCTGAGGGATGTTGATTTGTCGCGAGTCTTCGTGAGGAGAATAGAGGAGTTTTTTTATGAATGAGATCAGCTGAGGCTCATATTACAATCAAACGCTACCGACGTGGTTTTCATATTCATAACTCCTGACACATATTAACAAATTACTGTCACTATAAGACTTTGATGGGCGTTCCGTTTCCGAAAATATCTGCACAGACTAAACCAATCACAACTGACTGGGTCATCGGACCAATCACCGCAGATTAGCGTCACGTAATATTATACGTGCATATTATAAGAAAACTAAAGTCTTTTTTGTCATTGCATGCATGCAAAACTGTTGTTGGGGACTTCTAAAACAATATTTGGAACATTTTAAATGCCATGATAGGTGCTCTTTAAACATATATATTAAGCATTAATAGCCACACAAATGTGGTCCAGGCAACTCCTACATTATCTTCACTGCATGTATGTTTAAATATCCTTAAAATATAAAGTTATGAAACTTCTCTTTGCCCTCAGTCAAAACGATTTGGCAGACAACAAATTATATATTCATGAGAGCAAAGATCACCCGTTAGATCCACACAAGACGAACCACTACAAGACATCAGAGCCAGCGGCAGACGCCAGAAGGACTGGCCGAGGAAAGGCTGCCTTCGCTGGGGTTATGAGCAGTGATTGCCCGGTGATAGCCTGGATCTCACAACTCCAAAAACACAAGATTATTTTTTTTAAATAGGCGCTCTCTTTATAAATAAACCACAGATTTGAGCTTTAAACAACTACATTCCCACCTGAAAACGTCTTAAAACTACATTTTGTGACACAATAGTACTGTTTTTAATTTATGCAGGGTTTCTCATACACGTCACTTTACCACGTGACAGCAGCGAGCAGGCTCCTGATTGGTTAACGCGTCGCGAATTGACGCCAAAGTTCAAATTTTTCAACTCGGGCGTCAGACGCGAATTCGCTTCAAACGCGTGAATGCACAAAAGCACCATTTGCGTGTAACGCGCGTATCGCGCAAGACGCTCAATTCGCGTCCAATTCGCGCGAACTGGACGCGCGAATGAGGCGGATTTGCGTCCTTCGCGCCGCGCGTAACGCGTAACGCGCCTCCCGCGCCGCGGGACCTCCAGACGCGCGCCAACGCGCCTTTCCATTGACTTAACATTGAAATCACTCGCGCCAGACGCTCAATTCGCGTTTGGTGTGAACGCAGCTTTAGAAGGCTCGTCAGTCGAACCAACTCCGAACTGGCACTAGCACTGGCTCTGAACTAGCAACCGGTTCATTCTGGTGGAAAAGGGGTATTTGTCTTGAGTGTAGTCTCCTGTTGGTTCCTGCCTACTGCCTGGGATTCTGTCTGCTGGTTCCATCTGCCTGGCAGCTAGACTGGGCCTGAGTCTATGAGCAGCAAGTTCCTGACCTCTGCTTCATTGCACCCTGCCCTGTTTTCACCACTACTATCTGCCTGGCCTGGCCTGGGCAAGTCCTCAGTGGTTCTTCACTCTGCAGTTTACTGGAGCTGGTTCCAGCAGTTACCCTCATCTGTCCTGTCGTTGTTCCCTGTTGGCCCTTCTGTTTGGACTGTCACTCCTCCACTACCTTCTTGTGCCTTGTTAACTGTCCTGTCAATAAAACTGTCTTGTTCACTCTGCATCTGGGTCCTCCGTTTCAGAAGTCCTGACCGCTTATACCCAGCTGGTGCTAGTACTTCCAATAAATCATCTTTTTACCAATTCAGATTGCCGGGTTATACCATAATGAAGAATATTTCTGTAAATTGTGAGATCGTTTGAATATTTTGTGAATACTTATCCAAGCATCTATAGAATGAACAAGAACAGGGTTTGTAGTATTACAAGCAGACTGCGGAAATACTTCAATGGGAGTAAAAGGTGAACATTTTATATTCGACATTCATCCAATTTTTTTGTACTTTTCCCGGATTCCAATATTTAGCTATTTTTGCCATTGCAAATGACAAATGATAGTCTACAATCAGGAAAATCCAGACCTCCTTTCTCTTTAGGGGCAATTAACTTGTTTATACTTGTTTTGTCCTTGCCCTTTTCTCATCCCACAAAAAAAAAAAATCAATACATTTTCAAATTGGTTAAAAAGTATTTTAATCTGAAGCATCATTAGGACATAGTTAAGCTGGGGGCTATCGTCATCTTAAAAATACAGATTTTTCACCCAAAGAGCTAGTTTGATTTTTGACTGTCACTTCTCCAGTTTAGTTCGAACTACATTTGTGTATGTGTTTGGGTGTAAATTGAGTGCTATTATTTCCTCCATGTTCCAGGACAGTTTTATACCTAAATATTGAATTTAAATTTAAATGTAAACCTTTCTACCATAACTGTAAACATGAATTGGAAAGGGGGATATCTTCAGATTTATTCCAGTTGACAGTGTAACCTGACAATTTTGTGAAGGATTGTGTAACATCCATTAGATGTGGTAAAGAGGTCAGAGGATCAGTAATGACTGCTTAAATATTGTCTGCATTTAGTAAGAGCTTATGTTCTTTGTCTCCTGCTTTCACTTCCCTAATCCTGGAGTGTGCTCGAATAATAATTGCCAGTATTTCCCAAAAAAAAAAAAAGAATAAACAATAGTTGGTTTAATGAATACCATTAGGAAAATCATATTGATTCCATAGGCCTATACTGTATCTACTATGGTTCAAAATATATAAATATATAATTTTTCAGAGTTTTGAGTGTGGGAAATAAATATTATCCAAACTATTGTGGACAAGTGCTTCAAAGCAACATGCGCACCTGTTCCTAATTGCATTATCATCAGCTGTGTTGAACACCCAGCACTCTAGCATTATGGTTCTGTTATAATTCATAATGTTTTCGTCAGTTATGCAAAATCCCATCTGTTATCAACCCCCAAACCAACGATTGAACTGCAGGCAACTGAGGCTGTAAAATTCCTGGGAAATGGTATGTTGTTTACTCTATCAGTAGGCCTCTTTGTCGTGCACGCACACTTCACTCCTTAGATGTAGGTCTCTGGCTCCCTCTAGCGAATTTGAAATGTTAACTAGAAGGGTGCTTTAACACTTTTGTTTGTTTTATCCTGTTGAAGACCCAAATTCAAACAAGAGACCCAATCAAAAGCATCAGAATATTCCTTCAAAACCTGATCTAATGCTTTCATTCAGTTGCATATATTTTCAGTCCACGTAATCTTTGTTTCTTTGTATTGTAATATGTAATGAGAACATTTGGTTTAATCACAGAAACACAACAGTGTGATCTTCTTTTAGTTTGGTACTTTTAACAATCAGTTCATTCAACAGCAAACAATGCAAGATACATGTTTCAAATCACCCTTGTTGCTGAATTGCAGTTTTTATTTATTCGCTTTGGTACTATTTAAGTAAGGTGTACATTTTCAAACCTTTTAATGCTAATGTCACAACCAATCATCAAAAGTGTAATCTACTTTGAGTGTAACTAAACGAGACAATGCACATTGGCATGCAACACTTTGGATTAATCAGCTTTTCACTTAGGAGCCAAGTGGTGTATGTTTCCTGCTGTCTACAAAGTGGAAAAAAAAGAAAAAAAAGGTCATACTCTTCATCTGGACCACTCCTCGTTCTGGTGTTGGAGTGATGGCACAGTAGTGGGGTCGATCTTCTTTTCTCTCTCTCTTTCTGTATTTGTCTCTTTTTTATTTGAGCAAAAGAAAAGGATGTTTGCCTCTCCTTGAACTGTCACCTTATCGTGGTGGAGAGGTTTGAGTACCCGAATGATCCTGGGAGCTATGTTGTCTGGGGCTATATGCCCCTGGTAGGGTCTCCCAAGGCAAACAGGTCCTTGGTGACGGGACAGACCAAGAACAGTTCACAGACCCTTATGTCCATAACCACACCAAGGACCGTGACGTCACTCGGCATGGCGCAGCAGGGGCCCCACCCTGGAGCCAGGCCCGGGGTTGGGGCTCGTATGCGAGCGCCTGGTGGTGACGTGGGGCTGCCCTCCTGTGGGCTCACCACCTGCAGGAGGGAGCATAAGGGGCCGGTGCTTTGTGAATCGGGCAGCAGTCGACGGCGAGGCCCCCGATGACCCGATCTCTGGAAACGGAATCTGGCTTTAGGGACGTGGAATGTCACCTCGTTGGCGGGGAAGGAGCCTGAGCTTGTGCGGGAGGTCGAGAGGTACCGACTAGAGATAGTCGGGCTCACCTCCACGCACAGCTTGGGCTCTGGAACCACACTTCTCGAGAGAGGCTGGACTCTCTACCACTCTGGAGTTGCCCATGGTGAGAGGCGGAGGGCTGGAGTGGGTTTGCTTATAGCCCCCCAGCTCAGCCGCCACGTGTTGGAGTTCACCCCGGTGAACGAGAGGGTCGCTTCCCTGTGCCTTCGAGTCGGGGATAGGTCTCTCACTGTCGTTTGTGCCTACGGCCCAAATGGCAGTGCGGAGTACCCGGCCCTCTTGGAGTCTCTGGGAGGGGTGCTGGAAAGTGCTCCGACTGGAGACTCCATCGTTCTACTGGGGGACTTCAACGCCCACGTGGGCATTGACAGTGACACCTGGAGGGGCGTGATTGGGAGGAACGGCCCCCCTGATCTGAACCCGAGTGGTGTTCTGTTATTGGATTTCTGTGCTAGCCATGGTTTGTCCATAACGAACACCATGTTCAAGCATCAGGGTGTCCATCAGTGCACGTGGCACCAGGACACCCTAGGCCGGAGGTCGATGATCGACTTTGTGGTCGTGTCATCAGACCTTCGGCCATATGTCTTGGACACTCGGGTGAAGAGAGGGGCGGAGCTGTCAACTGATCAACACCTGGTGGTGAGTTGGATCCGATGGCGGGGGAGGAAGCTGGACAGACCCGGCAGACCCAAACGTACTGTGAGGGTCTGTTGGGAACGTTTGGCCGAGCCCCCTGTCAGAGAGATCTTCAACTCCCACCTCCGGCACAGCTTCGACCGGATCCAGAGGGAGTCTGGAGATATTGAGTCCGAGTGGACCATGTTCTCCACCTCCATTGTCTCTGTGGCCGCTCGGAGCTGTGGCCGTAAGGCCTCCGGTGCCTGTCGAGGCGGCAATCCCGAACCCGGTGGTGGACACCGGAAGTAAGGGATGCCGTCAAGCTGAAGAAGGAGTCCTATCGGGCCTGGATGGCTTGTGGGACTCCCGAGGCAGCTGACCGGTACCGGCAGGCCAAGCGGACTGCAGCCCGGGTAGTCGTGGAGGCAAAAAATCGGGCCTGGGAGGAGTTTGGTGAGGCCATGGAGAAAGACTATCGGCCGGCCTCGAAGAGATTCTGGCAAACCGTTCGACGCCTCAGGAGGGGGAAGCAGTGCCCTACCAACACTGTTTACAGTGGAGATGGGCACCTGTTGACCTCAACTGGGGATATCGTCGGGTGGTGGAAGGAATACTTTGAGGATCTCCTCAATCCCACCGACATGTCTTCCGTTGAGGAAGCAGTGGCTGGGGACTCAGAGGTGGACTCATCCATCACCCGGGCTGAAGTCATCGAGGTGGTTAAAAAGCTCCTCGGTGGCAAGGCACCGGGGTTGGATGAGATCCGCCCTGAGTACCTCAAGTCTCTGGATGTTGTGGGGCTGTCTTGGCTGACACGCCTCTGCAACATCGCATGGCGGTCGGGAACAGTACCTCTGGACTGGCAGACCGGGGTGGTGGTCCCTCTTTTCAAGAAGGGGGACCGGAGAGTGTGTTCCAACTATAGGGGGATCACACTTCTCAGCCTCCCCGGGAAAGTCTATGCCAGGGTACTGGAGACGAGAATTCGGCCGATAGTGGAACCTCGGATTCAGGAGGAACAGTGTGGTTTTCGTCCCGGTCGTGGAACACTGGACCAGCTCTATACCCTTTCCAGGGTGCTGGGGGGTTCATGGGAGTTTGCCCAACCAGTCCACATGTGTTTTGTGGATTTGGAGAAGGCATTCGACTGTGTTCCCCGTGGCATTCTGTGGAGGGTGCTCTGTGAGTATGGGGTCGGCGGCCCCCTGCTTAGGGCTGTTCAGTCCCTGTACAACCAGAGCAGGAGCTTGGTCCGCATTGCCGGCAGTAAGTCAGACTTGTTCCCGGTGCATGTTGGACTCCGGCAGGGCTGCCCTTTGTCACCGGTTCTGTTCATAATTTTTATGGACAGAATTTCTAGGCGCAGCCAAGGGCCGGAGAGTGTCCGGTTTGGGGACCACACGATTTCATCACTGCTTTTTGCGGATGATGTTGTCGTGTTGGCTTCCTCGAGCCAGGACCTTCAGCATGCACTGGGACGGTTTGCGGCCGAGTGTGAAGCGGCTGGGATGAGAATCAGCACCTCCAAGTCCGAGGCCATGGTTCTCAGTCGGAAAAGGGTGGCTTGCCCGGTTCAGGTGGGTGGAGAGTTCCTGCCTCAAGTGGAGGAGTTCAGGTATCTTGGGGTCTTGTTCACGAGTGAGGGAAGGATGGAACGGGAGATTGACAGACGGATCGGTGCAGCTTCTGCAGTAATGCGGACGATGTACCGGTCTGTCGTGGTAAAGGAGCTGAGCTGCAAGGCAAAGCTCTCGATTTACCGGTCAATCTACGTTCCTACTCTCACCTATGGTCATGAGCTGTGGGTCATGACCGAAAGGACAAGATCCCGGATACAGGCGGCCGAAATGAGCTTTCTCCGTAGGGTGGCTGGGTGCTCCCTTAGAGATAGGGTGAGGAGCTCGGTCACTCGGGAGGAACTCGGAGTAGAGCCGCTGCTCCTCCACATCGAGGACGCCTTCCCAGGGAGGTGTTCCAGGCACGTCCCACCGGGAGGAGGCCCCGGGGAAGACCTAGGACACGCTGGAGGGACTATGTCTCCCGGCTGGCCTGGGAACGCCTCGGGGTTCCCCCGGAAGAGCTGGAGGAAGTGGCTAGAGAGAGGGAAGTCTGGGCGTCTCTGCTTAGACTGTTGCCCCCGCGACCCGGCCCTGGATAAGCGGAAGATGATGGAAGGATGGATGGATGGAAAAGGATGTTTTCACAGCTGGTTCGGTGTGCTGTGGAGAGCACTGAAAAGCTATTCACATGGCTGGTTAGAGAGTGCCTTCTATGAGAGAGAGTGCACACGATAGGCTGTTCTACTACTGTGTCCTGAGATTGGCATAGAAGCACGGCACTCACCAGCACTTACCCCTTTTGTTTCTTCGGGCAGGAGTGCCCTTGGAACAGGTGTCCAGGCATGCTGTTGTGTTCCCGGATGCCTCCGCCCCAGGCTGGGGAGCCAGGTACAACGGGCATGCAGTGTCAGGGCTTTGGATGGGCCTGCACTTGCATTGGCACATCAACTGCCTCAAGTTGCTAGCAGGACACCTTGCAATGAGCCGCCTCAAGAAGCCACTACAGGGCAAATATGTATTGGTCGTACGGACAACACTGCGACTGTTGCGTACATCAACCGACAAGGTGGTCTATGCTCCTGTCGCAACTCGCCTGCCATCTCCTCCTCTGAGGTCGCTTTGGGCCATTCGTGTCCCCGGTATGCTCAATCGTGTGGCTGACAAGCTCTCACGAGCTGTGCTCCAAGTTATTTCACTCCCTGACCAAGGGAACACTCGGCACCGATGTACTGGCACACAGCTGGCCCTAGGTCTTTCGCAGATTTGCGTTTCCTCCAGTGAGCCTACTTTCACAGACTAGCTGACAGATATATGTAGAGCTGCATTTGCTACATTCTATAGCCTTCGTGTAGAGTCGGTATCCTCCTGTGTTCTCACCTCAAACAAGTAGAAGTACCGAGAGGCTCTTTGTCAGCTTGCTGCACCCTACATTTTGGTGCTTTTATTCTTCAGAGCTAAAAACCTGTCGAGTCCTCCTGTAACCGAGCATCTGGCACCAGGCCTATTCCCACTGAATCCTTGAGAACATCTCGGTTACATAT
The DNA here is from genome assembly GCF_949357685.1 of Gobio gobio. NCBI lineage: Eukaryota > Metazoa > Chordata > Actinopteri > Cypriniformes > Gobionidae > Gobio > Gobio gobio. The sequence goes on from NC_137109.1 coordinate 48,681,197, forward strand.
GTAACCCTCGTTCCCTGAAGGAGGGAAGGTCGAGATGCCATGTTGGAAGAGACCGATGAATAGGTATCTCGCTGGCGAGAGCCAATCTACTTCGATGCACATTGGCATGCAATGATTGCACCAGCTGCTCATGCCACTCAGCGTGGGTATAAATGAGGCATAGGTGCTTGCATCAAATCAGTTTTTCGCTGAGGAGCTGAGTAGGGGAACTGGCACCCCAGCGCGGCACAGAGGACTTGGTGACGGGACGTGGCATCTCCGTTCCCTCCTTCAGGGAACAAGGGTTACATACATAACCGAGATGTTCCTATTTAGTCAGTCACTCGTGACGCCGTGTTGGAAGAGACCGACAAATAGGAATCCCTACCAAAGCGCCATGGCCTCTCCCCCCTTCCAGTGCCGGGGCTCACACAGAGAAGTCCATCACTGCTGTTCCGCATGACCCGCTCAGTGACAGATTGGATAACACTGGGAAAGCGTGCCTTCTCGTAGGAGGGAATGCTGCGGAACCCACATCGTACCCCGAAGGAGTTATTTGGAGTACAACTGCTGAGCCGTAGCCCACAAGCAAGACATGAAAGTATGCGTCCTTCAGGAACCAGAGTGGGGCGCTGAGAACCAGCATGGGCCACCCCGAGAAACCAATCATTCAACTCTCTCAGTGGCCCGGGAAAGCATGGCCATCTCCGAATCCATATCGGGCACAGCTGACGCTCCCGGAGGAGGCCTCTGCGCAGACACGTCATCTCCAGAGAGGTCTGACCCTCCCTCCGATGCAGCAATGGTCAAGGGGAGCCCCAAAGGATACGGATGGTGCACACCTCGTGTGCGGGAGGATTGAGGGTTCCCTGGGGGAAACGCGCTCACCATCACCCTAAATTCACCCATGCTACTGTCAGAAGCAACCCTGTGTGGAGGGATAGATCTAGGTAGAGACACGAGGACTCCACCCCTTGCAAGATGGAGTCTCGACTGCAACTCCGAGATGGTCATGTTCCCGCAGTAGGAACATGAATCATCCACCAGTGCTGCTTCAGCGTGCTGAATGGCCAAACACGTGATGCAGCACTTGTGACCCCATTTTGTCCCTATAATGTATAGTTTACCAGGGCACACACACACACTTCAGCCTCATTTCCACCTAAATTACCCGGAACAATTTGTCGCACAAACTTTTTTCCTAGGAACTCTTTTTCCCTCAGACCTGCTGCTGTCTGTGTTTCCACAGCGGTACTTTATACAGTGAAGATTAGTCCGGTGACGTAGGACTGCGCGCGACTTTCCAGAGCCCACTGGTATTATTTTTTCCACTCAATTATGTTGCAATAACGAAATATTATGTCGTTTTAATGACATATTTTCTCATAATAATGAGATGTCATTAAAACAACATATTTTTCTTATATATTTTCTCCTAATAAGGACATGTGTTGTATAGTGACGTGTACAAAATATGCCTTTATCCACATAAGAGAATTTCTATTGCCTGCGTGCCTTTGTCATTCTAAGTCGTACCTGAGGATGCTCTGGGTAAGACTTAAGTTGTTAAGAGAAAGAACCCAGGTAAATCGCACTGGTGTGTCAGTCGCATTTTTTAAAAATACTGGTAAAAACAAAATGTTTACAAACATTATCAACATGTATTTTAGGCTATTTCCACAATACATCCTTTAAATTAAACGGAATTCATAGCAAGAATGAAATATATAAAGTAAATGTAAAACAAACATAAATTATAGTGCCATTCCTAAACGAATTAGGCCAGCCTATTTAAACCGAAACTGAAATCAGAGTTGCTCCTCTTACATTCTGCACAAATCCAAATGTTTCGATATTCACACTTGAATGCTAAATTGTTTATTATGGTAACAATGCTTTGTATGACTCATGTTCCAGTCTAAAACAGCATTCATATGAGCAAAAAACCTGTTTGGAATAACACCACTGCACTGTATATTTAATAAATAAGAAGCAAACCAAGAACGTCGGAAAAGATTGACGTGCGTAACGAACCCACTGGCATGTTTCCGCGGCCTTTAAATAAGGCTGAAACTATAGTGTATATTAATTTCTTGAATATATGTCTTAATAGGCCTATAGATAGTTATGATATTTGTGGCTGCACTGGGGTCCGTCATTACTTGGTTACACCACTAAGGGTAATCATAAGTGGTCCATGGCCCCAAGAAGTTTGTGAAATGTATTGATTTAGCCTACAGTTCCTAACAGATAGCCATCATCTAAATCAATAAATTACAACAATTTCGTGCTATGGGCACTGCCACTGATACAGGCAGTGGAAGAGCCTATTTTAGTCTGAGCTTGCTTCTGCTTTTTTAGTTGGACGCTTGAACATTTTGATTTTACTCGCTTCATTCGCACGTGACATTCACTACACAACAGACGCGAATTCGTGTCATGGACGGGGCTTCTGCCAGCCGTCTCGTCTCGTTGCGAAGTGGCTGACATGGATTGTTTTGAAATAAGGCGAATAAGCTCAATTTGCCGGCTTTAACTAGCTTGTAGTCTCAATAGGGTGAATTCACAGCCTAGAAATCTAGACACACCGTAGCGGCAGCAAATTTAATTCAATTCAAATTTAATTTGCCGCGATTGTAGTTTAGCAACTCTCGGTAGACCTGCGAGCTGGAAAAACCAAACTCTGGTAAGGCCAATCACATCGTGTGTAGAGTCGGAGGGCGGGCTTAACATAATGATGGCAGAGTTGCGGCAGTTCTGCGTGCTACTCGTAAACAAAGAAGCTGGCGAACAGCGGTCTTTCGAATCGGCTTTGGCCGCGACTCTGGAAGACTTTAGTTAAGCTTTTCTTTGAGGAAAGAACAAAGAACGGCACTGAAGTCATTCTTAAGAAACGAAGACGTGTTCGGAGTTTTGCCGACCGGATACGGCGAAAGTTTAATCTATCAACTAGCCACACTTCACGTTGCTCTCTGGTTGGTTGTGGTACCCTATTGTGTGCAGAGGGAATTTGAAAGACAACCGTTTGTCCCGCCCCTCAGATTGAGCCCTGCAAATAGTGAGTTCCCAGACCCAACATCTTGATGTGGGTCTGACTTGTCAGGCTAGTGAATTCAGGGTGATTGGGACACTTTTTCCTAGTCATCTCAATGGCAAAAAGTGTCCAAATCACCCTATGTATAGCTTAAATTGAGTAAAGAGTGTTTTTACAACTTACCTGATTGTCCGACCTCCTTACTCACTTTTTTCCTAGCAAGATCCTTTTTATCCCTGTTTCTATAAAGAACGTACAGCTCTGGGTATCCACATATGATTTTGTCCTCATTGTTGTCATTACTAGAGCAAGCTCCTGATTGGTTAACTTCTATTCGCGTTTTTGCATTGACAATATAAATCACTCGCTCTAAATGCTTAATTCGCGTCTGGTGTGAACGCACCATCAGGAGAAAATATGTTGTTGTATATCTAAATATGTAATTTTAACTTATTTTGTGTAGTGAAAATTATACTTTCTGGTTGTGTGTATTGTACTAACACAATTGAAAATATGCTGAAATGTTTGAAAAAGTGAACTTTTGATGATCTGTTGTGATATTAGCACTATGAGTTTTGAAAATGTACACCTTGCTTGTGAAAATAGTTCCAAAGCGAATAAAAAAACGAATACATTTGTCAATTATTTAATCCAGCTGATCTTAATGGTTGATCAATAAATAATTTGGTACACCAATAGATTTCTATAGATATTGATCCTATAGACAGTTTCTATAGAACTCGTTTGCAATTTCCGAAATGGATTACCAAATATAATGAATTATTTTTACATGAGTGATTTACAGTATCTTAGATGATAACCACCACTATGCTCAAAGTGTGTGTGTGTGTGTGTGTGTGTGTGAGAGAGAGAGATAGAGAGAGAAAGAGAGAGATGTTTGGATAATCAAGTAAACCTCAGTTGCTTCAGTCCAATAATGTTCATCTTGAAATATTACTAACAATGTCACGAGATCTCGCGAGACTAAACTGTGATGAGATTTCTCGTCGAGGTGAAGCTGTCTTGTGTCATATTGTAATGACGGAGTGTGAGGGTGAAGTTAGGATAGAATATGCCAACACTACGTTTACATTACGCCTCCACTCTAGTTTGGCTTTTTATAAAAAATAAAAAATAATTTATTCAGGTGGATAACGGTCACTTCAATTCCATCAATTCGAGCCGTACATAGTGCGCAGCACTGCCACTGATCACGTGTCGAGAAGACGAGTGCGTGTTAGGTGTTAGTGAAGCGCTCGCATTGAGCATGTGTTACGAGTGTGTGTTACAGGTTAGTGGACTCTGTGGCAGAGGATTCGTTGCGCAGCAGAAGCGTCAGACTTATATTTGAAAATGCGCGTTCAGCACCACAAGTACCATTCCCTGGGAATACCAGTACTACGATCGAGAAATTGAAAGTGAAAGTAAACAGGAGCGCACATTCCAACGCAATTTCAATACGTTACCGCTGTTTGAAAGCGGCTCCCTGAGGCATGCGAATATCTCCCACTATAATCTTGTTGTAACCATCTCTTAGCTCTGTATCATGCTTGAAGAAAAATGTGGTCTCTATTTGCACTTTGAATATTGAGTACTTTGATTATGGTATTATGGTTATTGTATGCACTTATTATCTATGATCAGTTTGTGGGAACGAGTTCAGTTAGGAGGTCAAAAGAAGCTCATGTGCAGTTCTTAGGTCAGAAGAGACGCCAGTCAGTTGAGCTTTTGGGAAAACCTTTACAGTGCTTGTTGTCTTTTACTGCATATGATAATTCATACTCAGAAAGTAGAACTGAAATGACATTCATTACAAGATGATGAGTTAAAACATTTCAAATGCACCTGCAAACAATTTTTCTAGTCATGTTTTATCATTGAGGATTTCTTTTCTTTAAAATTCATAATATCTCGTCTGAACCCTATCTCGTCTCGTGAGATAAGTGTCTTGTCACACCCCTACTAACAATATAAAAGTTATTCTTATGTTAACTTAATAAAAATAGATTTGACAGCAGGAAGACACGTGAGGCATGAGCTGAAGGAGGACAATTACACTAAAAGACTTTCACTTGATAAAAGAGTAGGGGTGTAGTGTGAAACAGGTTCTTCAGCAAAGTTTTGATCATTTAGAGGCCTTAGAAATTTGCACATCAAAATATAAGAAAGCTATATAGATACGTTCAGGGGAGGTTGCTTATTTTGTTTTATTTGGCAATATCAGTGTTTTGTTTTAGTAATAAATGTACATTTACTTATGATGCAATGATCCATACTTTATTAAAACAACACACACAGGATTTGATCAATTACAGGCCTATCTTTCATATTTAAATTTATAATGATGATTAAATCACTTGAATAAAAGCATCTGCCAAATCATACATGTAAATGTTTACATTTGGCGATATCCAGATCCAACAAAGAAAGAAAACAATCATTTGTCAGATTTAGGTAGAACATTTTTCTCATAGTATCCGGCATTGGTTATGTTTCCAGCAGGTTTGTATTGACCAACGACAAAAACAGTATTTCCATCAGTAGCCAGACCGACTCCGAGCTCTGTGGATGATTTCCACACAACCTGGGTGAAATGCCCTGCAAATTATATATATACAGACACGGTTAGACAGAGAATACAATAAAGGCAGTAAGCCAATAAATGAAATGCCAATCGGGTAAAAAAAATATAATATTTACTTCTAAAGTTCCAATGAAACCATTTATTCCCCAAATGAATGTTACCTGTTTGGGGCTGATGTCCTGGTGTGTCAAACTTATAATCTTTGATCTCACTGTACCATGAGTCTACAGCCGCCTTCCCTAGAATATACAAAACAATACATATTTTATTAGAGTGAGGTGGTTTTATGATTATTTAAACATGTAAATCTTTTGATGACTATATGGTAAGATCTCAGTTTACTGAGTCCACTCTTCTCACTCATCTTGAACCTGATGTATTCTTAAGCTGCAGATTTTACCTGTGGGTGTCTTTTTCTCGGAGCTGAAGGCATAATACACATTCTCCCCGTTGTCTGTGTCACTGTGGCCCAATTTCGTGGTTTTCAGCATGTGATCCGCCCACTCTTGAGCCGCGCTGCACAGCTCCTCACTGAAGACCAGCGCTGGGGCCTGATGCTGTCGCCGGTACTGGTTGTGCGTCTCCAGGAACTCCTTCTTAAAGCTTTCATCTGTGGAGAATCAAACAAACACCAGAGCTTAGTAGATAGATAGATAGATAGATAGATAGATAGATAGACAGACAGACAAACAGACAGATGGATAGACAGACAGACAGACAGACAAACAGACAGATGGATAGACAGACAAAAAGACAGATGGATAGACAGACAAACAGACAGATGGATAGACAGACAAACAGACAAATGGATAGACAGACAGACAGACAGACAGACAGACAAACAGACAGATGGATAGACAGACAAACAGACAAATGGATAGACAGACAGACAGACAGACAAACAGAGAGATGGATAGGCAGAAAGACAAAAAGGCGGACAGACAGATGGATAGCCAGACAGACAAACAGACAGATGGATAGACAGACAGACAAACAGACAGATGGATAGACAGACCAAAAAAAGGCAGGCAGACAGATGGATAGGCAGAAAGACAAAAAGGCGGACAGACAGATGGATAGACAGACAGACAAACAGACAGATGGATAGACAGACCAAAAAAAGCAGGCAGACAGATGGATGGATAGGCAGAAAGACAAAAAGGCAGACATACAGATGGATAGACAGAAAGATAAAAAGACGGACAGACAGATGGATAGACAGAAAGACAAAAAGGCGGACAGACAGATGGCTAGGCAGAAAGACAAAAAGGGGGACAGACAGATGGATAGACAGACAGACAAACAGACAGATGGATAGACAGACAGACAAAAAGGCGGACAGACAGATGGATAGGCAGAAAGACAAAAAGGCGGACAGACAGATGGATAGACAGAAAGACAAAAAGTCAGACAGACAGATGGATAGACAGAAAGACAAAAAGGTGGACAGATAGGTGGCCAGACAGATGGATAGACAGAAAGACAAGAAGGCGGACAGACAGATGGCTAGGCAGAAAGACAAAAAGGCAGACAGACAGATGGATAGGCAGAAAGACAAAAAAGCAGACAGACAGATGGATAGGCAGACAGACAAACAGACAGACGGATAGACAGACAGACAAACAGACAGATGGATAGACAGACCAAAAAAAGGCAGGCAGACAGATGGATAGGCAGAAAGACAAAAAGGCGGACAGACAGATGGATAGACAGACAGACAAACAGACAGATGGATAGACAGACAGACAGACAAACAGACAGATGGATAGGCAGAAAGATAAAAAGGCGGACAGACAGATGGATGGATAGACAGACAGACAAACAGACAGATGGATAGACAGACCAAAAAAAGGCAGGCAGACAGATGGATAGGCAGAAAGACAAAAAGGCAGACATACAGATGGATAGACAGAAAGATAAAAAGGCGGACAGATAGATAGACAGAAAGACAAAAAGGCAGACAGACAGATGGATAGGTAGAAAGACAAAAAGGCGGACAGACAGATGGATAGACAGACAGACAAACAGACAGATGAATAGACAGACAGACAAAAAGGCGGACAGACAGATGGATAGGCAGAAAGACAAAAAGGCGGACAGACAGATGGATAGACAGAAAGACAAAAAGGCAGACATACAGATGGATAGACAGAAAGATAAAAAGGCGGACAGATAGATAGACAGAAAGACAAAAAGGCAGACAGACAGATGGATAGGTAGAAAGACAAAAAGGCGGACAGACAGATGGATAGACAGACAGACAAACAGACAGATGAATAGACAGACAGACAAAAAGGCGGACAGACAGATGGATAGGCAGAAAGACAAAAAGGCGGACAGACAGATGGATAGACAGAAAGACAAAAAGGCAGACATACAGATGGATAGACAGAAAGATAAAAAGGCGGACAGATAGATAGACAGAAAGACAAAAAGGCAGACAGACAGATGGATAGGTAGAAAGACAAAAAGGCGGACAGACAGATGGATAGACAGACAGACAAACAGACAGATGAATAGACAGACAGACAAAAAGGCGGACAGACAGATGGATAGGCAGAAAGACAAAAAGGCGGACAGACAGATGGATAGACAGAAAGACAAAAAGGCAGACAGACAGATGGATAGATGGATAGACAGAAAGACAAAAAGGCAGACAGACAGATGGATAGGCAGAAAGACAAAAAAGCGGACAGACAGATGGATAGACAGACAGACAAACAGACAGATGGATAGACAGACAGACAGACAGATGGATAGACAGACAGACAAAAAGGCAGACAGACAGATGGATAGACAGACAGACAGATGGATAGACAGACAGACAAAAAGGCGGACAGACAGATGGATAGGCAGAAAGACAAAAAGGCAGACCGACAGATGGATAGACAGACAGACAGATGGATAGACAGACAGACAGATGGATAGACAGACAGACAAAAAGGCGGACAGACAGATGGATAGGCAGAAAGACAAAAAGGCGGACAGACAGACAGATGGATAGACAGAAAGACAAAAAGGCAGACCGACAGATGGATAGACAGAAAGACAAAAAGGCGGACAGACAGACAGATGGATGGACAGGCAGACAAAAAGGCAGACAGACAGACCGATGGATAGACAGATAGACGGACAGACAGACAGACAAAATTTTAATCTTATTTTTCAACCCAGAAGTAAGCTATTTTCATTGAATGTGCAAATGTGAGACTTCCAAGTCATTTGCTGCAGAAGAAGTGCAGTAAATATTATAATTATTTGCACTTCTTATAAATAAAGTTTTTTTACTGGCATGTGTTGTTCCAAGAAAAACCTTTAACATTGAATCTTTACATTCCACAAAAGGTTCTTTGTAGTGGAAAAAGGCTCTTTAGAATAGATTAAGAAAATGTTCTTGACACTCAGTACAGGTTAACTAGCAGGAAGCGAACGAGGAAACATGGACATCTCAGTGAGAAGTTCTGCCTATAATGAATGCAGAAATACTTATGGAGACTCACCTGCCATGTCTGCCGAAGTACAAGCTGTAAAACATCAAAGATAATTGTTGTTAATATTCATTTTTGTTTTACAATAATTCAAAATAAGATTCATTTACAATAATAAAATAGTATTTTTTGATCATTTATTATGTTCAAATATGTAAGCACAACGGATGTTTCTGTCTGGCTCATACCTTGTCTTCTCCTGGAGTTGTTAGGTAGTTTTGTCTACTCGCTCTGGCTTCAGCACAGATTGATGTGTATATATACTGCTGGCTTTATCTACTCCTCCTCCAGCGCCACCAAACAACTCCATCTCTTTACGTCCAGCAGTCTATAGGTTTGATTCCCTGGAACTCACTTTACATGTTTTGCAGATTTTGTGTATAGATGTGTCTGTGTGTGTGTGAGAGAGAGAGAGAGAGAGAGAGAGAGAGAGAGAGAGAGAGAGAGAGAGAGAGAGAGAGATAGAGAGAGAGAGAGAGAGAGAGATTCTGCAAAAATGTGAAATAGTTATGCAAGGAAGGTGTAATTCACATATATCTCACAATACATTTAACTTTTCGTGGATATATAAATACCGCATTAAAAATAATTAAGAAATAACTGATGTTGTGTAGTAAAGAAGAAGTCCTGGACACAACAAAAGATAAATTAATACATATGTAGTTGTTTTTACAGTTATGTACATTTACATTTATACATTTGGCAGTTTTTAAAGTTACAGGGCTTAAAAGGGATACATTTATTCCATACATTTCGCGGGAATCGAACCCACGACTAATTTTTAATATCTTTCTCAATTTGAGCTACATGGATATACAGTATTTTATGAGTTTGCCTCCCAATATTTTTTTCTTTTTCAATATTTGGTTTGATTGTCATTAGCACATACATTTTTTTTTTGTTACTTTTTTTGCTCAATTGTCATGAAACTAATACAAATCTTAAAGGTGCACTGTGTAACTTTTCCGTCCACTAGAGGTCATAAATAAAGGTGACTTGACTTTTGTATTAACTGACAATCATTCGCAGTTCAGACTCTGATTTGAATGTTGGGTGTTTGGTAGTTAGGGAAGTAAAACAGTTGAAAGTTAATTATAGGTTTTAAAATCACATTCCTCCACACCTAATTGCTTGTTAAAGTAATAACTGGTAAATAAAAGCAGTTCTAGTCACGCAAGGGGCTTTACAAGTCGCCCAAATGAACTAGTAAAACAGGCAAGAGCTCAAAAGGCACACGAAACCCATTAGGTGGCAGATATAATTTCTGTAGCCTACTTTTAACTTTAACTTTGAACATAGACTTCAAACATGACATTCCCCCAGTCCCCAGGTGGGTTAAAAACAAGGAAATGTGCTAAATGAAACCAAAACAAAGTGATAACAGGTACTTTATCAGCATATATATTTACATTCTGACACATTGGTATGCTAAAGAAATAACATTATCACAAAGTAAAATATTTCCTTGTATGCATTCATGCAGTCTGCAGTACTTTTATTCTGTCGTTTCATTATCATTTAAGTGCATCATGCACACCCTCATGATTACATTACAAACACAAGACTAACTTCCTTCCATGGAAGACTGAATGAAAAGTAGACATATTGAAATACTGGTTTCAATTTTATGGGTGAACTGCTTTTATGTGAACTATTTCTAATCTTTAAAGTCATGATCTGCATACGTGTCTCTAAACAGAACGCATGAACAGATATTAACATCAGCCGTGCAAAACTTTTAAACAAACTAAATACTTAAAACAACATCTCACATACATTGACATTTATTTATGTTGCTTCTATTCTCTAAATGTCATAAAGCTAACTATATTCAGTAAACAAATTAAGCATTTTTGATTAGTAAACAAGCTAGAGCAGAGGTGAAATACAGAAGCAGAAATTCAATTACAATCCGAGTATTATACAAAACAAGTAAAGTTTGTGTTTGTGATATTCTCATCATTTATAGTGCTAGCTTTTCACTGAGGGGTTCACAGTTACCTATCACAACTTATGAAAATTGTGTTGAATAACTTTCCCGGATTTAACTTGTTGAAATAACTCAAATATCCAAGTTGTCAATTGATAAGTTAACTATAACTATAAAACTTCAAATTTTAAGGCAGCACAAACTGTTTTTTAAGTTGAAACAACAGTGTATAGACTAAAGTTTGACATTTTCATCTTCAGAACAACATGAATAAAGCATTTTCACTTGCAATGTTTCAAAACAAAAGGAACATCAAACTATAAGATGTCATGTACCCCACATTTATTTGCATTAAAGACCTTTTTTCTTTATATTTAAACTATGATATAATCAAATTCAAAATTGCTTTATTGGCATGAATGTAAATCATACAATATTGCCAAAGCTAGGAATATATGAACATAAATAATAATAATACATGTATGAACATTAATAATAATATTAATGATAATAATAAACATCAAAATAATAGAGGAAAATATTACAACATAACTTAAACTTAAATAAACTTTTAAACATATATATACTCACACGTACTGATGGTCACTGTGGTGGACAATAGGGAAACACACTGAGGTCAGAAATATACACACATTACACACACATTCACCTGCTGTCTCTCAGTGCTACTCTCTGTCCCTCTCCGAATATTATCTTTATCTGTTCTACTTCAGTCATGGCTGTAAAGTTCTTTATTATCTTTTGGAAATGTATTTGTGACAGTGAAGGAGGAAGTGCGTCTCTGTCTCGATCTCTCCTGTCCTACAGTGAACACACACGCTTTGCTCTCTGGGTAACCAGCTCTTTTTGTGTTTGCCGGTCTCGATGGCCAGACATATGCTCTTCATGCGTTCATGAGCTCAAGGTTAGATTATTGTAATGCTCTACTGGGTGGTTGCCCTGCTCGCTTAATAAATAAACTCCAGCTGGTCCAAAACGCAGCAGCTCGAGTTCTTACTAGAACCAGGAAGTCTGACCATATTAGCCCAGTTCTGTCAACACTGCACTGGCTGCCTATTAAACATCGCATACATTTTAAAATCTTGCTTATTACTTACAAAGCACTAAATGGTTTAGCTCCAGTACTTGAGCGAGCTCTTAACACATTATACTCCATCACGTCTACTGCGCTCTCTAAACTCTGGCCAGTTGATAATACAGAGAATATCCAAATCAACTGCAGGCGGTCGATCCTTTTCCTGTTTAGCTCCTAAACTCTGGAACAGACACACTCTGTCAGTTTAAATCTAGACTAAAAACACATCTCTTTACTATGGCATACACATAGAACATCATCAATTTATATGATTCAAATCAATGAATGATTGTTAGGCTGCATTAACTAGGTCAGCCGGAACCGGGAACACTTCCCATAACACCTGATGTACTCGTTACTAGGGCTGGGTAAAAAAATATTTATTTCTCGATTTTAATCGATTCTCACTTTAACAAAACAATATCGATTCTTAAAATCTCAAAAATCGATTTGCCTATTTTATTGTTCAAAAACATAAATATTGTTTTGGCGCTGTGGCGTGAGATCGCTCTGCCGCGGCTCAGCTCAAGTGAATCAGCAGCGCGGAGCAAACATCAACGGATCTACCCTTCTGCTTTAATACCGGTAACAGCGCTAAATAAACATGAATGAGCTTCTGAAAGTGTGTTAAAAGATACAGGACAACTTACCGAAATCCGTATCATGTCACATATAATCGCTCAATCAGTGTTTCAACCGCAGAAAGACGTCAGTAAAACGGCTTACAAGTAAACAATGTCACGTAACGTTATAGCTACCTCAGAAAAACCATATCCAGTGTCCATAAACTCGTTAGTTAGCTAGAAAAATTAACTCTAGAGAGGAGCATTTTGCTAATTATATGCACCACATTACATAGGATATTCATTGTCAATGTTCTTCAATATTTCATAAATCTGGCGAGTTTTTAGGACAGCCACCCTTTAAATGTTTATATTTCAAGAATTATGATTATGTAATTGTAAAGTTAATATTATAACTTTATTATTTTATTTAAAAAAAACATAATTTAGTGTCATTTAAGTGTTTGTATACAAATCAGTTCAATATTAACCTTCAATATTAGTAGGCTAATGTAGTATCAACTGACTCCCATAGTTTACAACATTAGTTCAGAAATTAATTTTCCTTGATAAAATTCTCCATGTATTATACCTGATACATATCCAAAATAATCGATATTGAATTGAATTGAAAAGAATCAAGAATCGAATCGAAAGCTTGTGAATCGAAATCGAATCGAATTGTGAAATTTGCGTCAATACCCAGCCCTACTCGTGACATCATCAGAAGAATGGCATGCCAGAAAAGTCATTGGGTAGTCATTTTGTAAAGAAAAACTATGCGCCTGCGCACAGACGTATTCAAATGCGCTTGCCTATAGACTAAACACGTAATGCTTATGTGCATGCCGTCACCGTTCTCACAGATTCACCTTTTTCGATGTTTACACAAAGATGATAATGGTATAGCTTCAAAAGCGCCTGCGGTTTCGGGGTTTGTGTTCTCTTCATTAGCCACCGGGCGCTGTTGCCATACGGATGAGAGTTTTTCTGTTTTGGTTGAAAATTGTGTTGTGATTATTTACAACGGAAATTAATCAATCAAAAACGTACTTTAGCTGGACAATAACTTTTTTCTAAAGCTGATGTACAGCCAAAACAATCTCTCTGTACAATCACTGTAAAGCTGTTTGAAACAATCTATATTGTAAAAGTGCATTATAAGTGAAGGTGACTTGACTTTACAAAGCATCGACATAAGCCATACAAATTGTTAATGCAATATGCTAGAACAAAGATTGTTTATTTATAAATTAGAGAATGGAAGCACTTTGAGATGAATGCTTTAGTGTGAGTATTTGTTCCCACTAACATGTAATGAAAGAAACTCTAGTGAATGCAGATTTCGTGACACATGTTTTAGTGTATACTGTGGAAAAACAGATGGCTTCTGTGTGATGCAACCCTATAACTGTGTTTTTGCACCTAAACAATGACCTGAATGATCAATGATTACAGTGTAGGAGTTCAGGGAATGTTTGTTATTTGAGAAATACACCCATACACTATATTCAAAACCAGGCATGTAATGAGTTCTTGCAAATTCTCATCCTGTACAGGAGTTTTGTTTGAAGACCTCTGGCATCCATTTTCCGTGTTAAGAGGATTTAATGACAACGTGCCATTACCCTTCAGGGTTAAAAGGCTTTACATTCATTACTGCCTTCTGAAGAAGAGCTGCATGTTTTCTCAAAGCATTTAACTCTTTCTGAGAGTTACAACATCATGTTCTGACTTCTGTAAGAGGAATATGTTTGCATTAAAGGCAGTGACTTATTATATCCACGATTTCACATTCTCAAAGACTAAAAGTGGCTTGATTCTAAAACTCTGAACAACCATTCAGTATGTGTTGTGTGGCCTTATTGCAGTGACAATGTTTTTTCACTTAAAACCACACATAATCATTATTTGGACCCACTTTATATCAGGTGGCTTTAGCTACTATGTACTAACATTTAAATGTATACTTTTATACAATGCACTTATTTTGTACATGTTTTTACATTGTACTTATATTGAAAAAATACATGCATGTAATTACTACATCTATAATTACACTGTTGACACTTCCCTTACACCTAACTTTACCCTTAAACTTACCCAGACCACCACACCTGTCCCTAACCTTACCCTTAAACTTACCCATACCATCACACCTGTCCTTAACTTTACCCTTAAACTTACCCATACCTCCACACCTGTCCCAAACTTTACCCTTAAACTTACCCAGACCACCACACCTGTCCCTAACTTTACCCTTAAACTTACCCAGACCACCACACCTGTCCTTAACTTTACCCTTAAACTTACCCATACCATCACACCTGTCCCTAACTTTACCCTTACACTTACCCATACCACCACACCTGTCCCTAACCTTACCCTTACACTTACCCATACCTCCACACCTGTTCCTAACCTTACCCTTAAACTTACTCAGACTTCCACTGTTATCCCTAACTTTACCCTTAAACTTACCCATACCATCACACCTGTCCCTAACTTTACCCTTACACTTACCCATACCACCACGCCTGTCCCTAACTTTACCCTTAAACTTACCCAGACCACCACACCTGTCCCTAACTTTACCCTTAAACTTACCCATACCACCCCACCTGTCCCTAACTTTACCCTTAAACTTACTCATACCACCCCACCTGTCCCTAACTTTACCCTTAAACTTACTCATACCACCACACCTGTCCCTAACTTTACCCTTAAACTTACTCATACCACCACACCTGTCCCTAACTTTACCCTTAAACTTACTCAGACCACCACACCTGTCTCTAACTTTACCGTTAACCTTACCCATACCACCACACCTGTCCCTAACCTTACCCTTTATATTGCTCATACCTCCACACCTTTTTTCAAAGAAGATACATTGATGCATGTTTTGAAGTTTAAAATATTGTTTCAAATAAGTCATAAATTATAAGCTGATACTTCCATGTTAAGTATGCTTTATTAAGATATTAAAACAAATCTAAAGTGACAAAACTCTTTAAAATCCCCCATTGACTTACTTTGATATGAAATCTAACTCTCAGTATTTCTAGTGTTTGGATATCTGATCATCTGCTTGGCACATCCTTTAAGAAATGCAAGTCTGGTTTAGTTTATGCCCTTAGTCAAACTGGCATCTGAAATGGACAAAGACATTGCTGTGAAAATGGACTTTACTTGTGTGGTAATTCAGCTTGCATGCAAATCTAGATCCGTTGTTATTGCAATGTACTGATGTGGGTTGCTTTGTTGTTCAGATTTCTTTTCTTGTTTGCCCTTTTCAGATGTATTATGTCTGGCATGTGTGATCTGTGGGTTACACATATTTTTGTGTCTTATCTCGGTAACAACAAAAAGATGTTAACATAAACGAGAAATTCTACTGAAGAGATCAAGGAACTGTTTTTAAATTCTCACCATTCACTCGAGCTCCACGTGGCAGTTTCCACTGTTCATTTTCCTGCGAAAACTCTTTGAAGCAGGTCATAAATGATCATACCAAGAGTGACCACTGTGGGTCAGCAGCACATCAGCATCACTGTTCCTATCAAACAATCCCTTTTAATATAGTTCAATTATGCTGGAGGAACTATTTTATTCGTATCTTGTAGGGGAGAGTGGGGCACAACCTAAGTTAATTATTGTATTATGTAATATTTTAGTTTGTCTTGGATATGTTTTTTGATCAGGTAACATTTTAAGCTGTCATTTGGTCATGTTACATCATGTCCCTCACATGTCACAATGTACCCCATCAATGGGGCATGTTGTCACATTTCACTTCCATTCTTTCGGGGTAAATCAAGAAAAATGTATACACTGTATTAATGAAACAAATCTGTTGTGCTGCTTAATATTTTTGTGGAAAAAGTGATACATTTTATTTTTCAGGATTCTTTGATTAATAGAAAGTTTTTTTTTTTAAACATAATTTTTTGTAACATTGTAAACTCTCACTTTTGATCAATTCAGTGCATCCTTGATGAATCAAAGTATTAATTTCTTAATTTAGTATTTTTGTTTTTTAAATATCGTACTTATTCGAAACTTACCCATATATATGAAGCAGCTCAACTATTTTCAACACTAAAAATCATAATCATAATCATAACTGTTTGTTGAGCATCAAATCCTCATATGAGAATGATTTGTGAAGGATCATGTGACACTGAAGACTGGAGTAATGATGATAAATTCAGCTTTGATCACAGGAATAAATTACACTTTACTATATATTCACTTAGAGAACAGTTATTTTAAAGTTTTTACTGTATTTTGGATCAAATAAATGAAGCCTTGGTGAGCAGAAGAGACTTCTTTCAAAAACAAAACAAGTCTTTGGTTGACTGACATCATGTCCTGTTGTTGCTGCTCTGAGTGCTTGATCAATAATTACACATTTCAAATAAACCAAAAGGCAATCAGAGGCAAAACAAGAGCATCTCAGTATGAAAGACTCTCACCAGCTGTCCTTACAAAAGCCTTGAGATGATGATTACTGTTCTCACTGCGCCGTCATGTCCGAAATACTCAAAATAACGTTGGACTTTTTTTATTTAAGTAATGAGAACTGGGAGGAAATTCTTAATGTTTCTATACAACTAGACTTTATTTTCAAAGTAATTTTTATCATTTAGTTTATTGATTTTGGGGAGACATACGCCGGACATGTTCTTGAAAGGTTTTGTGTGGTTGACCCAAACAGACTCAAACAACTCCTTAACTTAATCATCTATCTGATTATTGGGCATTATATGTTTATTTGAAGTTTTACAAGAAAATACTGTCTTTCTTCAAAATGTCATGTTTAGTTCAATGTGCTACTTGCTGTTTTTCTGTAATTGTTTGTGAAATTTCTGAATTTTTTTCAGTGTATAGCCATATCATTAACCCACAATCAGGCCAGCCCAAGCCTTTATGGGACCCTGAGCAGAATTTTCCCCTTCAGTACCACCAATATGATTGACTCTTCATACACTATAAATCTAACACACACATTATCAATTTAATTGGTTGTAGCTGTGTTGCTTACATCATACCAATGTCTGCCTGGCACTAACATGGTTTTGAAAGCTATTTATTATAAAAAATGCATATAGATCAGAGAAATCAAAATTTCCTTGGGGGACAATGCTTTGGTTACCCACATTCTTCAAAATTTCTTCTTTTATGTCATTCAGGTTTAAAACAACTTGAGAGTGAGTAATGACAGAATTTCTATTTTTGGGTGAACTATCCGACACGGTTGCTTTGAGACCTCCAAGCATCTAATACAGATACACATCTGATTGTCTCTCAACTGATTACTTTCACCTTAGACCAACTGTGTTTATGTAAACTGTGTGTGTATTTGACCGTATTAGTGCAATCAGACGTAAAAGATAAAGTCCAGTAATCGGCGGGACAGGTTTTTTTTCTCACTTTATTATATACAGGGTGTTAAAAGTCGGGTACATTTTCTCTCAGGGTCTAAACTGGGCATGAAGTTCTAAAGTAGAACATTTAAATGCTTCAGTTACAGTTTTTCTCAATTGCTAAAACTGAAAACATTAAACACAAAACCTAATTTTCAAGCACTATTTACAAAACCTCTGACTCCTCTCGCAAAATGAAACTTTCACCTCAAAACAGTTTTGCTTGTGTTCAGAATCAAACACTACTCTCAAATCATAAACAAATCGCTCAAAATTATTTACACCATCAAGCAGTCAGTAAACAATACACCAAAAAATAGAAAACACATTGTTCAAAACATGTAGTTCTCAGGGAGAATCTCAAAACAAATTTCATATTTTTCCGTCATTGTCTTTTGATGAATGAAAACATGTTCTATCATAGTAGCTCAAAATGTATCAGAAATTACTATGATTCACTCAAAAAAATTAACTTTCACTGTTGTTAGTTGCACTCAAATCATCCTTGTTAATTAAAAAACTCATGTAACTAAATTAACTTAAATTTACTGAGTTGCTTACTAAAAATGAGTCTCCCTTTCAGTCGGTCACGTTTGGCGTACGTCGGAACTGACCGACAAATTGGGATCTGATCTCAGAGACCAATCTACTTCGAGTGTGTTAAAAACAAGCCAATGGAGATTGACATGCGATCCACGCATTCCACGCTCCGCCCCGCGGTGCGGGTATAAATAAGGAAGTGGAATGCTAGATCATTGCTTTCTACTTCGGAGCCGAACAGTGAATGGTTCCTGTTTCTACGAAGAGTGTAAACGACGAGTCTCGTGAGAGGAATGACTGCTGCTTCCAGTGCGGGTGTGACGGCGTGTCTCAGCGGGTGGCCGCTTCAACGGAGATTAAAGAGTTGGTTCACTGGGCGTTTCCGTTTTTGAGTGCACACACAGGCTTGCACCTTTGTACTGTGTGGTGCCGCGGTCATCTCCCTGAGTGCTTCAGCACATAAAAAGAGCAGTTTTCTTTCTAAAAGAGCAACACGGTTTGACCCTGTGTTCTGTGTTGTGTTTCTGGATGCAGTCGATTTATGTCCCCAGTTGACGGTCACGTTCGTTGTCTCACGTGTTTGGGCAGCATTCGTGAATGACTCATGTTCCCACTGCGGGAACATGACCATTGCAGTTTTACGGTCCAGACTCCAATACCTCGAAAGAGGTGGAGCGCCATTGCGCATCCCCCAATCTAGTGGTCCTCCCACTGCAAAGCAGAGGGCTGCTACTTTGGCTGATGGCCTTGGTGGCGACCTGAGGGTTACTGTGAGGGCATCCCCGACGGGTCAAATGGCTCCTCGGGCCCCTCCCCCCTCCGCTGCGCCGGTGGAGCTTCCTGAAGAGCGCGCTGGCCCCCCTCGGGGGGTTCCAGTCGTTTCTTTTGGGGCTCCGGCTGAGGACATGATGTCGGTTGCAGCATCGGGGGACGAGCTAATGGGCTCTGAGGATGAAGATCTGGCTGCGCTGCCCCCTTCGGGTGTGATAGCGTTGCCCGAGTCCGACCCAGAGCTTACTGCTATGCTTTCCCGGCCTGCCGCGAGTGTCGGGCTCGAGTGGAACCCTCCACCGTGTCCCGAACCCTCGCGGTTGGACAATTGGTTTCTCGGGAAGGCCCGTGCTGGTTCTCAGCGCTCCGCCCCGGTGCCTTTCTTCCCGGAAGTGCATCAGGAGATTACAAAGTCGTGGGCAGCGCCTTACAACGCTCGAAACCGATCGATTGACTCCTCCATCCTCACTACCCTCGATGGTGGTGCGGCTAAGGGCTACATGGGATACCCCCCAGTTGAGGGGTCTGTGGCGATGCAGCTGTGTCCCAAGACCGCTGCGGACTGGCGGGGTGCCCCTCGTCTCCCCTCCCGGGCATGTAAGTTCTCGTCCGGTCTAACGGGCAGGGCTTACACCGCCTGTGGGGAAGCCGCATCATCTCTGCATGCAATGGCGCTCCTGCAGGTCCACCAGGCCAAGGCGCTTAAGGAATTGCACGAGGGTAGTTCCGACCAGGGTGTTATGCAAGAACTGCGTGCGGCAACGGACCGTGCGAAAGTCACTGCACGCTCTCTGGGTCGGGCGATGTCCACCTTAGTAGTCCAGGAACGCCACCTGTTGCTGAACCTGGCAGACATGCGTGATTCCGCAAAGACCGGTTTCTCAACGCCCCTGTCTGTCAGGCCGGCCTCTTCCGCGATGCCATCGAGAGCTTCGCCCAGCAGTTCTCGGTGGCCCAGAAGCAGACGGAGGCCATCAAAAACACCTGCCCCGATGACCCGCTGCTGCCTCCTCCCAGTCGTCGCCGGTAGTACCTCCGCCTGCTCGTCGCCGAGGGCGTCCCCCTGCGTCCGCCTCCGCCCCTGCGAAACCCAAGCAGCAGCCTCCATCGGGGAAGCAGGGTGCCGGACGTAAGGGAGGCGCCCAAACCGCTCAGGGTCCCACTAAGCCGGACAGCAAGGGTAAGCTGCCCTGAGACGGGCAGCCCAGGGAGATCAGGAGCTGCTCCGAGGGAGATGATGTCCGCATCCCTCCCCCATCCCCCGGAGGAGGACTGGGGGGCCCCAACTGGTGTAACATCTCTGCCGCTGGCTCCAGAGTCCAGTGGTACCCACATTTTCAATAAAAGAGCAGTTTCCTCTCTCCCTGGGCCCCAAGAGGGCCAGGTTGGCAGTGTGTGATGCCCCCGGGCCTTGTCACCCACACTCTGCCCCACCCTAGAATACTCAGACAACACTCCGGGCCGCCTCCGGGCCTCCCGAGTCGGGTCTGTCTATTCAGCCTCGCTGCCCCACCCCGGGTACGTCTGTGGTGCCGTTGGTCCCGCTTGTGCGGTCTCTGGGGGCTAGGCTTCAGCTCCCCAGACCGTCTCGCTGGCTCATCCGTACCATCAGACTCGGCTACGTGATTCAGTTCACTCACCGGCCTCACAGGTACAAGGGCATCCTCTTCACCTCAGGTCTTGCGGTCAGAGACTGGCGGGTTCTACAGCCCCTACTTCATTGTACCCAAGAAAGGTGGTGGGCTACGGCCAATCTTGGACCTGCATATCCTGAATCGGGCCCTGCACAAGCTCCCGTTCCGGATGCTAACGCTGAAACGTATTTTAGAAAGCATCCATCCCCAAGATTGGTTTGCAGCGATCGACCTGAAGGATGCGTACTTTCATGTCTCTATCCTTCCTCGACACAGACCGTTCCTACGCTTTTCGTTCGAGGGGAAGGCATATCAGTACAAAGTCCTGCCCTTCGGGCTGTCCCTGTCGCCTCGTGTCTTCACGAAAGTCGCAGAGGCAGCCATTGTTCCGCTCAGAGAATGCGGCGTTCACATCCTCAACTATCTCGAAGACTGGCTCATACTCGCCCAGTCTCGGGAGCAGTTGTGCGAACACAGGAACATGGTGCTCAGTCACCTGCGCCTGTTGGGCCTTCTGGTCAACCGAGAGAAGAGAAAACTCTGTCCCACACAGAGGATATCTTATCTCGGTATGGAGCTGGATTCGGTCAGCCAGACTGCGCGCCTCATGGAAGAGCGGGTCCGGTCGGTGTTGAACTGCTTGAATTCGTTCAAAGGCAGGACAGCGGTCCCACTGAAATTTTTTCAGAGGCTCCTGGGGCATATGGCATCTTCAGCCACGGTAACGCCGCTCGGATTGCTTCATATGAGACCGCATCAACACTGGCTGCATGGCCGAGTCCCGAAGTGGGCGTGGCAGAGCTGCCAGTATAGGGTCCCAGTGACTCCTTACTGCCGCCAAACTTTCAGCCCGTGGTCCGACACTTCATTTCTCTGGGCCGGGGTGCCCTTAGAACAAGTGTCCAGGCATGCTGTGCTCTTCACGGATGCCTCCTCCCCGTGCTGGGGGGCCACGTACAACGAATGCAGTTTCAGGTCTGTGGACGGGACCTCAATTGCACTGGCATATCAATTGCCTTGAGTTGCTAGCAGTACACTTGTCACTGCGCCGCCTCAAGGGGCCGCTACGTGGCAAGCATGTACTGGTCCATACGGACAACACTGCAATCGTTGCGTACATCAACCGTCAGGGTGGTCTACGCTCCCGTTGCATGTTCCAACTCGCCCGCCACCTCCTCCTTTGGAGTCAGAAGCATCTGAGGTCGCTTCGTGCCATTTATATCCCAGGTGCGCTCAACCGGACAGCCGACGAGCTCTCACGGCAGCCGACACCTCCGGGAGAGTGGCGACTCCATCCCCAGGCGGTCCAGCTGATATGGGACCTCTTCGGAGCCGTACAGGTAGACCTGTTTGCCTCTCCGGACTCGACCCATTGCCAGTGGTACTATTCCCTGACCGGGGGCACCCTCAGCACGGATGCACTGGCGCACAGCTGGCCCCGGGACCTGCGCAAATATGCGTTTCCTCCAGTGAGCCTTCTTGCACAGACCCTGTGCAAGGTCAGGGAGGACGAGGAGCAGGTCTTGTTAGTTGCGCCCTATTGGCCCAACCGGACCTGGTTCACAGAACTAACTCTCCTCGCGACAGCCCCTCCTTGGCCGATTCCCCTGAGGAGGGACCTTCTTTCTCAGGGATGGGGCACTCTATGGCACCCGCGTCCAGACCTCTGGAAACTCCATGTCTGGTCCCTGGACGGGACGCGGAGGTTCTATGTGGTCTACCACAGGCGGTGGTGGACACCATCTCTTCTGCTAGAGCTCCCTCTACGAGGCGCCTCTACGCTTTGAAGTGGAACCTGTTCGTTGAATGGTGCTCTTCCCACCGGGAAGACCCCCGAAGGTGTTCGGTTAGTGTCTTGCTTTCTTTCCTGCAAGATGGGCTGGAGCGAAGGCTGTCTCCCTCCACCCTCAAAGTGTACGTTGCAGCAATAGTGGCGTATCACGACGCAGTCGAAGGTAAGTCCTCGGGGAAGCACGACCTAATCGTCAGGTTCCTCAGAGGTGTGAGGAGGCTAAATCCTCCTTGTCCAAACTCGTTACCCTCTTGGGACTTGGCTCTAGTGTTCAGAGCACTTCAGAGCCCTCCCTTTGAGCCTTTGCAGTCTGTGGAGCTTAAAATCCTGTCAATGAAGACAGTGCTTCTGACGGCATTGGCTTGCATCAAGAGGGTAGGGGACCTGCATGCACTTTCGCTCAACGAATCGTGCCTAGAATTGGGGCCAGACAACTCTCACGTTGTCCTGAGACCCGGCCTGGATACGTGCCCAAGGTTCCTACCACTCCCTTCCGGGACCAGGTAGTGAACCTGCTAGCGCTGCCTTCGGAGGAGGCAGACCCAGCCCTGGCTTTATGTCCCGTCCGCGCTCTTAGCGCTTACGTTGACCGGACTCAAAGCTTTCGGACCTCAGAGCAACTCTTCGTCTGTTACGGAGGCCAGCAGAAGGGAAAGGCTGTCTCCAAGCAGAGGTTAGCCCACTGGATAGTGGATGCTATCGTCTTGGCTTACCAGTCCCAAGACGTGCCTTGCCCGTTCAGGTTGCGAGCACACTCAACAAGGAGTGTTGCTTCCTCCTGGGCGCTGGCTCAAGGCGCCTCGCTAACAGATATATGTAGAGCTGCGGGCTGGGCGACACCTAACACGTTAGCTAGATTCTATAGCCTCTGTGTAGAGCCGGTATCTTCCCGCATCCTCGCCCCCCAGGGGCCAGTAGCGCTAAGTGCCCATTCTAAGTGTTGGCTTGCAACGCCACTCCCGCCCTCTGGGCCGGATACGCGCGTCTATTGTCTCCAGTTGTGTTCCCCGGAAACGGCTATCCCTGTCGAGCTCCTCCGTCACCCCTGCGGTGCCAGACGTTGAGGCCGTCTGACACCAGGCCTGCACCCGTATGCTTGTGAAACGTGTGTGTAGGCTGGGTTCCATATGTAGCGGTTCCCTCACGGCAACCCCATATGTGTATTCTTCCACAGTACCAGCTACCCTACTTGGCTAGCCCCGTGTCTTTCCCTTGACAGAGCTCGCTCTGTCATCTCTGGGCGTGTTCTTTCCCCCCTGGAACCAGGCTGAAACCACCCCAGAGACTGCCATATGTTGCACTACCCTGTCAGGTTAGTCCTTATGTGTATTCCGCCACCAATCCTTCCACTGAAGGACGGGGCTCCGCAGCGTACCATCTCCCGAGACGAGCACGCTTTTCCAGCGTTATCCAATAGTCACACTGGGTGGGTCTTGCAGATACAGCAGTGACTGACCTCCCTGCTTGGAGCCCTGACTTCCGTACTATCTAAGACGGTCTAGTGCGCTCAAGCAGGATGCTGGAAGGGCCAGCCCCCTGGCGTTTTGGTAGGGATCCCAATTCGTCGAACGTGACCGACTGAAAGGGAACGTCTCGGTTACGTATGTAACCCTCATTCCCTGAAGGAGGGAACGGAGACGTAAGTCCCGTCGCCAAGTGCTGCGCTTCCGCTAGGGGGCCGAGTCACTAGTTTGGCTCCTCAGCAGAAAAAAGCAATGATCTAGCATTCCTCTTCCTTATTTATACCCGCACCGCGAGGCGGAGCGTGGAATGCGTGGATCGCATGCCAATCTCCATTGGCTCGTTTTTAACACACTCGAAGTAGATTGGTCTCTGAGATCAGATCCCAATTCGCGGTCAGTTCCGACCAGTGGCGATTTCTTTAAGACTGCAAGGGAAGCTCGGCTTCCCTTATAATGTCACAAAATTAATGGTCAAATATGTACAATTGTATTAACATTTTATTGACTAAAAATGCGTTAGAAAACGTTCATCTCAAAGACGAGTTCGTTCAGAATCAGTTACATATATAGCAGGTCGGCTGACTCGATTTCCTTCTCATACATTCCCGCAGCGTCACAGTGCATTTCCCTATTGAAGCCCAGCGTCCATTGACTTCAATGGGGCTGCTTTGAACGTTTTTTTTCAGCGCTTCGAAACTAGACGGTCATTGGATAAACGCTGCGATTATGTCCCGCTCACGGACGCTCAGCGTCTCTGGGGGTGAATGGGGAGTGGGCTGGCCCGGACTCCGAGCTTCTGCGTGATGATTGGAGGGTCTGTCGAAAGACTGCATCTCCTTTTGACTGACAGCGATTCTGTACTATAAGGAATCACTGAAGCTATTCGCGCTCAGTCCCATCGATTTCTCAAGTTCAGTCGAAATAAAAACTGCTGCAACCTATTTCTTTGATATTTGCTTGGCGAAATTGCTTGATTTTCATCATACATTTCACACAATTATACACCACATTCATTGTTTCAGTTTTACAGAGTTTAATATTTTTTTTTAGATCGTTCATTCATTCATTCCTTCATTCATTCATATAACGTTAGTAGGCTAGGCTAGCGTCGTGGGTAAAACTGCGCACGATGGCAGACGGTGCTAATATTGTCGACCTGATTTTGGCGAAGCCATTTGAAAGTGTTCCTTACGAGGAAAAACTTAGAATTAAACAGCAGGGCAGATCAACACCTAAGATTGATTTAGTGCAAAAGATAGGGAAAAATAACAGCTCTCCAAAGTGTCCTGAAAAGTAATGGCCATCACTTTGATTCAGGAAGACTGAGGTCAGAACTTCAAGTCCTGTATTCAGATCAGGACTTGCAGGGTAACAGGGGAAAGCTGTGTGATTACTTGGTGTTCCTTAAAGACATGGAGTTGGACAGTGCAATGCCTCAGCTTTACAAGCTGTTCTCATTAGTGGTAACAATTGGAGCTACATCTGCAGGTGTAGAAAGTAGCTTCTCCTGTTTAAAGCGACTCAAGTCCTACACCCGAAACACAATGGGCCAAGGCCGTTTAAGCAGCCTAGCTCTGCTGGCCATTGAGAGGACACTGGTCAAGTCACTTGAAAAGACTCCTAGTTGGTACGACAGGGTCACAGACCATTTTCTTGAAAAGGAACGTAGGGCAGAATTTACTTTTAAATAAATAGACAATTTTATGATGTAGGCCGAAAATGAGCTTCCCCTCTCTGACAGACCAGTAGCCGCCACTGGTTCCGACGTACGTCTCCGTTCCCTCCTTCAGGGAATGAGGGTTACATACGTAACCGAGACGATTGTCAGCTTTAGTTAATAAGTGTTTGTTCGGTCAACTTAACATTGCTGAGTGAAACGAACAAACTGCTTTGCAAGGGACTGCATTAGGAGAGTAAATTTAGGGATTTACTTTCAGTAAAGGGTGTTGTTAGTTTATGTTAGTGTTAAATGTTCAGTTATGTTGGATATTTAGACGAGTTTCTGTAATTTTGTGGTTGCCATTATGCAGAAGAGTGGTGCATGTGTTTAGGGCACTCATATACACAAATTTATTGGATGGACTTCCTGCCCTCAATTCACCCTTCGCTGCGAGTTTGATTGACAGGCGATCTGACCAATCACATTGCTGAATCTGCCGGTTTGTCCGACAAAGCAGTCAAGAGAGTTAGTAGATTAACGTCGATGGACTTGAACTTGAAAAACTGTGTTTACTGACGTCTTTCCGCGGTTGAAACAACATTTATTTTAGTGTTCATTCATGTTTATTTCATGCTTATCAATGAACTAGAAAGAAGAGATAATCGGTTCACGAGCACCTTTAACTGAGGCGCTACAGCGATCACCACACATTAAAGAGTCACAAAACGGTATTTATTGTTTACACGTCTTTAAAAGAATTATAATTTCAAAGTTGAGACTTTGTTTCATATCAAAAGTAACTTTCTCTGTCCTGTCTGTTGGCGTGTTGTCAGTGTTCGCTTTGCTCCGTGATGTATTTTCTCTACATGAGAACGTGTGTGTGGCGTGAGAGTGCCAAGGCTTGTCGGACATAGCAACAGTAACTAAAGGGGGCGGGTCTTTGCGAACGTTCAATTAAGCTATTTGTGCATTTTGTTTCTAAAAAAATGCTTGTTGTTATTTAATAGTTGTCCACTTACACTTGTAGAGCAAGTAGTTAATGTAATAAGGTCAATTAAATCGATAAATGTGTTCAGCTAACATCATAAACTTTTATAAATTTAAACAGCATTTTAAACAAAGTAAACTGCACTTATAAATATTATGTAACAGTGACGAATTCAAATGGTTTACATTTACTTAAAGACATTTTGTCAGCTTTACTTGACTTTCTTTTGTTCATATAACGAAATTGTTATTTGTAAAAAATTACTCAATATAGTTTCGTGAAACCACTTGACACTGCTTTTTTGAGTAAATTCAACAAGTCATTTTTTTGAGTGTTTGATCTTTACCATTTTTTTTATTTTCCTCTTTCTTGCTCTCCTCCTCCTCTTCCTCCTCGTCGCCCACCTGGCATACGCACTCGTCCTCGTCCTCTCACATTGTTTCTTTTATCCATTCTCAGACTTTCTCCTTCCCACCTTCAGCAACCTGTTTGCTCTCTGAACCGGCTTATATTGGTTGTGTCACATCATTTGGAACAACAGGTTAAATCAATTTTAAGTGGTTGTGTTCAATCAATGACATTTGTTCTTTATTTGTATTTGATTGTTGCCCCTTGTGTTCACCAGTATGGATGACATGTGCATCAGAGTGCAGAAAGTGTTTTGAGAATGAGACCGTGTAGAGTTTTGCTGAAAAGTCTTTAAGTGAGATCTGCAAATTGTGTTTTACCATGTGAAATGGTTTAAGGTATTGACTACAGACTGCACAATTAGCTAAATGAGTTCAGGCAACTGAGAACTTTGTTCAGCCGATGGGTTTTAGTGTTTTAGCAATTCAGAAAAACGGTAACGACTATAATTCTAATTATGTTACTTGAATTATTTCTCTAAATATAGATTGTTTAGAGAATTTTTTTTGACTAAATATAGCAGGTTAGTGTGATAAACAAGAAAATGAGCTGAAAGCTAATAATTCAATAAAGGAATCCTGGCCCAGGTTGAATCTGAGCTAATAATCCCACAGAGAGCATGAGAATAATGTTGCTGAAGGAGGAGCCGTTTACTGAACACGTTCCAAGGAAAATCAGACCACAGAAATAATTGGAAAAGCAATTCAATACTGCTTACCTCAGCAAATATAGACAGCACACGCTGTTATTTCATGTCTGCCTAAAATCCAATCTTGTATGTTGGTCATGTGTGGATGAGCAGAGCGGAAAACCGTTACACATTTATCATTTCCTCGTTCTCTCTGGCTTGAGCTGATTAAAAAACATGTGGGGCTTTTTTTGTGCTGTATAAATATTCGCGGTGTGGTGAGCAAAGATATGAAACCAACTAACCATGACCCTAAGGCCACTGAGTGATAAAACATTATAGGCACTTCAATAAGTTACATAAGCACTTATAATAATGTTGGAGGAGAAGCACTATTTGTCTTATTGGTTCCTTCTCTGTTGTCATACGATTCCTTGACTTTGGCCGTTCTGTAAAGTCGCCCAGTCGAGGTGAATGTTAAACAGGCCAGTGCAATTCAGAATCAACATTA
Source organism: Gobio gobio (assembly GCF_949357685.1). Lineage (NCBI taxonomy): Eukaryota > Metazoa > Chordata > Actinopteri > Cypriniformes > Gobionidae > Gobio > Gobio gobio. Next base: position 48,709,695 of record NC_137109.1, read on the forward strand.
CAAGACTGAAGGCAGCTTCTGGACAATGTTGCTGGGCATCTTCTTCACCTACTGTAAGAGCAACTCGATGGTTTTTGCAGAAGAAGAGCCGCATTTTTATTATTAATTGCAACTGGCGTGCTGAACCACCGATTTTACCTCAAATTTGCTAAAGCCAGGTTAATGGATTAATTCTGCAAGCCAAACAAATGTTTTTTTTTTTTATAAAGCTTTATTTAAAGCTAATAATTTAAAGCATTTGGCTAGTGGTTGAATAATAAAACTACACGTGATTTGCGGAGGAACATTGTTTTGGTCATCACGTGAGTTGTGCTTCGGCTCACACAATTGGTGTGTTTGAGGTGCATCGCTGTGCTCATGGTTACAGATGATAGACCACTGGGTTAAAACTACCCAATTGCTGGGTTAGTCAATTTTCAACCCAACTTGGGTTATTTTTACACAGCATTTTTTAGAGTGTAGTCTTCACTTTCTAACATAATACTAAAAAAGCAATTCTCACTTTAGCAATGGTGGACATTACACACAAACATATATCCTGTATATAGAATATATTGGATATTGTTATACTGCAACAACACATGCATTAATTGATATGACATTGATTGACTTCTGTTTGTCTGAGCTTCCGTTTTAAGCCACAGAGAATGACAGTGAGCAAACAGAGAGGAAGACATGAGCCTATCACTGAGATAAACACGGACTGAGAGAGAGAAGCTTTATTTTAGACTCTACTTTTGTTCTCGTTCACAAAGACAGTCACAGTCCAGAGGACGCTGTCAGTGCTGGTTCAGACAATGAGGTGAACCGGCTGAAACTTCTTTTTTTCTGTCTTATTCCATGAGAACACACACACAGTAGGGCTTAGATGGATGGATGATTCAGAGGTCTGTCAGATGTATAGTCTGTGTTTTATTAAAAATACCTCTCTACTGAGAGCATGTCTAACACTGAGAGCATGTCTAACACCACATTTCACCTGCCTGTTACTTTTATCAGTAAGTGATTAATGGGGAAATTTTCTAAAAAAAAGAACAAAAACGTACAAATACATACTTATGATATTGCAGTCTCAGGCCTCATGCTGTCTAACATCTCCCATCCTAACCGCACACATCCTCAACATGCTCATCTGAACCTTGATTTGCATCACCTGTCTGTAGTGCCAAATTTCATTTCCCTCCCTATATTTGTATAACTTAATAAGCATTAATTTTCATTAGGCACCTGTCTTCATTTGACAAGAGACATCATCTTGTTCTCGGTCAAGCAGTCGGTCTGGCAGGTGGGTGAGTAGGAAGACAGCCATTCATTCTTTTCTGCTCTAATGTAGTTTTCCAAATAGGATATCCTTAGAGCCAGTGCTTTGTCTCCTGCAAGAAAAATAGTATATGCTGCCAGAACAATCGCTCTTCTGTCAATATATCTCTACTTTGTTGTTTTATTGTTTAAATCAACACCAAAGTGCCTCGTTTATAAGAGACTGTCCAGGATATCTGATTTTGTGTTGACATTATGGGGTAGGAAAGGCCAACCTCACAATATCCGTCACATAAAACAAGCCGTTTAGCAGATTGAGTCAAGCAGAGCAGGAATTTTCAAGTTCATTCCTATATCTCACGCCGTGGGCCTGAGAAAGCAATGCAAACTTTGTGCAAACAAGGAGCGGAAAACAGCAGTGGCTGCAAATAGGTAGTGACGCATGTCTTGAGTATTTAATAATATGCAGATTGTTCATAAAGAATTGTTTACTCATTGGATGCTTTGCAGTTGGTGTACACTCAAAAGGCAAACTTCCAGCGAACAGAACCAATTTTTCTTTTTCGTAGTGTGAAGAACATTTTAATAATCTAAAGAACCTTTTTACACTATTGGGTTCCATGTTAACTCAACAAGTGGTCTCCTCCCTCAAATGTAACATTTTGTTAACATGTTTTCTGGTGAAAGACACACATAATAAATGATTATGAAATGAAATGAAGAAGAAAGCCAAAAAATTAAGTATCATGGAAATATATTTATTTAGGGGGGTCGAAATTACAATTGTTCCACTTTTTCAGAGATTTGGAGCCAAATTACAGAAGGGTTAGCCTGGATGCCAGCCGAACTTAGCCCCGCCCACAACATTAGATGTCAGGAAGTTCGGTCTGGACTTGATTCGTTGTGGAGCAGCTATGCTGGAACCAGAGCTGTTCGGACCAATCAAAGCGTCAGGGCGGGCTTTATACGATGATGGACAGATGATCAACAGTAACGTAATCATCCACGTCACCAAAGAGCACTTGGGTTGAATTTGTTTACTAACCAGAGAACTTGTTCATATATGCATTCACCTTCACTATTTCTCTCAAAAATTATGATCGTGTTGGTAAGTATCCTTACATTAATTTTACAACACCAGCAAAGATCGTTTACACTCGTCTTCTTCTTCCACTTCTTCCAGCGTGCGAGCAGTTGAGTTCTGTTGACAACTATGCGTCGCTACACACGTCACTTACTCAAAGTCTTACCATAGTTCGTTTACCTGTAACTCAAGAAGTATTAAACCTTATATCTTAATATCCTTTTTGATTTAGATTCCTAACAAACATTTTTTTTTGGTGTCTTTATTTTGAAGGCCCTATGTGGTTTAATTCCAGAGATATTCGGATATCAATGTGACTCCAAGAATACACATTTCCAATGGTCAAAAAAACAAATATGGGTCATTTTAAATTCAACGGATACGTTTTTTTTTTTCTTTTATAGAGGGATGTCTGAAGAAAAAATAATGTAGAAACTAGAAATGTATCTTGTTTCTTTCTATGAAAACAATTGCAAAGAAAATTCCATAGAACCATCAATGTCAATAAAGCACCTTTATTTTGTATGCATTTTAAATATTGCACTTTGGAGCATATTTCATTGTGAATAAGCTGATTGTGCTTAAATGTTTATTAAAATGACACTATCTTTTCTTTGAGCATTCGGAAACAAAGGTTTGCATCTTTTCAGCTGTAATCGTGCGTAAAGGATAATCCAGCTAGCTGTGCATTAATCGGTTTTAAAGGGTTAATTAACCCAACAATGAAAATTATCCCATAATTTACTCACCCTCAAGCAATCCTGTATGGTGTATATGACTTTCTTCTTTCAGCCAAACACAATTTAAGTTCAATTAAAAAATATCCTGGCTCTTCCAAGCTTCCAACTCCATTTTGGAGTTCAGGAGATTGTCTTGACCAGGACTACACCCCTAAATGCATTGAAGCAACTGCCATGTGATTGGTTGATTAGATAATTGCATTAATGAGAAATTGAACAGGTGTTCCTAATAATCCTTTAGGTGAGTGTATATCTAACATGGATCTATACCTGTCTCGATAATATATAAAACTCCTGATATTAGAGCAACAATTACAGAAGAATAAAATAAAACATATTTTGTTACCTTTTGGAGCTTGGAAGGGTTCAGTTTGAGCAGATGTTTTATACCATCATCACTGTCCTCGTCAGAGCTCATTTCCCAGTACATTCAGCATCCGGCTCATATTCGCCATCTCGCGCATATTCTCAAAACTCATTTTCAACGTCTTCAAAATAAATATTTTGATCCCTGACAGCTTCCTTCACCAGATCCATCCATAATTTTTTTCTTATATTGTCTCAAATGGATTGATTGAGGAATACTTAGAAGGTTGATGTCTAACTTTAAAAAATGAACGAGGAGGACGGTAGTGAATGACGTCTCGGGTCGCTAAAGACCCGAGGTATGTATTTAAGGGTTAATAAAAAAGCTCTGGGTGGATTTTTATAATTTATAGGGTGGTTGTGCACACACACTGCCAACACACATTATGTTCAAACACCATGTAAAAATGAATTTTGCATAATAGGTGCCATTTAAACGGTTTTATTGCACACCTTCCAGCCAATCAGAATCGAGTATTCAGATGGAATAAAGTATATATCAATGGAAAAAAATGATGATATTGCTTGTCTGCTGAAAAATTCTCAGAAGTCTTGCACATTCAAAGAAAATAGCTTACTTGCGCATTGCAAAATAAGGCGAATGTTGTCAGTCATGATGCATGAAGCACATATTTCTCAGAAGTCACTTTCAAAACAAGCATCAAAAAATATTAAAATGGACATTGCCTGCAAATATGCGTCAAACAACAACAACAAAAAATTAGCTTTCTATAATACGGCATGTCATATTTTTTCATTACTGTTGTTAACTATAGCTTAACTCCACTTTTGGAAACAGTTTTGGCAATGTTTTGTGTAACAGCTCCTGACCATCTGTAACTGCCTTCTGGGACTCATTTGTTCCCCTCAAACAAACGCTGTTCATGGCGCGAGACCACTAGCGTCACAAACTAACTCGCTCTGTGAGTTTCAACCGGGGTCGTTTTTTTTTGTTTAGTCTGAAAATCAAAGCTGTCTGGGTAGAATAGAGGCACTTTGAGACCTGTCTGATCTACACAAACATGTGCATGTCCACTTCAAAGCTGACGGCAAGAGAAAGAGCACAGGTTTGCATTAGCATAGCAAAGAGAAGATCGCCTGCAACATAATGAATGCAAGACTCAAATCTGTAGCCTATTCTCGCAATTCTGCATTTATTCACAATATCAATATTGTGACATAAAAAACGAATTGATAGCCATGCACGAGTAGACTATATGAATATGAATGAACTGCTTTGCATATTCGAAACACTGCTTTTGCATATCATACATCAGCTTATATTGTTAGGACCTACCGAAAGAAAATCTTAATTAGATGATTACAAAAATGCTGATGGTCTTTCTTTCTGATGACTATTAAGAGGACACAACTGGAATATTGATTAATATGTTTGATATATATTTCAGTATGCAAAGAGTCGATTGCCTATTGATGAGGTTTATTTAAAAAGCAATCGAAGGCTTTTCTTTCTTTTAGGGTGGAAGAAAGGGAAGGAAAGAATGAACATGCAGCATCTATTTAAAGGGTAATTGTCCTTGACCTGTTTCTGAATGATGTCTTTTTTTCAGTGCTGAGAAATCATTTGGCAAATAGGCTGTCAAATAGAGATTTTATAGTTGATTAGTATGAACATGATAAAAACAACCTCTACGAGTTGTTTAAATTGTAAACTTTTTTTAAAGGGGCATTATTTTTTTATGGCCCTTTCACACCTACCTTGTTTCCTAGATATACATAATAAAGGCTAGATGTCTTACGGCGGAATCTCTAACGTCATCACCGGTGGCCATCTTGTCACAGGCAAGCTTTCTGGTGGGCTCTGTGGTTCCTGATGTAAGGTGAGCGATCTGCACGAACACAAATACTCTTATCTCGCTGAAATCTTGACGGATTTACAAATGCAAATGTTTCTTACAAACGTTATTAACGGGGCTATCATTCTGGGTGCTCGAACAAATTATGAATAATTATTCATAAGTATGCAGCATCATAACTACATCTCTGACGTTTATAACAAACCAAACAGTTTGAAAATCGGTAGAAAATTTAGCAAGTTATGGTTATTTAAAAAACACATGCACCATTAAAACACAATGTTATGAGTGAGCGAGCTGACTGTAACAAGATGGCCGCCAAGTGCGGCCGCCGACCTCCATTGGCCAGCAGCGCGGACGAGGCATCTAGCCTTTATTATGTATATCTATGTCTTGTTTGGTCCGGATTTTTGGACACTTCAGTTTGATCCGAATCAAAATTACAGGTGTGAAACCTCCCCCGGATCAGGGTCCGAACAAACTGAACAAAGGTTTGGTCCGTTTCTACGCATTTTCTGTATGGTTCGGACTTTCAGACCAGTTACAGGAAGTTCTGGTGGTTCCCGTATAGCCTAATCCAGATAGCATGTAATCATTGAAACAATGTTGAGTCAGTGTTGATGCGTCAACGCCAATTACATTGAATTAACATTACAAAGTGATGTTGCTTTAGCATCACTCTTGCACCCTCAGTTAATGTTGAAGCAATACTGATATTTTAACCACAAATCAATGGTAATAATATTGATTCAACATCACTTTTGCACTCTCAGATAATATTGAAAAACAATGGAGAGATTTCAATCATAAATCAATGATAATATCATTGATTCGACATTACAGAATATTTTTTAAACATCACTTTTGCACCCTCAGTTACGGTTGAAACAACGTTGAGATTTCAACCAAAAAATCTATTTTAATATAATTGAATCAACATTATGAACTGATGTTAGTTCAATATCACATTTGCACCCGCATTTAATGTTGAATCAATGGTGAAATAAAAATGGTAATGGTAATTCTATTGAATCAACATTACACTATGATGGATTCAACATCAGTGATGTTGAATCAATATTGAAATGAACAAAAATAATCAATGGTAATTGTTGAATCAACGTGACGATGGATTCTACATCACTGATGTTGAATCAACAATGAAATGATCCAAAATAATCAATGGTAATATTGTTTGATCAATGTTACAATGTGATGTTGATTCTAGATCACTTTTGTTGAAACTGAAAAGACAACTGAAATGTAATGACAACATAAAACAATGTTGCCATCTGATGTACCAGGGTAATGTTGAAACAACATTAATATTTCAACTACACTTCAATGGACCATTTCAAGTGTGGAGAAAACCTTATAAAATATAAATGACACCTTCTATTTAACAGTTTACCACAATCAGTGACAAAGATATAAAAGAACCTTCTTTAAAAAAGGGGTGGAAAAAAAATAGGACAAATAGGCACATTACTAACACACACTTTAAATAAAGGGCTGTAACTAGAAAAACACACTTGCGTTGTGCCTGGCATCGCATTGCACCGGGTGTATGATAGGGCCCTTAGTGTTTATAGGAGTGGTATAAGACTTGGAATACACAAACAAAAATTGAGTGAATTCCACAAGTTTTTTAGCTTGGCTCCGCCCGCCTACGTACTTCCACTCCATTTTCATTTTCCTTCAGTACTCCGTCTGGGATTGCGATTCTCTGGTTTTCTCCGGTCAAATTTTAACCGGTCCAATTAGTGAACAGAGGGAGGGGCTGAGAGCGATGACATTGATGTTGTGCACTAGTTTGAGAGGACATATACGTCACGACCAAACGTTAGCGATTGGTTATGGCAGATCCAGAGTGGCTCTGGGAAGATCCAATAGTTTTAAACTTCAACAGAGTTCCCGCCTTCAAGGAAGTTAAAGGGTTAGTTCAACCAAAAATTAAAATTCTGTCATAAATTACTTACCCTCATGTCGTTCGACACCCGTAAGACCTTCCGTTCATCTTCGGAACAGAAATGAAGATATTTTAGTTGAAATCTAATGGCTCTGAAGGGCCTCCATTGGCACAATGGCACGGTTCACTCTCAAGACCCTTAAAAGACACTAAAGACGTCGTTACAAAGTCCATCTCACTACAGTGGTTCTACAATAACTTTATAAATCGGCGAGAATAGTTTTTGTGCGCAAAAAAACCCTAAATAACGACTTATATAGTGATGCCGATTTCAAAACACGGCATCATGAAGCTTCGAAGCGTTATGAATCAGTGAGTCGAATCAGCAGTTTGAATCGCCAAATTTCAGCAGTTTGGCGGTTTGACACGCGATCCGAATCATGATTCGACTCACTGATTCATAACGCTTCGAAGCTTCATGATGCCGTCAATTGAAATCTACAGTGTTTTTACCAACATTCAGTCAAATAAACATTATCCAAATGTTTTTTCTTTCTTTCTTTCAAGAGTTAGAGGAACAGGAACAACTTTCTCATACATTTGTCATTTAAACCCTCTACGTCCCTATTTATATATCTTTTGCAACTCACAGTTTTATAGGTATATTGAAAGGGCATTGGATTTCAGAATCCGCCCCTTTCATGATGAATTGATCTTTTAGCTAAATGAGGTGATGCATGTGTTGCTTTTATTGTAATTGCTTGAGTGTTTGATTAATCTGCATGGGGGGTTACAGGTTTAAAGCCCATTTGAGAACCAAACATCACAAAAGCACATTTGAGGGAATCTTTTAAGTTTTTTTCCCTCTCAGAATGTTCAGAGAAATTCCATTCACATAATGTGCAACACACACCTTCACATTCACAACTCTGTTGAACATCATGTCCAATTCATCTGTGTGTTCATTCATCACAGGCGATTCGGCAGATTAGCGCAGTGACATGATGAGTTACCCGCGCTCTTAATGACTGTCTGCCGCAGGGACGTGTCCTTAATGAGCAAATCTTTCTGAGGATATATTTACTCTCTCTCTCCCTTGCTCAGTGTCACTTTTATTTCATTGCTTTCCTGCGTCATACCACCTAAGCATATTAAAAATGAATTCTTGCCAGAGGATCAAGTTTATCACCTCATAGAGACGATCAATCAACCGTTTGAACCTTGAGGTTTTCTGAGAGTAAGCTGGTCCATATTTCACTCATGTCCATCCAATTGAATTCACACAAAAATAATTAGGCCTATAAATAAAATCTATTTATTTAAATTGCATATACAATGTCCATTCAGTTTGATTACACAGTTTTACATAAACTAATAAACTTAATGTAATGCATATTTGTCAGTCATACATAGACCCAACTGTAAATGAAAAGAAGAAACAGGTATGATTTCTGCAAATAAACTGAATGTGTTTGAAATAAACAAAAATCAACAACAATTTGTTTCAATGTCATAAATTATATGTGCTTGTTTCACAGTTATATACTGTCATGTTTGGTTTGGAGTTTTGGTTTACTTTTATGTTTTCATGTCTTTTATTTTGAAGTTTTATAAGCCACATTTCCATTACAGATTTGCTCAAAACTTTTACGATATTTTCTAAATGACGATAAAAAACTATTGTGAAATGACTGGGTTTCCAGACTAAAACTTGTTTTCCTCTCGCGAAAAGTCATTCCAAAAATTATGCCACATATGTTGGGTTTATTCCATAGACTGTAAAAAAATATGGACGTAGTGTCCGTGACGTCACCCATAGGATTCTGAAGAGCCGTTTTGAAGCGTAAAGTAGGGACGAGCTGGCCGTCGCCATCTTGGCAGCACATCACTCCCGGATAACAGAAAATGGGCAAAGAGGTGGGACGTGGGTGGAGCTGAGGTGACACGATCACTAAGAGACAGCAGACAAATGGAAATCCAACCTGTCACTCAAAATGGCCATGCCCTTAATTATGCAGAACTTTAAGGCTTTATATAATGTAAACGAATGAGTTATAAAAAAATTCACTCCCTCACAGTCGTAATGAAGGGCAAAATTAGCCGTAAAGACCAAAACCACAATGTGTACCAGACTGTAAACATGTGTTCTTCTGCTGTAAAGTTAGGCATTTTAACATGAGCTCAATGAGATTCTGCTCCTTCTGGAGTCTGTCTATAGTGGCCAGTCCATGAACTGCAGCTTAAGTCACTTCCGTATCGGCTTCAAGAGAAACTGCGGGAGGTTGCCGCTTGGTTTATGCATATCCCTTACACCGCACTAGCCATTATTTTTAATGGAAGGAGACGTAGGCGTGTTATCAAAGCATTAATGGCAAGGAAAGCCCCTTACACTTGTGAGCGTCACGTATGAGGTGTTTGCGGGTGTTTCTCCCTCATATCTGCTTCAGGGTCTTCATGATCATGTGTGGCATTTCTTTGTTGTTTAGAAACCAGTATTCCTGTATTTCTATTGTCTTTTATGAGTTTAATAAAGAACACTGTCTTGTCTTCTGTCCAAACATACCGCGTTATCTGTAAAGAATGATCGACTTTTACGTACACCAGGTGACCTGTAAATGCAGAAAAAAACTGTTTACATTGCAGTTTTGCGCAAAATTTCCTTTTTCGAATTGCCTGAAAAACCACCTCATGCAAGCATAAAAACCTTTTTGCGATTTATGGGAGTTTTTGCGAAATTGATGCGTTTCCATTGGCTGTATTGTCAATTCGCAATTTGAAGGGTAATGGAAACGGTGGCTATAGTCATGGTTCCTGTTTGTCATGTGATTCCCTTATGAATCTTATGAATTCCCTAATCTTATGTGTAATGTCCTTATTGTTTCTTGTTTCATCGTTTCTCACTGGTTCATAGTCTGATTGTTCACAGGTGTTTCTTAGCTCAGTTGGTGACGCACCAATAAGTTGTTTGCCAACCGCCAATAACCCCAATAAAGAAAGGAAGAAAGTGTTTCTTAGCTTTGTTCCCTGTAACTGTGGACCAAATGTGGACCGGATCTGGGACGACAATGTTGTTGTCTGGGTTCTGCTAAAGTTACTTAATCCAAATTGATTGAAATGTAATAGGCAATTCAAATGCATAAATCTTAAATTTAACCCCTCCTGTTCGAACTGCGCGCTCCAAGCGAGACTCGAATCCGGGTTCGCCGGCATGAGAGTCGGATGCTCTAAAAAGGAGGCTAAAGGCTGCAACACCTAGTATCAGTCACTAGAGCGTCTCTTGAGATCAGAGGAGTGAGGTTTACTCACACAGCAACTACTAGCTGGCCTCTGTTACACCTACTGTAAATACTTCTTTAAATGCATACTCGCAGCTTTAAACTTTTGGCTAAAATTGACATTTGTGGCCTGAGAGTTTAAAGTTGTTTACAGACATCAATGCATTAATAAGATATCTCAAAAGACTCTGTCCTGATATTGAAATGAGTGATTCACATAGCAGTGTATGAGGCATTTACTCACTGTCAAGTTTGAAAGCTGCTCCACATAGCGTTTTGAAAACTCTGCAGACTATTAACTATTCTGGATAAAAGATTGTGTAATTAATTGCTGCAAGAAAAATGTCACATTCATGCAAGAGTCTCCTACTTTCCTGACAACAGTATTTGCCTAGGCAAGTGTTAAATTAAAGAGACTGTATAATGTCAAGCAGATGATTATGTCTTCAGTCTTTCTTTGGATCAAAACATTGATTTATTAAGATACACATAATTTAACTACCCTTCAACTACATTTAGGCAAAAATCCCAATTCTATTTTATACCCCTTTACCTTCCCCTGCCCCTACACCTAGCCATTCCCCTTGCCCCTTGAAACAGAGTGTCAAGGCGTAGGGGTGAAAATATTCCCCTAAAAAATGGGACACCACTACTATACCATTACACGTCATCATATGTCATCATACCCCGTTTCTTTGATCGATCCCGAGTGGCAACATACACACATTCTGAGCATGGTATAGTTGGTGGAGGGAAACTCCTAAAACCCTTTTGTTCGAAGTGTGGTCCTGAAAAATCTTTGTTTGAAGAGCTATCTGGCCCTTCCCTTACCACTCCAGCTAAAAGAGAATCGAGACACCCCTGCCCCTCCACGTGAACGCACAAAATGAAGGGGTAGGGGAAAGGGAAGGGCTAAGGGGTAGAAATGGGATTGGGCGTAAAGCTGCCCCTTTGAAAAAGTAGTATCTAAAGTAAGGCTAAATGTATAGGATAATATAATAGAAATGGTCAGCAGTAACCGGTGACGGTGGACACATGTCATCATTGCATGAACCTGCGCGCAAGGACAGAGAAAACAAAGCAGGCTGTGTCAATTTGTTAAAAGCTTTTCCAGATTAACATGTTAAAAGTGATAAAAGACTTGATGATGTATTCTGTGAGATGCTGCAACCGTGGACCATTATTTTGGAATTTGCAGTGATTGGAAATGATGATGAAGACAGTATAAAAGTGAAAATATTATACCATTGATGGGATAGTACTTATATTATTCCAAATGTTTCCAAGAATTTTTAAATCCAGAGAAATAAGCCATTTTAACCAGAACACGGACTGTGCGTCACCTATCAATGACATCATACCTGCGTTACCCTCGAATTCAGATTTTTATTTTTATTTTGTAGAAACCATGGAAACACAAAAGACGCTTGCATACAATATATGTGTTTTATTAGACAGGTGAGCAACTGTTTGGATCATTCATGGACAGAAAACTAATCATTGTTTTACAGCTCAACACAGTTTGTCTTTTTGTTTAAATCTGGTGTTCTTGATTTACCGCAAGTATCATGTTTTACCATGCCTAATGCTCACTGCAGTACGAACAAGTGTCTCATACGCACAGAGTACCATTATAACATAACTTTAACACACTCAGATGTGTTTAATATGATAAACAGAGCTGCGTTACCACACATACGCATGAGAGGAAGAAGCGGAAGCGCTCGTCTGCGGCAGAATAAAAGCTCTAAAAAATCAAGCATCATCAAGCCACGCCTTTGTTTTGAATAAGTGACCTCAATCGGCGAAAAATTACTTATTGTGGCTTTAATTCACAACAGCTAAAAAAGTATGTTTTATATATCATTCGCCATGTTGTCATTATCATGTGACCTACCAGCGTCAGTTGCGTCGCTTTTCATAAATCCTCTCCTGTGGCATCATGGGATAGTAAAGTGTCAGAATCTCACCAGAGGTAGTAGGTCATCCGGGAACTCCCTTTTGAGGACTATGAATTCAGACATTTTTGGTGGTATGGGTAAGTTTAAGGGTAAATTTAGGGACAGGTGTGTTGGTATGAGTAAGTTTAAGGGTAAAGTTAGGGACAGGTGTGGTGGTATGGGTAAGTTTACAGGTAAGGTTAGGGACAGGTGTGGTGGTATGAGTAAGTTTAAGGGTAAAGTTAGGGACAGGTGTGGTGGTATGGGTAAGTTTAAGGGTAAGGTTAGGGACAGGTGTGGTGGTATGGGTAAGTTTAAGGGTAAGGTTAGGGACAGGTGTGGTGGTATCAGTAAGTTTAAGGGTAAGGTTAGGGACAGGTGTGGTGGTATCAGTAAGTTTAAGGGTAAGGTTAGGGACAGGTGTGGTGGTATGGGTAAGTTTACGGGTAAGGTTAGGGACAGGTGTGGTGGTATCAGTAAGTTTAAGGGTAAGGTTAGGGACAGGTGTGGTGGTATGAGTAAGTTTAAGGGTAAGGTTAGGGACAGGTGTGGTGGTATCAGTAAGTTTAAGGGTAAGGTTAGGGACAGGTGTGGTGGTATGGGTAAGTTTACGGGTAAGGTTTGGGACAGGTGTGGTGGTATGAGTAAGTTTAAGGGTAAGGTTAGGGACAGGTGTGGTGGTATCAGTAAGTTTAAGGGTAAGGTTAGGGACAGGTGTGGTGGTATCAGTAAGTTTAAGGGTAAGGTTAGGGACAGGTGTGGTGGTATGAGTAAGTTTAAGGGTAAGGTTAGGGACAGGTGTGGTGGTATCAGTAAGTTTAAGGGTAAAGTTAGGGACAGGTGTGGTGGTATCAGTAAGTTTAAGGGTAAGGTTAGGGACAGGTGTGGTGGTAAGAGTAAGTTTAAGGGTAAGGTTAGGGACAGGTGTGGTGGTATCAGTAAGTTTAAGGGTAAGGTTAGGGACAGGTGTGGTGGTATGGGTAAGTTTACGGGTAAGGTTAGGGACAGGTGTGGTGGTATCAGTAAGTTTACGGGTAAGGTTAGGGACAGGTGTGGTGGTATGAGTAAGTTTACGGGTAAGGTTAGGGACAGGTGTGGTGGTATCAGTAAGTTTAAGGGTAAGGTTAGGGACAGGTGTGGTGGTATCAGTAAGTTTAATGGTAAGGTTAGGGACAGGTGTGGTGGTATGAGTAAGTTTAAGGGTAAGGTTAGGGACAGGTGTGGTGGTATGAGTAAGTTTAATGGTAAGGTTAGGGACAGGTGTGGTGGTATGAGTAAGTTTAAGGGTAAGGTTAGGGACAGGTGTGGTGGTATGAGTAAGTTTAAGGGTAAAGTTAGGGACAGGTGTGGTGGTATCAGTAAGTTTAAGGGTAAGGTTAAGGACAGGTGTGGTGGTATGGGTAAGTTTAAGGGTAAAGTTAGGGACAGGTGTGGTGGTATCAGTAAGTTTAAGGGTAAGGTTAAGGACAGGTGTGGTGGTATGGGTAAGTTTAAGGGTAAGGTTAGGGACAGGTGTCGTGGTATCAGTAAGTTTACGGGTAAGGTTAGGGACAGGTGTGGTGGTATCAGTAAGTTTAAGGGTAAGGTTAGGGACAGGTGTGGTGGTATGGGTAAGTTTAAGGGTAAGGTTAGGGACAGGTGTGGTGGTATGAGTAAGTTTAAGGGTAAAGTTAGGGACAGGTGTGGTGGTATGGGTAAGTTTAAGGGTAAGGTTAAGGACAGGTGTGGTGGTATGGGTAAGTTTAAGGGTAAGGTTAAGGACAGGTGTGGTGGTATGGGTAAGTTTACGGGTAAGGTTAGGGACAGGTGTGGTGGTATGGGTAAGTTTAAGGGTAAGGTTAGGGACAGGTGTGGTGGTATGGGTAAGTTTAAGGGTAAGGTTAGGGACAGGTGTGGTGGTATGGGTAAGTTTAAGGGTAAGGTTTGGGACAGGTGTGGTGGTATGGGTAAGTTTAAGGGTAAGGTTAGGGACAGGTGTGGTGGTATCAGTAAGTTTAAGGGTAAAGTTAGGGACAGGTGTGGTGGTATGGGTAAGTTTAAGGGTAAGGTTAGGGACAGGTGTGATGGTATGAGTACGTTTAAAAAAAATAGATCTTAATTAATCTTTTAAAAAAATTACTCACGAGGTAATGAGCAGGCTTGTCATATGAAGTCACTGCCAGAAAAGCAGTTTATGAATTAGCAGGAAATCTGTGGTGTACTTCAAGTGTAGATTGTTGCTTTATGGTTTTCTGTACTTTTTTCAGGTGGTGCTTGGAAAAATGCTGGTGAAAATGGGCCTTGTTCTGAAACGTGTTCATTTGCACATAATAACTTATAAATCAGTAAATTGCATTGAATTGAATGTGACAATGGTTTCATTCCAATACTTAATTTTCATTTCTGCCAGCCAGCAAAGCAAGTGTTTCAGTTTACCTATTTATAATTCACTTATGCTACTGAAACATAACCATTTCATCTCATTTATTGTGACTTGCAAAATGAAAGTAATTCATAATCCGTTTCCTCAGGCAGATACGATCTAATAGTCTCTGCAGAATGTGATGACGCACTGTCTCCTCTCAGAGTTACCGTCGCAATCCTAAAATGATATTCACACTTACATTACAGTTGTTCTACACTGAGGCGCTAAATGCATTAAATCCATAACTACTGTACATGCTGTAGGCCGAGATATAGAAGATGCCCGAAAACTGTTGTGTATTTCACAGTAATTAACTTCAGAGAACTCAACGTTGATCTATATACTTTTATTGCAACATTCTTGCATTCACTTCTTCGTGGTATTCATGTCCTACCAGGCAACTGGTACATTAGTGACACAATAACAGATGTAAAACAAGGGCAATACACTTGAGGTAATGTCAGTAATGAGCTCAGAATCAATGCTAGAATCATCATTCAATAGCGTTTAATGAGCTCTGTCTCCATTCTACGCCAGGAATCAATATATGTGATTACTTTTGCAACTTTACACGATAAAGGCACACTCAACCATTTATTTCACATGTGCTATCCAGTCTTTATTTCTTTGTAGCTTTGTAGCTTAGTCTTTGTGGCTGTTTCTGATGGTTGCTAATCCCTCTGAAGACTTGCTTTGTGAAACTTTGCAGTGTTTTATTAATAGCAGGTCATTTCTCCTCTCCGGAGTCGAAGCACTTCATCTGAAGAACCTGTTGAACTGACAAGAGTCCAAGAACAAGTGTCAGACTGCAGACAACCTCCTTCAGAGTAAGTGGATGATGCTGAAAACAATGACTGATATGATTGATTTAAGAACAACGCAATTAGTTGGATTTCACTTGCGTTTTGATTGAACCCCATAAAACCGTGTCAAATTTCTAAGGCCTCTAAATGATCAGCATCTGCTGAAAAACCTGTTTCACACAATCTCCTCCAGTCCTTCTGTTGTCTGATTGATAGTTTTACTCTTTTAGCAATTCAAACGTCCTCCTTCCGCTCGTGCTTCATGTGTCTTTCTGCTGCGAATCCTTACTGATTTGTATCATGTAAACATGAGAATAAATAGGATATTGTTAGTAATATTTCAGCTGGAGTATCAAATATGATCATCAGGCTTTTGAGGAAGGTTTATTTGTTCATCTATCAATCATCATTGTATTACATTACATTATATGTTGAGCTTTGATCATATAACTGAGCATTTAAATATCATCTTACTAAGACATATTATTGCCAGATATTTGATATTTATATGCATTTTATGCAAGTAGTTATACAGATCTGAAGACCTAAAGATTTACATTACAAGCATCAGAATTTCATCTTTTTTTCATATAAATTTTAGCATCTGTAGCAAATTGCATATTTTTGTTCAGTTTGGGCCTCTGAATAAAATTGTAAATAAAATTTGAGCTCCATATTCTCACTATCATATGAGCCATAAAAGCCTGATGTATTAAATATGATACTCAACAACAACAACAACAAAAAATACATATGCAAGTGGGTTTTTTATTTGTCTAAAGGTTCAATAAACTGTCCCATTTTTTAAAAAAAAATAGAATTTTCTGACAAGTAGTTCATATGTCAGGCTTTACAGAGGTAAAATATTTATTTTGTTTCCTTCCTTCCTTCCTTGGCCAGTCAAAACCTCAGAAAAACCTTTCCATATTCTGAATGAAACAGCGACAGTGTTTGTTTTTGACTAAAGGCAGACATTAGATATATTTGCAGAGAATATATTCATTCTCCCGGACTTTGATACCAATCTTTCATTTGAAAGCCACGTTTCGAGCATCTGTAAAACTGCATTCTATACCATCTTAAAAATATATCTAAATTATGGCACATGCTCTCAATGCAAAATGCTGAACAGTTAGTTGATGCGTTCATGAGCTCAAGGTTAGATTATTGTAATGCTCTACTGGGTGGTTGCTCTGCTCGCTTAATAAATAAACTCCAGCTGGTCCAAAACGCAGCAGCTCGAGTTCTTACTAGAACCAGGAAGTGTGACCATATTAGCCCAGTTCTGTCAACACTGCACTGGCTGCCTATTAAACATCGCATACATTTTAAAATCTTACTTATTACTTACAAAGCACTAAATGGTTTAGCTCCAGTACTTGAGCGAGCTCTTAACACATTATACTCCATCACGTCTACTGCGCTCTCAAAACTCTGGCCAGTTGATAATACAGAGAATATCCAAATCAACTGCAGGCGGTCGATCCTTTTCCTATTTTGCACCTAAACTCTGGACCAGTCTTCCTAACATTGTTCGAGAAGCAGACACACTCTGTCAGTTTAAATCTAGACTTAAAACACATCTCTTTACTACGGCATACACATAAAACATTATCAATTTATATTATTCAAATCAGTTAAAGATTGTTAGGCTGCATTAATGCTCTTCGTTTAGGGGTTGCATTGGTTGTCTTCATAAGTGGTCATAAGTGACCGTACACCTAAAAATTAAACTTCCTCCACCCCAGTAAAACCAATGCAAATTATTTTTCTTTAATAATATTTTTCTTTTAAATTTTTCATTTTGAGATGATTTGATGGTATTTTTAATATTTATGCAATAATTATGGTCTGTTTTTGCCATTAAAAATTATCCAAAAAATGTTTTTTGTAATTGTTTTATTTTTAATTTTTGCAGTATTTCAGGTTAAAATAGAGACTAGGCCTTCAAAATCATTTTTAATTTTTTTTTTTTGAAGGCAGATTACCGCCCTCTTAACCATGGGTGTAACCAAGGCTTGAGAATTCCCTAGTTCTCTTTTGAACACATACATTTTTTTTTTTGATGGATTAGAATATATATTAAAAAAAATCTCAAAGTCTATTTATAATAAAGTTTTAGATTTTTTTTTGTTGTTGTTGTTAGAAATATAGATTTTTATCTGTGGATTTGTGTTTTTGCAGATTTCCCATTCATTTCCTATGGTGTCTTTGTTGACTGAAGAGCACAAGTGGGAGTATTTTTTTACAACCACTTAGCACGCTCGAATCATGCCCTCAATTTGTTTGTGTGTTTACATACCTAATGCTAGAAAAGTCACTAAGTTTCATATCATTCTGATGAAGCTGTGATTTTTAAAAAAATCCGAATGTGGTTCATAGGTTCAGTTTTTCATAGGTGTGTGTGTGTGTGTGTGTGTGTGTGTGTGTGTGTGTGTGTGTGTGTGTGTGTGTGTGTGTGTGTGTGTGTGTGTGTGTGTGTGTGTGTGTGTGTGTGTGTGTGTGTGTGTGTGTGTGTGTGTGTGTGTGTGTGTGTGTGTGTGTGTGTGTGTGTGTATAAGTGTGCGTGAGTGGATGTGTCAATATCACACTCTTGATGTTTTAGAGTGTCACCCCTTTACTGCTGTGTACTTTTTTTCAGCATTGTGGCCTTTTTGTAGATTGTACACACAAATATTCAGAGAATTTTTGTGTTTTTGACGATTTCCCATTCATTTCCTGTGGCCGGTCATTTATGACCGAAGACAATGAACGCTACTTTTTTTTTTACGACCAATGAGCATGCTCGAATCATGACCCCTATTTTTTTGTGTGTTTACATACCTAATGCTAGAAAAGTTTCATGTCTAAATACGTGTGTGTTGACTTGACTTTAGTCAGCCACCAATTGTGCAAATTCTCCCACTTAAAAAGATGAGAGAGGCCAGACTGGTGCAGGTCTACAATTTTGTTTCTGGTGTCCTTTGACAGCTCTTTGGTCTTGGCCATAGTGGAGTTTGGAGTCTGACTGTTTGAGGTTGTGGACAGGTGTCTTTTATACTGATAACAAGTTCAAACAGGTTCCATTAATACAGGTAACGAGTAGAGGACAGAGGAGCCTCTTAAAGAAGAAGTTAGAAGAAGTCTGTGAGAGCCAGAAATCCTGTTTTTTTGTAGGTGACCAAATACTTATTTTCCACCATAATTTGCAAATAAAGTCTTTAAAAATCAGACAATGTGATTTTCTGGATTTATTCTTCTCATTCTGTCTCTCATAGGTAAAGTGTACCTATGATGAAAATTACAGGCCTCTCTCGTCTTTTTAAGTGGGAGAACTTGCACAATTGGTGGCTGACTAAATACTTTTTTGCCCCACTGTATGTATTCCCCAAAGCGACCAAAATGTAACTCTGATGCATTAGATTATGCGGCGATAACACCTGCTAGGACAGTTCATAGATCACAGATATCTTTGACATCTTTTGACATTGTGTGTGATCCTTATTTCATTAGTTTCCAGAGACAGCACTGCTTCAGGTTTACCCAATGATATTTCACTGGACTGATGCCAGGGCAAAAATCCTACACATTTGACCCTGGCAGGAAGACTATATGCAACTGAAAGCATCATAAGTTAACTGAATAACTATCGATTCATTCCTTGTATGCTGAAAATCTTCCTAGTGCAAGGCCAGGGCAAGACTTATGAATACTAAGTCACGCTGGATACATGGTCTACCATTTGTCTTGCACTGGCCTTGCTGAAGATTAGATCTGCTTTTATTGTTTTGCCAGTAGGAAGATCTTCAGTGTGTGAGGAATGAATCGATAGTTGTTATTCAAAGTTATGGTTTCAGAAGATGTAATAAAAGTCATGTGGACAACTTTTATGACATGTTGGTGTTCATTTCACAGCCAGTCACATTCATTATATAGGAAAGAGTGGCCAGGGCAGGTTCTCCAGATTTGGAACAGATAAATGAGGGAATATGAGCATCAAGATTAGATGTCTGAGCCAATCAGAGTTTGATGTCAAATGATAAGCTGAATTAGTGATCGCAGACCCAACTTGACAAGGTCTTTGAGTAGAACCGATCAGCAATTAGACGTGAACTAAGAGACATTATCACAGTTCATTACTGATTTGTAATCATTTACAATTCAAAAGTTCAACACAAATGTTTTGTATGATATGATTAGATTAAAGTGAGATGGTGTGATACATACAACTATTTGAGGGATCAAACAAACATTCTTCCCAGATATTGCTTAGTTAATTGCTTAGACCGCAGGAACCAGGGTCTAAATGAAGTTCCGGGTAAATATTCCCCCCTCCAAACGGCCCTGGTCGCGAGGTAGTACTTTTTCAAAGTTCAGGAACTTTCGGGGGTGCGATTTGGGCGTTGAACATGCTGATTGGTTGAGTTTGCAGCATAATCTTCACGGTACTTTAGACCAGGGGTTTTCAAACTTTATGATGCCAAGGACCCCCAAATATGACGAACCTTTATGAGGGACCCCCTTCCTAAAATCCATCTATATATTTTTATTAGGGCTGGGAAAATTAACGCGTTAACGCAGGCGATTAATTTTTTCAGCCTAACGCATTAAAAATATTTAACGCAAATAACGCAGCGTCCGTTTTTATACCCATTTTTGCTTAGCGTTACATGATCATCACACTCTTATTCATGTAAATGCTTCCAAGCGTGACAAGACACAAGCGAACGCGCTGTATGCCAATGTCCTGTGTGTGTGTGTGTGTGTGTGTGTGTGTGTGTCAGTGTCCTGTCTGTGTGGATGCTTCTCATGTCAGCTAATCAAGGGACACACACACACACACACACACACACACTCAACGCATAGATAGACTCGCGTCAGTTTCCTGCTCACATCGAGTTCTCTTTTGCTCTTGAACAAACAATAACACAGAGGATTTTGAGTATTCTCATATTAGGAGTCTTAAATTAGTTAAATAACGTCTTAAATGAACTTAAAGAGTTGTGAGGAAATGAGATGCGCGGGACAGCGCGTGAGATCCGCGGCTGTTCTTAAAGTGACAGTAGCACTGATGATGCCTGTCATTAATGTTCATCAAAGAACAACGGGAACAGAGACAATTTTAGCTTTAATGATGATTCATCTATATTTAATTTATTATTTATGCAGTTAAGAAAGATAACTATTACATTTCTGTATATGTATAACAGGGAAGGCCATGGGTAAATATAACATTTATTATTTTGGTTCCCTTTCGAAAGGGAACTCGCGCTGCGTCAGCTTCGACGCTACGGGGAACGCCTCCAGCGTGACTGGTGCCTGAAATCACATTGAATCACGTCAATCGTATTGACCGGCGACAGCCTATGATGTCATCAAGGTGCGACCAGGAAGTATATAAGGGCGCCTTGCCAACATGACAGTATCTTTTCGTCTTCAGGGACTGTTTTGCCTGTCTTCACGTGAAACGTCTACAAGAAGGATAACAATGAAGTGTGCTGAGAACGCCACTTCTGCAGGTGTGTTTTGAATGTGTATCTTGCGCTTTGGATACACACACACTTTGCGTTTACTGTCTGGGAGAAGAGCATGCATGGCAGCTTTGCGAACCTCTTGTGAAAGTATTTGTGAGCGTTGTCCTCTGGAAACGCTCCGCTCTCGGTGGGACCTCTTCTCGAGGGGAGAGGTTTCAGCATCTGGGAACGGCCACGCTCGAGCTGAGGCTGAGCGGCGTCTAAATACCAAAAGCGCTTCCCAGATGGATCTGGCTTGTCGCTTGGAGACAGTTATGATTCTTGAGGACGATCCAGATCGCGAGAGGCGGACCTCGGAGGAAGGAGCTGGATTTATGTTCCTCCTCCTCGTCTGCTGCTCTTCCACTCGAGCAGAGGATGGGTAAGTCAGTTAAAAATGCTGAAGCTTTTCTTACCATCCTGTCCCATGTACGGGAGTTGCTGGAAGTCATGGAACACGCTGCGGGTAGACTGCAGCTGCCTTTGCGGCGCGTGAGGAGAAAGGCTGAGCGTCCAAACAGTTCGGACGATCGGTTTCTCTCCGCCCATGACCTCCCAACTCCTGGGAGTCTTCCATTCCTTCCAGATCTCCATCAGAGATCTCGAGGGAATGGAAGGAACCATACTCAGCCCCGCATCTGTCGACATCGGCGAGCTAAATGTCGCTGATGTCGAGGGACTGCCTGGCTGGGTATGTGTCGATGCCGCCCGTGGACAAGATGTTATGTTTATCTCGCCTCTGGGCGGCCGGCGACACTGTGGCTCCCACCCTGCCGGTCTAAACGCTGAATGGCAGGGCGTACATGTCAGTGGGTTGCGCTGCAACGGCTTTGCACACCACAGCTGTGCTGCAGGCTGTGTTTCAGGCGGACCTGCTGAGGGACCTCGGCGGCATTCAGGACATGCATTCCGCTGAGGTCCGGGACCGCGCCCAGGCAGTCGGGTGTCCCCGGCCCGTCCCAGTCTGAGGGCTGGAGACGGGAATAGCGAGCCAGCGTCGCCTCTCGAGCGCCCCGCCGCGGAGGACTGGGGCGCAGGGGAGGCGGGACACCTGCAACAGGAAGAGGAAGGAAGCCGGGGCTGGTAACCGGAACCAGCGCAGGCAGCAGACTCCACCCCCCGAGGAGCGCGGAGATGAACGCTGCCTTTTTTCCCTTCCTCTGGTTTTTCCCCCGGGCGCTTTTACATCAGGCCGGTGACCTATGATGAGCAGAAAATGTAAGATTCTGCCGGCTCGCCTGGCTTGTTTGGTGAAAGCGCCCCCCTCAGGATGGCGGGCGGATACTAGCCTTATGGCTGGCTGGAAGCACCGCTGGGAGCGATCGGTGAGTCCCCCTCTCTGAGGGTGAAACATTTTCAAAACTATGTTTTTCAGAACTCCTATACCTTCGCTCGCCTGAGAGGTTTTCTGGGGAAATTTGGATCGCCGCTGGATCTTTGCAGGGCCTGCAGCTCCCCGTGAGTAAGCTAAGAACGATCTTCTTTGCAACATTATGTGGTTGTGTGTGAATACCTCACTTTCTGCTAGTAGAGTCTGCTGCCTCTCCGTGCTATGTTTTCCCCCACTATGTGGGTAACTGAATCGCGCTCTTGCCCGAGGGCTTGTAGTGTAAGAGGCGAGCTGTGTTTTTTCCTAGCGTAAAAGTGGGAAGTAGCTGAAGACCGGGTATGCACTAACGCACGAGCTGTAGTGAGATCTGCGCCCAGCTCTGCGGGGCTTTGGGAAAAGGGTTTTTCGGGCCTCATTGTGTATATTAGAGGTGATAATATTTCTTTCCCGGGCCCTGAGTGGATCTAGTGCGGACTTATGTCGCACCACTTGGCCTAGGCTTTGTCAAGGATGGGGGCGTTCCCTTTTAATGAAGATGTTCGCCCCTGGCCTGTCTTTTTATTTAAGAACATGGCGTTGTTTATGCATCCTTGTTTCAGCCTCCTCTGTTACAGAGTCGTCCGGCCAAGGCCCGCCCCCTTCTCTGCGTTCTGGGGTCACGTGTAATGCAGACGAGGTGTTGCAGGAGACAGCGACTTTGCCAGTGGTCGTGGGGTGGAATTAAGCGTCTTTCGCCGGTTTGCGACTAGACTTTATCTGCTGTTTCCGCCTTTCGGAGCTTGGTGGCTGCCATCTGCTGGCGGCCCCCGGCCTCTTCCTGGAGGATGGTACGGCCGGTGGATTTCACATTTCTGTGATATTGTTCCCTTGCTTTATGTCTCTGCTCCACCTCCTTTAGGGCCCGGGTCGAGCTGAACATCGGATAATCCTTCTGTCTGTACGGTTCTGGTCGGATGCTCCCCTGAGGCCCGAGCATTACCAATGGCTGACGCCCTCGCACTTATGTTGGCCGCTGCATGGAAAGTAGGCAGCCGCCCCTATGCAGGTGACGTAAGTTGTACTCCCCTCGCTTTAGAGGGTCTTTGTTTAAGCACTTCTGCTGAGTACACTGCTGTTGGCAATGTGATTAGGTCCATGTTTGTAGGCACTGCCCGAGAGACTGCGCCGTCCTGGGGGCCCTAGGACACGGCGAAGCAGTTGTACCTAGCTGCCTCAGGGATGGAGCCAGCCCCAGGTGCGGGCATAGGAGCCAGCTGGCTGTGAGCGGCCAGCTTGGGCGGTCTGGGCAGTAGGACTTCAAGACAGGTAGTAGGCGTTAACCAGCCTCCTTGCAGGAAAGTCCCGACACCGTGGCCCACGAGTGGGCCTCGGAGGCTTTTCTCCACTGGTGTCGACGTCAGCAGTGACCCGTCATTTGGCCCTGGGGATGAGTCCCCAGGTGTTAACTGGATTTCCAGGCCTTCGTCAGCAGCAGACAGCTGCCGTCAGCCCAGGTAGCAGCAGCCAGCCTTCTTAAAGTCACGGCAGGATCCTTGGAATCTGCAGACCCCCTATTCGGGGGATAGGTCCTGCCAGGCCTCCCTGAGGGGTAGGCTCCCGGTCTGGGTTACCTTCGCTCAGGAGCTAGGCCCTGTTCGGCCTCCCTGAGAGCCTGCTGTGGTCAGCAGGCACTGCCTGGTCTCCCCCGAGGGGGCACCATAGGCATTAAGTCCCTCGACGGCTGGTACGAGCTGCTAAATAGGTGGTAGGCACTACTGGGCCTCCCTATGGGCCTGCTGTGGGGTAAGCAGGCCCACTTGACCTCCTCTGCGGATGGCGTTCCTGGGCCCCAGTCACTGGATGGCTAGCACGAGTGCTAGTAGGTAGTAGGCCTCATCCGGCCTCCCTGAGTGACCTCCCTGGAGGCAAACTCCCGGTTCCCAGCCACTGTGGCGGTGAGCATGAAGTGCTATGAGTAGCAATTTCTGCTATCAGGTGGTAGGCACGGTAGCCTCCCTGATGACGAGCTCACGGTTCCCGGTCGCTGTGGTAATGAGCATTGAGCGCACCATGGCCGTGGAATGCTACGAGTAGCATGTCCTGCTATCAGTTGGTAGGCACGGTTGCCTCCCTGAGGGCAAGCTCCCGGTTTCCGGTCGCTGTGGCAATGAGTGTGAAGTGCTACGAGTAGCACGTTCTGCTATCAGGTTGTTAGGCATTGTGGCCTACCTGAAGGCAAGCTCCCGGTTCCCAGTCGCTGTGGTAATGAGCGTGAAGTGCTACCAGTAGCACGTTCTGCTATCAGTTGGTAGGCACGGTTGCCTCCCTGAAAGCGAGCTCCCGATTCTCTGGCGCTGAGACGACTAGCGGAATGAAGAGCTATGCGAAGACGGCGTGCTCCGCTATCAGTTGGTAGGCATTGTTGCCTCCCTGAAACGAGCCCCGTTTCTCAGGCGCGGAAGTGAGACGGTTAGCGAAGCGCTATGGACGGCATGTTCTGCTACCAGGTGGAGGCATTGCGCCTCCCTGGAATCGTTCCCCGGTCCCCAGTTTCGGTAACGGATTGTAGCATGGGCTGCTATCAGGCAAGCTGCACGGGCTTCCCTGAGGGGATTCGCTTTGGAGTAGTAGGCCCACGTGGCCTCCTCTGAGGGCACGCTCTGGCTCGTGGTTCCTGGTCAGTTCCAGTCACTGAGCAGAGGCCGGCTCCCTGGCCGCTGTGGTGGATGTAAAGTGCTATGAATGGAAAGCACGTTCTGCTATCAGATGGTAGGCATGGTACCTCCCTGAAGCCAGCTCCCGGTCCCCAGCCGCTGTGGATGAGCATGAAGTGCTATGAGTAGCACGTCCAGCTAAGCTGTGACAGAGGAATGCCCGATTTCTTTGCAGTTGGTAGGCCCACATGGCCTCCCTGGTGAAGCGAGTCCCTGGTCTTCCCAGCTACCTCGAGGGCTAGCGAGACTGCGATCAGGTCTCTGGCCCGTTTTTGGCCTACCTGAGGGCGAGCGCTCCTGTTAGATGCGCGAGCAGTCGACACATGTTACCAGGTGGAGGCCCCTCCCGGCCTCCCTGGGGAACGAGTTACTTAACGAGGAACACATAACTGGCTTTACGCTGACAGCTAGTGGTCACCCGCTATCAGGCGCCGGTCTCTGGCCGTTCGCGGTTCCTGAAGGCGATGTTCTTACCCTAGCATGACGAGACGTCACTGCGGCTATGCGGTCCATGCAGGAGCGGGACCTTCATAGTCTGCCTACGGCATGGTTTCCTACCGGGCACGCTTATGAGCTCCTCTCAAGTGAGGGTCTGCTATGAGCTTACGGCTGCCTGGCGCTGATTTATGGTTGTAGGCCCCTCGGGGCCTCCCTGGTGTATCAGCCTGTAAGGCCCTTTGGCCTCCTAAGCACGTTTTAAAGTAAGTGCTTGGTAGATCCGAGGATTGAGTGGCTTGACTCACCTCGCTAACAAGGGTCTTATAGCACTTCGCTGAGCGCTGCTCTCCGGGATAACCCGTCTCTGAGGTCCGGCTAGTCGGTGACACTGCCTTTCTTGCAGCACCCTAGCGGGATGTCTCTTCGGAGGCGAGTACCAGAGGCTCTGTACTGTACAGACAGGGTTGACCGTATTACGTGTCCCATAGCAGACTGGGTCACCAGGTCAGGTCTCCCTGGTGGCATTCGGTGAGAACCTCCCGAATAGTGACTGGCATAGGGTTCCCTCGTAGTTCCCTTGCCACGCTCCCTTAAAGGAACCCCTTCTAAGTCGAATGGGTTGGTTCCAGGCCTTCGAGCAAGGCCTGGGAAGGACCTCATGTGTGTGAAGGTTTCCTTCTCAGGTGATAGCTTGGGCTATGACCGTAGGGAGCGCTGTCACTGACAGCCTAACGTGACCAGAAGGGGAGTGGTTCAGGCATTTCAGCAAGATTTGCTTGTCTTGACAGTTGTCACTGCCAGTGGGCATGCACTCCCGTCGGCATGGCGGCGTGGGTATATCGTTCCCCGTAGCGTCGAAGCTGACGCAGCGCGAGTTCCCTTTCGAAAGGGAACGTCTCAGGTTACGAATGTAACCATTGTTCCCTGAGAACAGGGAACGAGACGCTGCGTCGCTGTGCCATGCCGCAGGGCCTGCCTGCCGAAACAGTCCCTTCAGACGATAGATACTGTCATGTTGGCAAGGCGCCCTTATATACTTCCTGGTCGCACCTTGATGACATCATAGGCTGTCGCCGGTCAATACGATTGACGTGATTCAATGTGATTTCAGGCACCAGTCACGCTGGAGGCGTTCCCCGTAGCGTCGAAGCTGACGCAGCGTCTCGTTCCCTGTTCTCAGGGAACAATGGTTACATTCGTAACCTGAGACGGTTTATGTAAAGATTGTTTTAAGTTCACTTAAATTAAAAGTAGTTTTTTTTTAAAAGCCTAATAAATGTTGAAATTGGGAGCTTTCAGTTATACTGTAATGTAACGTCATTAATGTTTCATAGACACTTTAGTATCAGTGATACTGGCCTTCATTCATAAAAAGATGCCAATACAACACATATTTAAAATATGCTGTCTTTAAATTGTTTATACATTAATTTGGAGAGTAACTGAAATTATTACAATATCAAAATATTTAAAACGTAAAATATTAAAAACTTGATGTATAAACCTGAAGAAAAACATTTTTCAATATCAAATAATTTGTATAAGCAACTTTCACAATAAATGTATGTAAGCAGTTTACCTACAGCATTAAGAATCTGCCTTACAACCCCAGTGAGCGAGACAAAGGGGACTATAGTGAGAAAAACTCACTAAAGATACAAAGCAAACATACAATTCTGGAAAGTATGTACATGGCAAGAAATGAGAGAAACATTTAGAACTGAAACAGTTAGAATGTACGCTAGACTTTATCCATTTTTGCTTTGTCTTTTTATTCTCTGATAATGTCTGGGGACCCCTTAAAACCTTCTGGAGGACCCCTGGGGGAAAGTTTGAAAACCCCTGCTTTAGACCGCAGTGGAAACGCAGACAGTTGCAGGTCTGGAGGAAAAAGTTCCTGTAAAAAAAGTTCCTGGAACAAATTGTTCCGGGTAATTTTGGTGGAAGCGTGGCTTATGTCAGCTGAAATGACAATGTTTGGGTTTAAAAAAATAAAAATTGTAAGAAGTTTCTTCTGCTCAACAGCTTCTACAGTAAACATTGTGAAATATTACAATTTAAAATAACTGTTTTCTATGTGAATGATGTAGTTGTCACATGTCTGTCTTGTCCTGTGCAGCACATGTGGTGGTTTTGGTGTGATGTCATGTCTTCTTGTTATCTGATTATTGGTTTATTTGCCCCACCTGTTCTCCCTCATTTCCTGCCTGATTTGTCACTCTTTATAATCTCCTGGTGTCTGCAGTCCTTAGCTGGATCGTTGTCTTATGTTGGATGTCGTCTGCTCCCTGTTGTGTTTCCGGTTTACCTTTCCTGGAATTTAAGTTTATTTCGTGTTTTGTTTATGTTTGTGTTATTTTATGATTTACAGTAAATCTTCTCTTCCTGCGAATGAGTTCTCGCTCCCTTTTCTACCCACTTACACCTGACTATAGTAAACTTTGATTTATTCCTGTGATCAAAGCTGAATTTATCATCATTACTCCAGTCTTCAGTGTCACATGATCCTTCACAAATCATTCACATATGAGGATTTGAGGCTTTTTACAGGATTCTTTGAAGTTTAAAAAGCAGCATTTATTTGAAATAGAAATCCTTTGTAACATTATAAGTAAGTAAGTACAATTTGTTTGTATAGCACATTTCACAGATAAAAATCACAAAGTGCTTCACAACAGTACAGTACCTAATCAAACAAGTAACAAAAACAATAAATAGATAAGAAAAATAAACAGAAATGCACAAAAGACCGACCTAACCACCTTACAGTCTAGGTGAAAGCCTCTTTAAATAGAAGAGTTTTCAACTGTGTTTTAAAATTTTCCACTGAGTCGAGGCAGCGTAAGGAAGGAGGCAATGCATTCCACAGCCTAGGTGCCACAGCTTGAAATGAACGGTCCCCTATAGTTTTAAAATGCGTGTGGGGGGCAACTAAAAATCGTTCAGAAGTAAAAAGTTATCATTTAGCCACTGCTTGATACTGCTCAGACAGCTGATTAAAGAAGACAGTTTATGTAACTCAGTAGGTTAAAAGAGCAGTACAACTGAATGTTGTCTGCATTCAGATGATAGGAAACATCAGTAAACTGGCCAATTATCTGTCCTAGAGACAGTATGTACAGAAGGAAAATAATCGGTCCCAGGACAGAACCCTGAGGTACACCACTCAATAAACCTGCAGTATCTGACATGATCTGATTAATAAAGACACTAAAACTTCTACCGGAAAGGTAAGAGGTAAACCATTTTATAGCTGATTCAGATATCCCTACTAGATCCTGAAGTCTATTAATCAAAATATTATGATCAATAGTGTCAAAGGCAGATGTAAGGTCCAGTAAAACTAACACTGTATGCTTCCCAGAATCAGCTGACATCAAAATATCACTCGAGACTTTAATTAATGCAGTTTCCGTAGAATGATTTTTACGGAAACCTGACTGATATTTGTCAAAAATATAATTTATCTCTAAGAAAGTAGTAAGCTGCTCTGCTACCACTTTCTCTAAAATCTTAGCCATAAAGGGGAGTTTGGATATAGGCCTATAATTCATGGGTTTCGATAGGTCTAAACTGGGCTTTTTAAGAACAGGTTCAACAATAGCATGTTTAAAGAAGTTAGGAATCACACCAGTTAAAAGAGAAGTATTGATCATTTCTACAACACAGGGGCCAATACTATCAAAAACCTGCTTAAACAGCATAGTCGGGAGAGCATCACTGTGGCAGGAAGAAGGTTTCAACTTATCTAGCAGAGTGGTGACCTCATGTAATGTCACTAGTTTAAAAGAAAAGCACGGATGGGAAGGAGCCAAAATACATGCCTTGATACAAGCAGGTGGAGGTAAGATACTAACTCTGATATCCCTAAGCTTCTCAACAAAGAAGTTAAGGAATACATTACTGTCTGATGGAGAGAGAACTGCAATTGGCGGTACAGATGGCGAAACAATAGAGTTAATGGTGTCAAACAAGAATTTGGGGTTTTTCTTATTAGAGGATATTAGCTGAGAGAAGTATTCAGTTCTAGCACTTTTCAAAAGTTAATTTAGGGAAGCAGTTAATTCCCTAAGATGGAGCCTGTGAACTTCGAGTTTAGTTGTTTTCCATAACCGCTCTATTTTCCGACGTTTACTTCTACAACTCTGGATAGATTTATTTATCATGGGGCAGGGCTTTTTACGTGAAACAATGTATGATTTTACAGGTACCACCTCATCTAAAATTTCTAAACATTGGCTGTTAAAAGACTCAGCATACACATTTGCATCACTGCAACCCTTTAGTCGGCATGGATCAAACAAAATAGAACATTTCCCAGCAATATCCTGGTTAATAACTCCTCTTTGTGCCTTAATTCTCGGGGGCGGGGGGTCCCAAGGTAAGTTCAGGTTAAAGAAAACACAACTATGATCACTCATATGTACAATGATCACTGTGAATTGCGTGAGCTTATTTCATCCATTATAACACCAGGTGTAAACGAGGATGTGTATCTCTCGTCCACTTGATCTTAATACCAGGTGTAAACGGGGCCTCAGTCAATAAATTATTTGAAAAAGGAACTTGGATATTTTGTTGTAAATTTTAAAGTAATGCATTTCTGATAATAGATTGATTCTTCTTATACACTCTCAAAAAAAAAAAGAGTACAAAATTGTACCTTTTAAGGTACAAGTGGCCGTCACTGGGGGGGTACCCTTAAGGGTACATTTTTGTACCTCAAAGGCCCTGCCCCAAATGGCACCCTAAACCCTCACGGTCTTCCTCTGAGTCCGCACTTTCACAACGTAATGCCACTTTGACTGCCGGGAAGAAGTCCGCTGTGTAACCTGCACCAGTGAGGGC
>NC_137109.1:49412593-49492593 GCF_949357685.1 Gobio gobio
AGAATTAACTCTAGAGAGAAGCCTTTAGCTAATTATATGCACCACATTACATAGGATATTCATTGTCAATGTTCTTCAATATTTAATGCATGTAAATCTGGCAAGTTTTTATGCAGCCACCATTTAAATGTTTATATTTCAAAAACCTAATTGGAGTAGAAATATGATTATGTAATTGTAAAGTTAATATTTAAACTATATTATTATTTATTTAATAGTAATTTAAGTGTTTGTATACAAATCTGTTAATTTGTACCTTCAATATTAGTATAGGCTAATTGTAGTATCAACTGACTCCCATAGTTTACAACATTAGTTCAGAAATTAGTTTTCCTTGAGAAAATTGTCCCATGTATTATACTTGATACATATCCAAAATAATCCATATTGAAAACAATCGAAAATCGAATCGAAAGCTTGTGAATAGAAATCGAATCGAATTGTGAAATTGGTGTCAATACCCAGCCCTAATAATTATAGCCACGTTATTAACGTTTGTAAGAAACCAAACCATTTGTAAATCCGTCAAGATTTCAGCGAGATAAGAGTATTTGTGTTCAGATCACTCGCCTTACATCAGGAGCCTCAGAGCCCTGCCTGTGACAAGATGGCCGCCGCTGATGACGTTAAAGACTCCGCCGTAAGACATCTAGCCTTTATTATGTATATCTAAGATCACTCTGGGATCATTTTACTGTCTGCCAGGTAAACGCCACACTTGTTGTTCGATGCCGTTTTTACACAGATACTAGGGGAGAGCGAGGCACAACCTAACGCTTTTTGACTTTCTCAGTTTGTGTAAATCCACTTGGGGTTCAGAGTATTTATTGTTTCCCACATTAATTGCACACATGTCTAGTATAATTATATGGTTTTGTTTCATTAATTCAGTGTATACTTTTTTCTTGATTTACCCCGAAAGAATGGAAGTGAAATGTGACAACATGCCCCATAGGTGGGGTACATTGTAACATGTGGTGGGGCTCAATGTAACATGACCAAATGAGAGCTTAAAATGTTACTAATCAAAAAAAAATACAAGACAAACTAAAATATTTTGTCAAATAAATACAATTATTAACTTTTTTAAATAAAATAATGGCATTTTTTAATCATTAAAAATATAAGCATTTTTGAGTTTGACTACAAACACATCGCTAAATACAGCTATATAGCATAGTTCAAAACATCATAATAATTAATAACTTCTGAACATTAACTCTCAGACATTATTCACCCTTTTCTCATGGTTTCTCAAAAGAATTCATAAAATTATAGAATATAATGGCATATTTCTAATCCCACCTGCCCAACTGGGATTTAAACCACGGCTCGTGTCTTCTGCTGTTAGATCAGCATTAAAGAACCATCTCAACTGTTAAATAACAGATATAAGATTACAATAATATCTTAAATAAACACAAAAAACAGAGATGAAAACTAAACTTAAGTTAGAAATTTACTCTTGCTATGGTTAAATACATGTTCAGTAATATCTTCCAGAGATTTTTTAATTTTGGCGCTATTTTTTTCTCTAAATAATGTTGATATGGCAACTAGTAAATACACTAAGTTTTGTCATTCTGGCATGTGTGGAAAGGGTTAAAACATGCATGTTAAAACTAACCCCGCGTTAGGTTGTGCCCCGCGCTCCCCTACCTCAAAGCGCTTCAGAAGAAGAATAAGTGAGTGTGTGCACACATTTGTGATCTGAGCAGAGTTAATTTCCATCTCAATGTGGGATCCGCGTCCATAAACTCTCTCAAACGAGGTGTCAGATCAAAACACACACCCCTAGATTAATCAGGATAAAACACACAGGCTTTTTATGGGACGCAGGTGTGCCCGAGTGCTTTTAATTACTCTCTTCAGATGTGTCTGGATCTAAAAGCCTCAGAAAAAAGGCCAAATTACACTTGAAAGTGAGCATCGAGGACTATGCCCTGCTCACTCTGGAGGGCAGAGCACTTAAGGCGAGTACTTTTAAGGGCGCAGGGCATTTCAGTGTTCGATGTGAACACCCTACACACAGACACTCTTTATTTGAATGATGATCGTAACCTAGCAGGAAAAGAAATCATGTTTCTAACTGATATGGCAGATGAAGCGTCTTTATGGAAGGACTCTCAACCAAACACACGTCAGGACTCTATCTAATGGTCTCAGGGCTGCAATAAATGCTTTTCTTACTTAGTATTTTTGTCGTTTTCAGTCCACATATCTAAAAAATCTTACATTAAGAAGCATTTAATAGACAAGTAAAAGTTGTCTTGTTTTGGGGGAAAATAACTCAAAATTAAGGGAGTTTTTGCTTAAAATAAGCAAAATAATCTGCCAATGGGGTAAGCAAAATAATCTTGTTTTCTGTTTGAATTAAGATTATTTTGCTTACCCCATTGGCAGATTATTTTGCAAATTTTAAGAAAAAACTCACTTAATTTTGAGTTATTTCCCCCTAAAACAAGACAATAATTTTTATTTGGGTAGTAAATGCTTCTTGTTTTGAGGATTTTTAGATGTTTGGACCAGAAACAAGACAAAAATACTAAGTAAGAAAAGCATTTTTTGCAGTGCGGGCTGCCGACTGCGAACATTTTTCCTGCCTGTACGACTAAATTTTGTTAGAGATCGCACTTGTGAGAGCACCACGTTGCCCAACTCATGAGAGCTGCCATTTCTGTTGCACATAAAGCACATGAGAAACATCAAACTGTAAAAGAAATGAAAACGCGATACTTGTTTGGTTGCGAAGCGTGGAGCGTTTATCAGCTAGGACGGTAATAAACAGCGAAACGCAGCGTGAGATCAGGGGCCGGATTTACGAAACATTCTTAAGAATTAAATTATTCTTAACTGACAATTTCCTCTTATTTTCAAACTTAAGAAAAAATATAAGAATATTTTGAATTCCCAAAAACTTTTCTTAAGAATGTTCTTATCTTTTTTCTTATGATTGTTCTTAAGATAAAAGTATTCATATTCACGAAAAGAATGTTCTTAAAAATCATCGTAAATAACTTTTTAAAGTTACCTCCAAACTATCTTAAATACCCAAATGTAAGATGTTTAACAAATTTATTGGGTAGTTTCAAATAGTAAGCATTACAACATAACAGTTGCTAGCTAAATATAATATTTATAACTAATAGTACCAAATGGACGAGTATAAAACCAGCAACCAGCAAGAGTCAATAGCGGACGAGAAACTCCACGTAATCTAAAAATACTACTGTTAATGTGTCACAAATTGTAGTTTTAAGACTTTTTCAGGCGAGAATGCACTTGTTTAAAGATTCAATCTGTGGTTTATTTATAAAGAGAGCGCCTATTTGAACATTTGATCTGGCGTTTTCGGAGTTGTGAGCTCCAGGCGATCAGCGGGTGTTCAGCGCTCATTAACCCCGGCGAGAGCAGCCTTTCCTCGGCTAGTCCTTCTGCGGGCTCGGATGTCTCTGAAATATGATTTGTCTTGTGTGGATCTAACGGCCGATCTTTGGTACCCAAGCAGCGTGCTTGATAAACGGCTAGGCTCTTATAAAATACAGATTTTACAGACACGGCACATTAAAAACACAACATTGAGTGATTTACTCCCATCAAGCCAGTCACGACGAAAATAGTCCGCACACTTATTATGATATCTACAGTAATCTGCAGAAAGCGCGGAAAGACGGACTTTGAGGTGTTTTACATTCAGCGAGTCTTCAGTAATACCTTTCAATAAAATAACACCAAATAACACCTTTTATTTTCTTCTTAAGAACTTCTTAAGAATTTTTCAAGAATTACACTTAGGAACATTCTTACGAACTTCTTAGAATTTATCTTAAGAATTTTCTTCTTTCTTAAGAAGATTTTCGTGAATCCGGCCCCAGGTTCTGGCGCACCGATCTCGATCACGAGACACCAGCGCTGGAAGATCCAGTGAGAAAGTCTTTGAATTCGCCACAGGTTTAATTACATCACAGCGAGATCTTGTAGGAAGCATCTCAATCCGATGAAGTATTCTCTGTTATAAACTACAGATATCACATTAAACAGCACTGACGTAGTGCCATCCCAAAAAGGCACAAACTCACTTTCACTGAATGACCTAACTCAACCCGAGTCTTTAGCCATTTTCAAGAAACTGCTGAAGATATTTTTCGTCAACAGACAAAACACTATTTAATGCCCGTTAAAATATAATAATAGCATGTCAAAATCACAAAAACATTATTTGAAATAAATTGTTCATCATTCATGATGTTTTTATTTCTTTTGTTTGGAGTGAGTATATCTGGATTGCCTGAAGAAAATGTATTAGAATTTTTTCGCTTTGTTTTTCTTATTTATTGCGTGAACTGGTTGCACTTTACACTGCATGAAAACACTGAAATCCGGCACTATCCGGGCATGGTATACTCCTGTGTAATTTGATGTTTACCGGATGTATGTGGGAAAAAGCGGATCAGAGTAACACGGAACAGTATATTTCCAGAAAAACCCGGAAACCTCACGTATGCGGACGTATACAGGAATCCGTGAAATTTCACGGACATATACAGCTGAAACACTGCTGGGTGTGCTAGGACTGAAGACTGTTAGGTGTGAAGAAGACCTTTCATATGTTAATGACTGACACTTGCTGTGCTGGCTGTTCTCAGAGGGAGGGGGGCAGGGGACGACTTTAGGATTGAGAATTATCTCTGGTCTACTGTAGGCTACAGCAAACAAGCTTTTTGTACAGAAAAACAATTCTTAAGGCCCTGAAACACTAAACTGAACTAGCAATGACTAAAGCCGACTGTGGGGTTGGTTCACGTTGCCTGGGTCTGGGCCAAACCATCAGAATGGTGTGTCAGGGCCTTAAAACCACTGCATGAAAAGAGTCTCTTAATCAAATATTTTTTATAAAAACAGTACAAAATAAAAACCCTGTCTGAACATATACGTTCACAAAAAAATCTGAATATGTAATGAAATAAACAAAGAAATGTAATGGAATTAACAAAGGATAATTAACCAAACATTTTAGACTATCCCCAAACAATTTTTGCAAAGTTTTACAAATTGTATGCAATAATAGAATTAAATAAAGAGGAGATGAAATGTGGAAAATGAAAAAGTTTGTTTTAAAAACACCAAAAACTGATATGCTCAAAATAAAAATATGGAATAAAAAAGAGCAGGGATTCACTTGCTCAAGAAACACAGAAACACAAGCAGATCTTTCAGCTCTGCAACTGTTCACAAAAAGTGTCACTCCAAGATTCTTAACTTTAACACGCTGCAAAAGAGGGGCGTTTTGAGGTTTGAAATCCACCACTCACAATAGATGTAGGTGCAACCAATAAGGTTACCAATAAAAATAAGGCAACCAATAAAAATAATCCTAATTTTACAGAAAAAAACTTCAGTTTATTTACAGTATTTTCTTGTAATTTTGAATTATGTTTAAAACGATGTAAAATTACAAACAATATCTAAATAAACAACTTGACTGTTATTTTAAGGATTATATCATTAATGACAAACTACAGTAATTCTCATTTTTTTATACAGGAACATAACTATTATTTTTCTGTTTTCATAAATAACAAATTCATGCAAAATTACAAACAATATCTGTAAATTAACAACTGTAATACAATATTTAGCTCATTATATTAAAGATTTATGTTTATGTCCATACTAACAATTTAACATTATTCTTTGTCATTTTGAAGTAAATCTTCTTAGTTTTATATTTACACTGTAAAAATAAAAACCTAAAAAAACAGCAGCTACAGCTGCAAAACAAAAACCGTAAAATTAAAGTCAAATATCTTAAGTCAAATAAAGTTAAAAAACTTCACAGAAATTTACATTAAACGTTTTAGAGAAAACACTATTAGTTTACAGATTTTTCCTTATTTAAATTAAGATATTTTAATTTAATTTTCTGTTTTACAGTGAAGGTGTATTTTTACATTCAATTCTGGATACAAATATAACAAAATATATAGCAAACTAAATATCAAACAATAATTGTTTTTAAAGAGTACAAATCTGCACTGCTCTCCAGGTTGAAACTTCTGCCCACACCACAAAACACCATTTGACCAATTAATTAAATATAACAGCAAATAAAAATAAATATACACATTTTCTAACTGTTGTTTAAAACAAGTTTTTTCTATATTTGCAAGGCTATTTGCTGTCTTTCCGTGTTCTTTTGAGCGTGATTGGTCAATCTGAACG
Source organism: Gobio gobio (assembly GCF_949357685.1). Lineage (NCBI taxonomy): Eukaryota > Metazoa > Chordata > Actinopteri > Cypriniformes > Gobionidae > Gobio > Gobio gobio. Next base: position 49,418,816 of record NC_137109.1, read on the forward strand.
TCATCCAGAAATCTGGCCAATGACAGTGCGCGCCTTCAGTTTGAATTATACACCCGTTGCCGTTGCCGTTGGAGTTGATCGTGGCTCGCGGGGACGCGACGCGATCGCGGCTTCTAATCTTCACGTCGGTCTATTAATGGCATTGCATGGACCATTTAAACCTGTTAAAATCTTATTTTGGACGAATTTTGATGGTGGGATGTCGACTGAGAACGAAAAAACATGAATACGAACAGACTAAGTTTCCAATGGCGGACAGCAGACGGCAGAAGGTAACGTAAATCCCTTTATATTGTTTCTACTGCTCATCAAGATATAACGTTAGTGCATTAAAGTCATATGCTAATCGTGATTAACTTACATATTCTGTTTCTGTGTTTTGTTGTGTTGTAATATTGTTAAGCTAGGGCTGGGTGTTATGGCGATCTGATGATACTGACTATTGTTAGCGATTTTGCTGTAAACGTTAACATTACCTTTTTATATTGCGGAATGGGAATATAGCGTATATAACGCAGCACTGACTGTACTAAAACTTTTTGACATTTTGACAAGGAAACATGCATGAATGTAGAATAATGAACGGGACATGCATGTGTTAAAATAAGCCTCTCTCAGACAGCAGGCGATCCCGAAATCAATTATCTTTCTGTAAAATGCACACAGTTATCTCAGTAAGCCTGTCATGTGAGGTATTCACTTGATTTAAACAGTCAGTTATGTCTTAAGTAAGTTAAACAGTTCAAGTTAACGTGGGGAATCCCGGATGCGTGTCATTATGTGCATCCGTTCTTAAAGGTCCCATTCCGCATGATCCCATTGTTCAAACTTTAGTTAGTGTGTAATGTTGCTGTTAGAGCATAAATAATACCTGTAAAATTATAAAGCTCAAAGTTCAATGCCAAGCGAGATATTTTATTTAACAGAAGTTCCCTTTCAAAGCCTACAGCGAACGGCTGGCTTGGACTACATCCTGGTACTTCCTTCTTTAATTACGTCAGTAGAGCAGTAGAACAGACTAACCTCCGCCCACAAAGAAACGCGAAAAAGGGGGCGCGGTCTTGTTGCTGTCCCACGTGGAGAAGCGGACGTGTCGCGTGGAGAAAAGGAACTGTTGCGTTGAGTGTGTTTATCGCCATGTCGTCGAGACGCTGTTATTTTCATCCAGGAGTCAAATCACCTTTGTTTGGCTTTCCCAGGGACGCTGTAGATTATTGAACGCATACATCTCTCCGTTAAGAGGCGTGACCTTTCCAACGTGCGCTAAGCTGCTGTCGAATCATAACACAGGAACTGCTGGCACGTGCGCTAAGCTGCGGTCGAATTACAACACGGTAAGCGCTGGCACAATCAGAACTCGTTACGTATTTCTGAAGGAGGGACTTCATAGAAAGAGGAAATCACCAGCCGTTTTTAGGACAGTGGAAACAGCGGTACACAGATAAGTACATTGTGTGAAAAATACTGTGTTTTTTTACACGCGAAACATGAACACATGTTATATTGCACACTGTAAACACAATCAAAGCTTCAAAAAAACACGAAGAACGGGACCTTTAAAGGGGCTGCATCTTTGTCATCATTTTAATAAAACAAAAGAATAGAGAAGACCTTCTGCTTCTTTAAGAATCAAGTGATATTAATTAATTGAATATCATACAGTGAAGACTTTTAAAGCAGTATTATTCTGTAGCATTTTAATAAAATATCTATCAAAATAAATATATTGTGATATCGTTATTGTAAAATAAAATTTCTCATGTATGTATAATTATATGGTCATAATGCCCATCCCTACTGTCAGCTAGTTTTAAGATCAAGCTTGTCATAAAATGTAACAGAGTTTTGGAAAGAGTAATCCGAAAACACTGTCATGTACACTTGTTCTGCAGAGAGGACAGGAATCCACCATACTTGGACTCTGAAAAATTATAGGCAAACCAGGATTTTGGATCTACTGTGAAGTTTTTGTATGGGCCTGGTGAGTATGTTTTGCAAGTCCTTGTCCGTAAGTTGATAATTAATATTAATGTTTTATCAAACAAATTAATATTCATTTGTGTGTGTGCATGTTTCTTCCCCCCTCATGATCCAGAAGTTTTGGATCCATGATCCTGAAGAACTTTTACAGATGTTGACCCTGAATGTGTAAAAGGTAATCTTAAAAATTATTTTAATGTTCTCTGTTTTTTTCTGTAATGTAGACGCATGCATTTTCTGTGAAGTTGCTTTGAAACAATATCAGGGTTTTTCCTACATTGAAAATTTTTTGCCGGCCGCCAAAACAAATTTTTGTCCCGCCAAAGCCTTATTTGTTGAGTTATTGTGATTTATGATTGATGTAGTAGATGACTGCTGCACTTGAGTTAACTGAGTGACAGAGAGAACGACCAGTGAGCTCATCCCTCGCTCGCACTCTCTCTGTCTTCAAAATAAGCATTCTTAGCTTTCTAATGTTTCACATATTACGTTAATCAAAATCAAAAGGTCGGAAGACCGAATCCATGTTGCACGTGGCGCTATCAGACGTCTTCATTTAATTACCGCTGGGTGTGAAATGCGCTCAAAAAACATTGACTGATTCTCTGACCAGCTGCATAAAGCATACTTTAAATAAACAGGAAACAAATCCTATCCGGTTATGTAGTGTTTTCTGTGTGTTGACAAATCTTTCGCGATGTTCTAAAGACGGGATTCACACACAACGCGTCTGCTAATGTCCGATTTTCCACCTAATGACTCCTTTGAACCGAATCATTTTAACGACTGGTTAGAACAACTGATCTGTCCAACACTGAACTCACAAATCAGTTTAATAATTTACTCAGAACAACACCTGAAATGAGAACACAAGTGTGCTTACCCACTTTAGCAAGAGTGGATAGTAAGAATTAGTTTTAATTATCAACAGTCTTTCAGCTTATTTATGTTTATAATGTGTAGTAAAATAAATCGCCTAAAATCATTTAGTTTAGACTGGAGTGAGGTGAACCCAGAACAAAGTTGTTGTTAGCTAGCTGATTGTATATGGCAGAAAATTAGGCTATTTGTTCATTTTTTTAATATTGATATGATTACCAAAACAAACAATTATCAGTAAATAGTGTAAAAATGAGGAAAAAAAACAAACATCAAGGTATCAAAATAAGATAAGCAAAAGTTACAAACTTTCTTTGAATTTATTTCAAATTTATTGTCAGTTTTGTGCTTGCAGATCAAGTGGGTAGGGTATTTTTTTTTTAGTGTGTGTGTGTGTGTGTGTGTGTGTGTGTGTGTGTGTGTGTGTGTGTGTGTGTGTGTGTGTGTGTGTGTGTGTGTGTGTGTGTGTGTGTGTGTGTGTGTGTGTGTGTGTGTGTGTGTGTGTGTGTGTGTGTGTGTGTGTGTGTGTGTGTGTGTGGATGACCATGTCTGTCAGCCACCACCGAAGACCATTTTTGACCCAGGAAAAACCCTGAATATGTATTGTGAAAAGCGCTATACAAATACATTTTAATTGAATTGTTTTACTTGCTTTTATTGGCATTAACTATATATTATTAATGTATTATTTGGCAGGTCGCAAGATGTATTTTATTTTGTGAGACTTTGCTGAGGAAGTATTCTTTGGCTCAGTCTGAAAAGGCCCAGAAAAGAAACACTATGAAGAACATCACACAGAACCGTCAGAGAAAGAGACGGGTAAGTTAAGAAACCGGTTAAGCTTTTTCCCTCCAGAATGTTACTATACTCCTCTCTGAGTTTTAGTGGTTAATTTACTGTCATGTTTTGCAGTTGCTGGAGACCAGGTCCAGGGTTGCACAAACCAACACAGAACCTGTGGAAGACCGCAACTATAGACCTGATGAAGATGAAGATGATGCTGTTGTTGATGGAAGGCCAGTGTGGATGGTTTGGCTAGCTCAAACAACATTGTGTTAGAGTTGGTCACAATTATTTTATAATTATAATTTTAATATTCAATTGTTCCATTTTATATTTTCTTTATTCCTATGTTTATATACTTATACTTTTATTGGTTCCCATATATAGAACATTTACATATATTTTATATACACTTTTTAATTTATAGATTTCTTTGTCTTGTTTTATAATGTATACTTTGTATGTTTGTTCCTTTTTAGATGTCCATGTTGCTTTTGATCTCCACGTTTTGTATTGTTGTTCCTCTTACGTCGCCTTCCTTTAGAAACATTTTGTTCACTTATCTTTTCCCCCATTCATTTGAATGTATGTTTATAATGCTCTTTGTTCTTTTTATTTGGTTATATTGTTTACTTGGAATATTTATGTGTATTTTATATACACTTTTTTTTGTCTTATAAATTTATTGTTCTCATTTTATATTGTTTAATTTGTATATTTATTCTTTTCCTTTTTATGTTCACTGTGTATTTTATTCCTTTAAATCTGTCTTTTAAATGCATTTTGTTAATTTTTTTTCCCTTTTTGTTTCTTTACCAATTCAATTTAACGTATATTTATGTTCTTTGGACTGTTTATATTTTTACATTTGTTCCTTTACATTTTCATCCCTTTTAAATACATTTAGTTCACTTGTTTTTGTTTCACCATTGTTTTAATGTTCGTTTATAATGCTGTTAAGAATGTTTTTTTTTTTTTTATATATACCTTTTTAATAAATATTTCAGACTTTCTCAAATTGTTTTGTGTGTATTTTTTTTTTGGGAGGGAGAGGGGATTATTTTTTATATATATTATATATTAATGAGCAAAATCTGCATAGCTGGCCTATAACCAATCAAGTCCCTATGCTACAAAACCTAGCCCACCCTTAGCCTTAGAAGTAACCAATAAAGTCACTGGGTGGGTTTTCAATGCGTCCTGTCCTCCAATAGCAGTCTGGGTTTTGGGAGTGGTTTTAAAAAAAACAACCAATCCAGTTTGAGATGAAGGACCAATAGGGGGTGGAAGGCAAAGCTGTTTAGAGGTGTGAAAATGTCTCCTGGGAAAAACTTGATGGGATTATTTGCCATGGCAACAAATGGCTGTAGCATGGGAGTATACGGCCACAACATACATCCGATTTGGTACCATTTCGGATGAATACGGACATATACGGATCCATGGAATTTGACCTATCCGGCCAGTATACTCCTGGATTCTTCCGAATTTCAGCAGTGTATACAGGAGTATCCTGGTCCGGATACACCTTTTTTCATGCAGTGTTAGGGCCCGTTCACACCTACCCTTGTTTGGTCCGGATTTTCGGACTTTTCAGTTTGGTCCGAATCAAAATGACAGGTGTGAAACCTCCCCTGACCACGGTCCACACCAAACAGACGAAATTTGGTCCGATGAAAAGAGGAAGTCGCGGCCCGGATCAAACTAAACAAAGGTTCGGTTAATTTCTAGTGTGAAAGCATTTTCTGTACAGTTCGGACTTTCAGATTATTTGCAGGAAATTTCTGTTTATGTTTAAATATTATAATGTTATTTTTAAACTTCATCTCGGCTACATTGATTATGAAAAGTGAAAAAGATGCGCAATATGTCAGAAGACAGAAGCTCAGAAATGATTTTGACCACTTCATTAAGTTTTGTTTTGTAGAAAGCCTTTCTTTAAAGTCAATTTCATTTGGTTAAATTGTATCTTAATTAATCAAAACAAGACATGTATGGTATCATTTGAAAGATTAGAACTTCAGCTTTCTTGATAACCCAATCACTTTTGCATTTATGTTACACAGACGAAGATAATAAGGTCTGAATTCGACGCCCCCGCAATGACCCCCCCAATTTTATATTTATATCACACAACCTCACCAAAAATAGACAAGTCGTATATCAAATGAAAGCTCTCACTCTCAAGAATATCACTGTGTTTATTTCACCGATCCAACACTTTACAGTAACGTTGTTATCAAAAGAATCACATAGATGGAAATAACTCCTTTGAACAAGCAAACACATGAGTCATATTCCTGTTCGGATCACTAACTCGTTGTAGAGCTACTAGCCTTAACGCTATATCAGCCCGTTCCTTAGGTTGTTGTCTTCAAAATGAGATCATTTTCACATGTTTGTGAGCAAGCATGACCAAACCACACTGTGATGAGTCACAGATGTCCAGATCAAAACATGCCATTGCCATGCAGACAAATACTCTTATTATCCTTAGTTTTGATTGTCTTTGTTAGCAATTTTGATGATGTATCTCAGCTCTCTATAGACACGTCGATCATGCTTCTAGACCAATCAGAGCCCGAGATCTCCCTTTACAAATTTGAGGAGGCGGAGCCTTCTGTTCGATTTCCCAGCGGCAGGCTTAAATCATTGCAGATGAGGAGGAGTTATTAGATAGTTTGGATAGTCTGAAGGGATATAGACCAAACAGAATAAAAAAATATAGATTTTCAAACAACAAATGAATTAAAAAATAAATCAAAATATGACTTTATATATGTTTATCATAAAATTGTGAATTATACAATAGAATATATGCAATATTCCACCAATGTGTTAAAATTTAGAGTGTTTTCTGTAAAATGAGACCATTTTTATCAATTTACTCCAATGTATGTGGGTAGGGCGCTCTTTTAAATTCAGATATGCCTAATTCTCAAAAAAAAATCTTAATATGCTGCAGAGCTGAAGTGGTTAAAACGCTTTTGTGTGTAGGACTAATTTCTTACGCATCTCATCCCACGTCTCCTTTGCTAATTCCATTTTAGAGCTCGTAACGGAGACTTGAGCCATTGATAGCAGAGTAATGCAGTTATTAGAGAGAGAGAGAGAGAGAGAGAGAGAGAGAGAGAGAGAGAGAGAGAGAGTGAATTACCTCAGTCTGTGTATCTCTCAGCAGTGTTCGTCACCAGCGTCTCTACTAACAGTGAAACTGTAAGTTTAACTGCTTCAAGAACAGCTGTTATTACCTCACTAGTGAGAAATGTCATGTAGCTTTTAAGTTGCTAAACTATTTAACTGATAAAATCATCAGAGCAGCGCTGACATCACGTTTCTGTGCGAGTGTGTGTCCATACTGTGTGGGACAAAGAGAGTATGTGCTTTCCATATATAATACAACTTAATTTGATGGCAAAAACATGGAAATAATTAATGTTGTTTTTATCCTATTGTCTACTATATGTTAATTTGCTTGGTCAGTGTCGCTGTGGGTTTTGGTTCTTTTGTTGTTGTCGGCTGTCAGAACATTTGAAATATCAGAAATCATTTGGCGGAGTGATATGGAACTGTAATGCGGTCAAAACCTGCTGGAACTACTTTAGTTTCCCTGAAAATAATTGCACATCTTAGAACTTTCGCCGACCAATCAGAATCAAGCATTCAACAGCTCTGTATTCTAATGCTTTTTAAAGACCTGTGCCAGCTCACAATATTCCCTCCGTCCCTCGAGAAGCGTGCTCTGAATTCATGTTTTCCTCTCCGATGGCGAACACAGACTTTGTTGAAGTCGCCTATATTCTGCATGTTATTCGGTTTATGATGTGCACTTCGCCTCAACAGATCCGCGTCCTGATATCTCATTCTGTCACTACTCAACTCAGACGCTCCTACACTTCATTTATCCGTTCAAACACTCCAAAATTTCTGTTTATTTCTTTTCCGCTCGGCTCTCTCTGACAACAGTCATCTCCCCGTAAACAGCTTTGAGCATAAACTCTGATTAAAAAGGCATCTTGCTTGACATCTCTTCCCTCTGTCTTTTGTGTGCTCGTGGCTTTCTCTCAGTCGACAGCACTTTGGACTCATTTATATTTTTGAATCAAACGCGGAACAGAGAGATAACCCAAACCAAACAACAATGAGCTCAAAATTACAATTCTCACTTTTTTTTTCCACTGACCTTGTTGCATTGCATTCTGGGTTTCTGTGAAAGATGTGACGCTGCCCTAGTAGTCTGATTATGTTGTGTACATGCTAAAAATATGCATACGAAAACAGAAAAGCTATTAATATTTCTTGTTTACATGAAGAAAGACATTTCGAACGGACTAAATACCCCACGCTGAGTTGTTTAGTAGCTTGTTTCATGCATGTGGGGCAATAACTCTGTTTTGGTCTAACAGAAATAAATCAGATGCAAAACAGACTCAAGGTTGTTTACGCCTCTAAAAGCAGCTTGAGACATATCTGTGATTTACATATCTATTCAGAAAGGTATTAACTGCAATAATGGCTAGCTAACACGCACATTCACAAAAGCACACAGGAGAATAACTGCATTAGAAGAATCCGCTGTCACTTACAGTCCTTCACTCTGTGGCCGCTAGATTAAGGAATTGTTGATTTGTTGCTCTAATTGGTAGATTGACCAATTCTTCGAGGTACAATGCAACGGCTGTTTTCAAATGTATTGGTTTGTTTAGCGTGTTGTGCGTAGCCTACGCTGTCATTTTCTTTGCGTGTGAGAGTTCATTAACATGCCGTGACAATGGCGGATGCACAAAGTTCAGTATTACGCTTTTTCAAGATATCACGGAAAGATGAGCGAGAAGGTGAAAGATGAGGTTAAAAGCATGTTAGTCCCTCAGTTTCGTGTAATTCGTTTTATCAATGTTAAAATCTTGTAATTTGAAAGTTCAGAGGAAGAGGAGACTGCTCAAACGTTCAGTCTTTTTACACACATCACACATCATACACACATCATTGGTGTTTTTATTTAAAGTTATGCACAATAAACTTATATCAAATCATATCTCTTCCGGCTCCGGTCTTCTGTATGTGCTCCGGTAAATATAGAGATTAATATCTGCAAGGTTTTTGTTTTTCTTCTCACTAATATTTAAGTGAAGAAAACTCCAGCAATAAAAGATCTGATTATATCCATAGATATCACATCAGTTCGTACCGCTGTTAACACTTCCTCCGACATGCAGTGAGATCTGCTTCCTGTTTGCTCATGTGATGCTCAGCATTATTTAGAGATATAATTTTGTCTGGTTTCAATGATACTCAATGATGTCCTGTTGACAGAGAATTTAATGACTGACACAGTTAATTTATTCCTCAAGCAGAAGTGTCCATAAGACGTCCTAAAATACTTGTGAATGGAGCAGATGCACTGAATGAGTGAAAGGGAGTCCAAAGGGAAAATATTCCCTATGAATTGACGACTTGACTTGAGAAAGTGTCCAATAACACGAGGGGGACTGAGATAAAGTGAGTATTTGTTCCGACTTCACCTTTCCACGTGGAGACCACGAGTGAAGCGACAGCTGAGGCTTCCCATTTCCAGGACACACATTTCATCACTGGACTGTAGTGAGTAGTACTTCCACCACACAAATCAACAATGATTTTGGCAAAATCGCAAAAAAAATCAAAATAACACCTTTATCCAACTTGTTCTTGTCTTCCGTGAGCCTCCACGACGCATGCGCGAGAATATGACGTAGCGCCGGTGTTCGGGAATCCATGAAATGCACACTTAAGCCCCATTTTGAGAACTACGCCGAGACCTAAAGCACGATCAATGTAGAATCCAACAGCTTAGACACGCGCGTCTTCCTCTGCTTATAAACAAATCTCTTCTGGGTCATGTGTCCGAACGCCGGATCTGCGTCATATTCTAGCGCATGCGTCGTGGAGGCTCACACGGAAGACAAGAACAAGTTGGATAAAGGTGTTATTTTGATTTTTTTTTGCGCACAAAAACTATTGTCGTCGCATCGTAAAATTATTGTAGAGCCACTGTGGTGAGATGGACTTTGTAACGACTTTTTAAGTGCCTTTTATGGATCTTGTGAGTGTAAATGTACTGAATGCCAATGGAGGCCTGTGTGAAGCCTTTCTCAGTCATCAGCTTTACACTAAAATATCTTCATTTGTGTTCCGAATATGAACGGAGGTCTGACGGGTGTCAAACGACATGAGGGTGAGTAATTAATGACAGAATTTTCATTTTTGGGTGAACTAACCCTTTAAATTGAATTTTACTTAAGTTTAATGTTGTTGTGAGGTTGAATTGTAAATGGATGTTGCTTGGATTGTAGTCAGAGATATTGGGCTATATAAACAAAACTGACAATATTAAGCAATACGTGTTACATCCCTGTAGTTTGCCATTTTGGGCAATGAAAGAAAACGTCTGAAAAGTTTTCTTGTTAAGGGTTGGATTTTACGTGCCCTGTATGAGACACTATCAGTCCTTTTGCCAGTCACCTGCCTGTTTAAGTGATGTGCTATGAGTTTTATGAGATGTGCTGACACAGTTAACATTCAGCCCAAGACATCAAAACCTGACAAGCATAAATGTTTATCTTAAATATGGCAAATAATGTATTTCTCAGGTTGGTTTAACTAATGTTCAAGAGAGAAAGGATAAGACGATGCTTTTGTAAATACAACTCTTATTATAACTCAGTGCGTGGTCACTATTTGCAAGTAAATTAAAAGAAATGGGAACTTTATTTTTGATATCTTATGTGGATGGAATGAAATCAAACATTCCAACTTTTTTTTTCTCCAAGAAAGAAATTCATACAGATTTGAAATGGCATGAGAGTGAGTAAAAGATTGATTTGCTCCTTTAAATGCACTAAAATCAACACTCATTTCGATCAGAAGCAGAAAGCGTGTGATAGAGAGACAGGAAGCGAGGAGGAGAGAGAGCGCGAGCCGAAGCGATGGGGTGGAAGTCAGCGGACGTCTACTTAACAGGCGAGCCAGAGGTTGCCAGGGCAACATAAACAATGTCCTGCAGTGATTAATGAGTGTGAGAGTGACTCCGATGGCACAGGGTGGCAGCGCCAATTACCTCACCCAGACTCTCACGCGCTCGCTCTCTCTGTCATACGGAGAGTGTGTAATGGAACACAGCCTGTGGTGCTACACCAAGGCCAGGAGGTCAAAGATTTAATTAGGTGGGAGTAAATGTCAAGGGGAAGAGGCAAACGGCGATATTTTGTCACAGGAGTAAGCTGAAACTGTGTGTGTTTGTACTTGTATGCATGGGCGTCGGAAGCAAAAACAATGTGGGTGGGTCCTCAGAAATTTTTTACTGGAGTAGATGCCAATTACATTAAGTACAAATATACCGCTTTACTTGGTAAACGTATAGGTCGGAAAGACAAAATTACGTAAATCAATCGCCATTTCATTGAGAGCGACAGTAGTGTAGGGGTAAGACGCACGGCATCTAGTTTTGACACAAATCGACCCGCGGTTCGAGTCCGGCTTTCGCCGAAATCAATCTTCTCCGTTTTCCCATCACATATCAAATCGGAAAGGCATTTATTTTCAATACAAATTAAGAAAATATTAGAAAAGTGGAAATAAAGCGTCTAATATGTGTTTAATAATAAGTGTTTATCGATTAGGGTTAGGTAAACAGACATGTGCTGAATGTTAGAGACGATAAAAGTGAGTGGGTCCAATATCATTGATCGTAAAAAGTGGGTGGGTCTTGTCCCACACACATACAATGGTTCCGACGCCCATGCTTGTATGAGTGTGTGTGAAGACCTGCTATAGTATAAACTGGGGCAGAAACAGTCTACACAAGCATACGCGAATGCTTGACCGATGCACAGCAAGTGCAAAACTAACTTTCCTATATCTCTGGCGAGCTCAAATGGAAAACTGGTCCTAAAAGAAGACGCTTTGTTTTATGGTCATGCTCACTGCAGAACCTGTTGCATGTCATCTTACAGCTTTTCCAGTTTTTGAAGCAGCGATAGACAGCAACGTCATCAAGGCCTAGAAAGGCAATAAAGACATTGTTAAAATAGTCCATGTGACTACAGTGTTTTAAACGTAAAGGGGTCATATGATGGTTCTCAAAAGAACATTATTTGGTTTAATGCAATGTGTTCACACGGTTTTAGATTCCAAAAAAGTCATTACTTTACACAGACTGTACATTATTGTTGCTCTTCTATGTCCCTCCTTCCTGAAACGCCTTGATTTTTACAAAGCTCATCGTTCTGAAAAGTGCGGTGTGCTCTGATTGGCCAGCGATCCAGTGCATTGTGATTGGCCCGAATACCTTAAGCATTGGACGGAAATGTCACGCTCCTTACTAGGGCTGGGTATTGACACCAGTTTCACAATTCAATTCGATTTCGATTCGATTCGATTCTCGATTATTTTCAATTCAATTCAATATGGATTATTTTGGATATGTATCAAGTATAATACATGGGACAATTTCTCAAGGAAAATACATTTCTGAACTAATGTTGTAAACTATGGGAGTCAGTTGATACTACAATTAGCCTATACTAATATTGAAGGTACAAATTAACAGATTTGTATACAAACACTTAAATGACACTATATTATTATATATATAAAAAACATAATTAAGTTATAATAACTTTACAATTACATTATAATAATTCTACTCCAATTAGATTTTTGAAACATAAACATTTAAATGGTGGCTGCATAAAAACTTGCCAGATTTATTCATACATACATACATACATACATACATGCATTAAATATTGAAGAACATTGACAATGAATATCCTATGTAATGTGGTGCATATAATTAGCAAAATCCTTCTCTCTAGAGTTAATTTTTCTAGCTGATAAAACGAGTTTTCTAAGGAAAATGTGATGTTACATGACAATTACAAGCCGGTTTACTTACATCTTTCTGCGGTTGAAACACTGATTGAACTATTCTATGTGACATGAAACGGATTCCAGTAAGTTGTCCTGTATCTTTAACACCCTTTCAGAAGCTCATTCGTGTTTATTTTGCGCTGTTACTGGTATAAGGCGGAAGAGAAGATCTGTTCATGTTTGCTCCGCGCTGCCGGTTCTCTTGAGCTGAGCTGCGGCAGAGCAATCTCGCACCAAAACGGTATATGTTTTTGAATTTCGTAAAAAAATAGACGTAATTTAAAATCTGAGACTTTGTTTCATATCAATAGCAATAAAGCACAAAGATTATTGCGATTTATTGAATGGGAGGCGCGCTAAAATGTTTATTTCATTCATTAACTGAAAACGATACTCGGTTACTTAACGTAACCTCGGTTCTCTCTAGAAGAGGGAACGAGTATTGCGTAAGTTCCTTACGCTACGGGAAAGTATTCTTTCTTCGAGATTTCTGAAAAACCCAAAATTATCCTTAATTTTGTAACATTGTCAACGCAGTGCGGCAGCCTGGCAGACCATAGCAGGCTATTCCAGCGTGCTATTGGCTGCTCTGCTGGCAACTGCAGCAGCCTATCGGTGAGCCCGCGTGACGTGGCGACCAATGAGGGCGCTTCGCGCCCACCTGGCTTCATTTGCCTACAGGTGGGGCGTGGCCACGTGTATATAAGCAGGGCTCACGGGCTGCATATTCGGTTTTCTTAGTTCTGAAGCGTAAAAGCCAGCGGGGCGCACGGCAAGGAACGCAATACTCGTTCCCTCTTCTAGAGAGAACCGAGGTTACGTTAAGTAACCGAGTATCGTTCTCTTACGAGAGGTTCTCTCGTATTGCGTAAGTTCCTTACGCTACGGGAACATATTGTCAACGCCGTGCGCGCCTCGCATACAGCATATGTATCCCAGGGAACCGGGGACCATAACACTGCTCGGGCAGGGTGGCCGGTAAAGAAAAAACGGGCCACCACATATACAGACACTTCATTCGAACTGACGGGTGGTTTACGACGGGTGGTTACAACACCCTGTCCCATGAATGAGGGAACGGCACCTGCCGGTCTCCTTCAAATTCACCACACCTTGTCTCATGAATGAGGGAGCGGCAACGCCGGTCGCCTTCAAATTCACAATATCTTGTTATATGAGTGAGGTAACGGCACCGCCGGTCACCTTCAAACTCACAACAGCTCGTCTCGTAAATGAGGGAACGGCACCGCCGGTCTCCTTCAAATTCACATGAGCCTAGTACCGAACTTACTACCAGTATGTGAGCTATGTCTGCGCAGAATCACTGGGCAGAACCAACGGCCCTATTGAACTGATAACACTTTCGCCTGTAAGGCAGGAACTTCCAGATTGTAAAATCTCACGAACGTAGACGGGGAGGCCCAGCCTGCCGCCATACAGATATCGTGGATGGAAATCCCTCTGGCCCAAGCCCACGAAGAGGCCATGCCTCTGGTGGAGTGTGCTCTGACACCTAGCGGGCACTGCAGGTGTTTGGAAGCGTATGCAGTTGCAATCGCGTCCACTATCCACCTGGACAGGGTCTGTTTCGAGGAGGCGAGACCTTTAGTGCGCCCACCAAACGAAACAAATAGCTGCTCAGAACGCCTGAAGGCGGCGGAGCGTGTGACATAAACCCTCAATGCCCTGACAGGGCAGAGGAAATTGCCACCGTCCCCCTCATCGGATGCTGGCAGAGCCGAGAGGGAGATAATCTGCGCCCTGAAGGGAGTGCCGATCGCTTTGGGGACATAACCATGCCTCGGTCTGAGAATGACCTTAGAGTCATTAGGACCGAACTCCATACACGTCGGGCTCACTGAGAGCGCGTGTAGATCCCCCACGCGTTTCACTGAAGCCAGAGCTATCAGAAACGTGGTTTTCAGCGAAAGGAACCTTGGTTCCACAGTCTCGAGCGGTTCAAAGGGATGAGCCTTCAGGGCCTCCAGGACCAAGGCCAGATCCCATATAGGAACCGACGGGGGCCGCGGGGGATTCATCCGTCTGGCTCCTCTGAGGAAACGGACGATGAGCTCGTTCCTTCCTAGCGTGCTACCTAGCGTCGTCTGAGCGAACGCTGCTATAGCCGCCACATACACTTTGAGCGTGGAAGGGGACCTGCCCAATTCCAAAAGCTCTTGGAGGAAGGAGAGCACCCGCTGGACCCCACATTGCTGTGGGTCCAATCCCTTGGAAACACACCACTCAATGAACACCGACCACTTAGAACTATATAACCGCCTCGTCGAGGGGGCTCTAGAGTGTGAAATCGTGTTCATAACCCCTTCGGGCAGGTCAACGGGTATCCGTTGGTCACCCATACATGCAGAGACCATCGCTCTGGATGGGGATGCCAAACTGAGCCTCCTGCTTGAGAGAGAAGGTCTGCTCTCAGCGGAACTGGCCAGGGGGGTGAGTGCGACAGCTTCACCAGCTCTGGGTACCAAATCTGGTTCTCCCAGCGCGGTGCTATAAGGAGCACCGGACGGCGCGTTTCCCTGATTTTCGCTATGACCTGGGGCAATAGGGAGATCGGCGGGAAAGCATACAGCGGGAGGCTGGGCCAAGTTTGGGACAGCGCATCCTCGCTTTTGGACAGAAACGTCGGGCAGCGGGCGTACTCTTTTGTTGCAAAGAGGTCGAGCTCCGCTCTGCCGAACAGGCGCCATACCAGCTGGACTGTCTGGGGGTGCAGGGACCATTCTCCTGGGAGAATGAGGCCCCTGGACAGCTTGTCCGGGCCCACATTGAGGTGGCCCGGCACGTGCGCAGCTCTCAACGAGCGCAGCGAGCTGTGTGCCCACACGAGCAGGCGTTCTGTCAGATTGCCCAGACCTCTGGACCTGACACCGCCCTGCCGGTTCACGTAGGACACCACTGTGGTGTTGTCCGACCGGACTAACACATGGTGTCCTCGTATAAGCGGGAGAAACTGCTTGAGCGCGTTCTCTACCGCTATCATCTCCAAACAGTTTATGTGTAGGAGTTTTTCCTCGCTCGACCAAAGGCCCGAGGCTGATCTGCCCTCGAAAACGGCGCCCCAACCCGTGGTGGAGGCGTCCGTCGAGATGACCTTGCGGTGTGAGATGGCTCCCATCGTCACTCCCCTCTGGTACCAGTCGGCTACTAACCAGGGCTCTAGGGCTGACACGCAGCCCTGAGTCACTCTGATCCTGAAGCCACCGGACGCCCAGGCCCTGTGAGGCACTCGGGCGTTTAACCAGCATTGCAGCGGGCGCATGCGCATTAAGCCCAGCTGGAGCACAGCTGCAGCTGAGGCCATACGTCCCAGCATCCTCTGAAACAGCTTGAGAGGTGCGATTTTGCCTGGCCGAAAGTACGCAGCCATGCGCCGAACTTGGCGCGCGCGATGGGGTGACAGGCGGGCTGACATTGCCACAGTGTCCAGATTCAAACCCAGAAATGAGGTTGATTGCGTGGGCACTAATGAGCTCTTGGTCCAATTGACCGTGAGCCCTAGGCTGTCCAGATGGCTGAGCAGCATTGCCCTGTGGGCGAGGAGC
Organism: Gobio gobio; assembly: GCF_949357685.1. Classification (NCBI taxonomy): domain Eukaryota; kingdom Metazoa; phylum Chordata; class Actinopteri; order Cypriniformes; family Gobionidae; genus Gobio; species Gobio gobio. Next base: position 49,434,931 of record NC_137109.1, read on the forward strand.
TCGGCCTCCGACTGCGCCAGGATGAGCCAATCGTCCAGATAGTTCAATACTCGCATCCCTCGATTTCTCAGAGGAGCGAGGGCCGCGTCCATGCACTTCGTAAATGTACGGGGTGCTAGTGACAGGCCGAACGGAAGGACGGTGTATTGATAAGCCTGGCCGTCGAAGGCGAATCGTAAGAATGGCCTGTGACGCGGCGTTATCTTGATTTGAAAATATGCATCTTTCAAATCTAGGGAGATTAGCCAGTCTCTCGGGCGAATATGCGCGAGGATCTGCTTGGTCGTGAGCATCTTGAACGATCTTTTCATAAGAGCTTTGTTCAGACGCCTCAGATCCAGAATCGGTCTGAGCGACCCATCCCTTTTTGGCACGAGAAAATACCGGCTGTAAAAGCCTGACTCGCTCATAGAGTGGGGAACCGGTTCTATAGCCCCTTTGCACAGCAGCGTGGCTATTTCTGCTCGAAGTAGATGTGCTACTTCCTCGCTCACTCTCGTCTCTGTACGCGCACAGAAGCGCGGAGGGCGGCGAGCGAACTGCAGAGTGTAGCCGTGCTTCACTGTTTTCAGCACCCATTCTGATACACCTGGAATGGCTTCCCACGCTCTCGCGTGCGCCACACGGGATAGAACGGCCTCCGGGCTCGAAACGCCGCGCTTCGCGGGTTTGACGGCCCGTATAGGAGGGGCGGGCGCAGTGCGCGCGCTCTCTGTGCTGTGGGCCAGCCGATCGCTAGCGATGGCTGGCCGCCCTACACACTGCATCTCTGCCGCTTCGAGCGGGGAGTGGCTTGTGTGCGGCCCTACACTCATCGCTCCGGCCACCCTGGGCGGAAAATAAATGGTGTGTGGCGTGGCGCGTGGCGCCTGAGGCATAATGTTCGCGAAAATGTGTGAGCGCGTTTGAGCGGGCACAACTCTTACGCGTGGAACATGACCGGTTAAGAGTGGCTGTGTGACAGCGCGTGTGGTGGTTAGTCGTGGACGCAAACAAGCGGACACGTGACCTAACTCTAGCACTCGAGCGGCCGGTGGCCGCTTTATGTGAGTGGGGGACACAGGGTTTATAGTGCTTGTGTGCAGGGGTGAACACAGAAAAGTGGGCACATTTACTGCATTTGAAACACATACGGCGCGAGCCGTGCGACCAGAAATAATGCAACTTTTGTGATTTCTCTGGTTCGCCGTAAAAACGGCGGTTATTGACAGGCGAGAAGGCATTTTTGCCGGCTCGTTGGCTGCGTGAAATCCATCTGCAGCAGCCACAGTGGTGGGGGCTGACAGGAAAAAGAGTTTTGACGGTGGTCCGGCCGCGGCGGGACTTAACCGTCGTTTCTCGCCTCTTGCTAGGAGGACTTTGGAGGCTCGGGCTTCAGCGTGATCCTAGGCCGGGGGCCCCGAGGTGGAGGCGGCTTACCACGGCTGGAAGAGCGCGATCTGGGGCGGCCGCTCGGTCTTCTCTGAGACGAAGGGGGCCGCGCTGGGCGCTGCGCGGAGCTCGTTGCTGGCTGGTCACGAGGACGGCGAGCAGCGGAGCTATTGCTAGCGCCGGGGCGTCGAGGCAGGAAAAGGTTCATGGCCTGCGTCGTTTTCTGCACTTCGGAGAAACGGTCGACGATCCCCTTGACCGCTGGTCCGAAAAGCCCAGACGGAGAGAGCGGGGCGTTTAGGAAGGCCGCGCGCTCTGTTTCTCGCATGTCCGCGAGCGTGAGCCAGAGGTGGCGCTCAGCTACCGTGAGGGAGGCCATAGAGCGTCCGAGGGCCTGTGCTGCGGTCTTGGTGGCGCGAAGGGAGAGATCCGTCGCGCTTCGCAAATCCGTGATTAACTCAGCGTCACAGCATTTCTCGTCCATGTCGCGGAGGAGATTAGCTTGGAGGATTTGCAGCACGGCCATAGAGTGCAGAGCGGACGCAGCTTGACCGGAGGCAGCGAAAGCGCGGCCGATCAGCGATGACGTCACTCTGCAGGCCTTAGACGGGAGGGCAGCCTTTGAGCGCCAACCAGAAGGCGGGCAAAGGTGCGCTGCGACCGCCTCTTCCACCGGAGGGATAGCGTTGTAGCCTTTCTCGGCCGCGCCGTCAACTTGTGAGAGCGTCGAAGAAGCCTGAGACGAGACCCTCGCGGAGAATGGCGCATTCCAGGACTTTGCGAGCTCCTCGTGAAGCTCCGGCAAAAAGGGTGCAGTCCTGGAGGTGGGCGCACGGCGGCGACTGTTTAGGAAGCATCCGTCAAGTCGGTTCGGCGCTGCCACCTTGGGCGGGGCCCATTCGAGGCCTAGCTGCTCGACAGCCCGGGTGAGAAGGCGCAAGAGTTCGGCGTCCTCACCCGCTCGAGAGCGTCCGGAGCCTAGGACTGAACAGGACGCGGAAGACCAGTCCTCGCTGTCGGAAGCCATGATGGAGCAGCTGTCGGCGCGTTCCGCGGCCGCATCCGCCTCATCCCCGGAGGCGGCAACAGAAATGGCGGCCTGGGGTGGGGGCGGGGAAGGCGAGAGTGAAGCGGGCGGGAAAGGTTCCGGCGAGCTTCTCTCTGCGAGCTCCGGAGTCCGCTGCGAGCGGCGCTTCTTCTTGCGCGGCGTGGCAGGGACTGGAGGGATATCATCTTCGAACAGGACGAGTCGAGCCCGCAGGGTCGACATCGTCAGTTCTTCGCACTCTTGGCATCCGCCAGCGTGGAGTGCGGCGGCGGCGTGATCACGGCCCAGGCAGAGAGCGCAGATCACATGGCGGTCCCCGGAGCTGAGCTGCGCGTGACACGAGCCGCAGGTGGAACGAGACATTTGTATCAACGCTCGGCTCTTTTTGTGAAAAGTGTGACGCAGCGGCGACAACACTTTGAGCGTAAAAGGATATGGGGCTGCCGGATAGCAGAGCAGGCACGGAAGGCTGAAGGTGGCGCGATGCTGCCGGCTTCCTCAGGCGCTGTCCTCTGCTTGCTTGTCTGCGCGGTCACGGCGGCGGGTTCCAGATCCAGCGATGCGAAGGGCTTCGCTGAAGAAAAGAAAATCGAATATGCAGCCCGTGAGCCCTGCTTATATACACGTGGCCACGCCCCACCTGTAGGCAAATGAAGCCAGGTGGGCGCGAAGCGCCCTCATTGGTCGCCACGTCACGCGGGCTCACCGATAGGCTGCTGCAGTTGCCAGCAGAGCAGCCAATAGCACGCTGGAATAGCCTGCTATGGTCTGCCAGGCTGCCGCACTGCGTTGACAATGTTACAAAATTAAGGATAATTTTGGGTTTTTCAGAAATCTCGAAGAAAGAATACTTTCCCGTAGCGTAAGGAACTTACGCAATACGAGAGAACCTCTCGTAAGAGAACAGGATGACTAATTGATTCTTGGGATTTAAGAATCAATATTGTTTTGTAAAAGTGAGAATCGATTAAAATCGAGAAATCAATATTTTTTACCCAGCCCTACTCCTTACCATATGTGGAACATCAGCTCACAAAGCAATACTTACAGGTGATAATGTTGGTCCTACCTTTTCAATTTGAGCTCAAATCTGATCGGAATGATAAAGACGACCAAGCTGATCGATCAACGGGCCAGAATCCGATTGTTAAGTTTGCATTTGTTATCAAAGAAACAAAGATGTAGAAACGGTCTGTGCTCTCCCAGGTGCTAGAAACAGTCCTCTGAGAAACGTGCAGCACATAGTATATACATAGTAGAATATGTTGGGTTGTGCTGTTCAGGAACAGTGTTGTAACTAAAGCTTAACCCTCCCTAGTTGGACGGTCGCGCCGGCGCGATCGGCTCTCTTTTTTTCTTATCAGTGCCAAAGAGACTCAAATAAAGCCGTTTTTTATCATTCAGGCAAGTGTTATAGTTTCGTGTACAGTCACAATAAAAACAAAATGTTTTGCTTATGTTCTTTTGTCCTCTCAGTTGATATCCATCATTATTCATTAGATATCACGGCTCCTCGCATACTGACTTTGTGAAGAAAAACTGTCTTACACATTTTAAATCTGTGTATTGTTTTGTGTGAATGAGTAGGCTCATTGATTCTCACATCAGTTTGAAGCAAAAACTCTAGGCAACAACACCCATTGGTCAAAAGTCTTGTGAACACATATCTATTGGGTGTTTTGAGGCCTTAATTTTAAAACACATTTTTAAACACATTTCCACTGTTTTCTAATTGTGTCCTTTTTTTGGAAGGCCAAACAAAGTAGTTCGGCTTTCGCAACGAAAAACACAGCGCCTCCATAGCATGGCGGCAACAATACTACAGCGAGAATAAAAGTTACGCCTTCTTTCTTTGTATATACATTTGGGCGGTGTTATGAAACTCTGCCCCACAGACTGACATCAGGGGCGTAGCCGTCTTTTCAGAAGTGAGGGGGACAGAAATGTCAGGTGTAATACCAGGTTTTTTCTGACCTTTGTCTAATTGACAGATTTAATTGATCTCATCTTGCTTTTAATTCAGTAAGATATCAAATACACTGCTGAACAATAACCACTAATATCTATAATGTTTTCCCTATATGTTAGGCCATATGCCAATTTTATGATCGGTTAATGTACTACAAACACTTGTGCATTAAGTCCCCATGGATTTTATGCTTTGTCCAAAAAAAATATCACTGAATAAGGCAGAAAATATACAGTACCTATCAAAAGTTTGGAAACATTACAATTGTTAAATGTTTTTGAAAGAAGTCTTCTGCTCACCAAGGCTGCATTTATTTAATAAAAAATGCAGTAAAAAAGTAATACAGTGAAATATTATCCCAATGTAAAGCAGCTGTGTGAATATATAGTAAAAAAGAAAAAAATCTTTGTAATTTATTCCTGTGATCAAAGCTGAATTTATCATCATTACTTCAGTCTTCAGTGTCACATCTTTCAGAAATCATTCTAATATGTTCATTTGATGCCCAAGAAACATTTATGATTATTATCAATGTTGAAAACAGTTGTGCTGCTTTATTTTGTGGAAATCATGAAACTATTCAAACATTTGTGGTAAGATAAAAAAGAGAGAAATTAATACTTTTATTCATAAAACATGCATTAAATTGATCAAGTGGCATTTATAATATAACAAAAGATTTATACATGCTTTATTCAATGCAAATAAATGCTGTTCATTTATTCTATTCATTAAAAAATCCTGAAAAATAAAATGCATCATGGTTTCCACAGTTGTTTTCAACAATGATTATAATCATAAATGTTTCCTTTTCATCAAATGATCATATTAGAATGATTTCAGAAGGATCATGTGATACTGAAGACTGGAGTAATGATGATGAAAATTCAACTTTGATCACAGGAATAAATTACACTTTACTATATCATTACTAATTAAAACATCTGTGAATATATATATAAATATATTTCGCAATATTAATGTTTTAACTGTATTTTTTATTAAATAAATGCAGCCTTGGCAAGCAGAAGATAGGTTACTAAACATTAAAAAGTCTGTCAGTTAGCACTGCATTATTCATATTCTTTATTGTCAATAAATACCTTGAGATGGCTGGAAAAACACAAACCATATATTGTCGTAATGGTGTTTGTTGTCACGTTTAATCAGTCATAGCGATTATTTTTATTCAGCTGCTGCCACAGCGCTGAATGCCTTTGGAACGGGACAGGGTTTTACTTCTACGAATCAGTTTTGTTTTTTCTTTGAGAGCGCGCCCTATGGCTTCGAGTATGAATTGGAGAATTGCATAGTGTTCAGATCGCCTCATTTTTGGATACGAATAAAATGACAGGTCATGTATAGATTATTTTGAGTCTTTGAATTTAAATCTAGATTTATTTACATTGGCTTCAACGTAAACGAACTTGCTTGTGTAACAGACGTAGGCCAGTAAGAGCGGTGCGACTAGACGTCGGTTCGAATCCCGCACGGAGTGGGTCGACTAAGACCGGTGCGACCCGGTAAAAGTGCGGGGGACGAATGTACGTTTTATTAAAAGTGGTGGACGAATGTACGTTTTATTAAAAGTGGTGGACGAATGTACGTTTTATTAAAAGTGGTGGACGAATGTACGTTTTATTAAAAGTGGTGGACGAATGTACGTTTTATTAAAAGTGCAGGGGACGAATGTACGTTTTATTAAAAGTGGTGGACGAATGTACGTTTTATTAAAAGTGCAGGGGACGAATGTACGTTTTATTAAAAGTGGTGGACGAATGTACGTTTTATTAAAAGTGGTGGACGAATGTACGTTTTATTAAAAGTGCAGGGGACGAATGTACGTTTTATTAAAAGTGCGGGGGACGAATGTACGTTTTATTAAAAGTGCGGGGGACATGTCCCCCCCGTAATCTACGCCCATGCTGACATAGATTTGCGGGATGTGTTTGAACGAAGCGTTTTAGGAAGTTGTGGCTGAGCCTCAACTTTTACAAAGAATATCTCTTTTGGTTTGAGACTTTGTAACTCTGTAGATCTTATACATGCTCAAACAGCTACATAACACACTAAAGAGAGAGGAAAACAAGAAATCGCATCATATGACCACTTTTAATGTTCTGAAGCGATGAGAATATTATTTGTGCGAAAAAAATACTTTCAACAATCTCTTCTCTTCAGTATTCTCGTCACATTACATTAAGGCTGAACCACTGGAGTCACATGTGCTGCGTCCCAATTCACATACTATCCGTACTAAATAGTATTCGAAAAAAGAATTAGTATGTCCCAAATCGTAGTATGTTGAAAAGAGTATTCCAAAGATTCCCGGATGGTTTACTATTTCCGGTCAGAATTCGAAGTGCGGCTGATATTGCCCACAACCCATTGCGAAAACTACAAAAATTATCAGTATTTAACCTGACGAAAAGATATTTATTCAATGTTAGCCACATTATATTTCTCCTTCAGCAGCATTGAGAACTTTTGTAATGATACGTTTGGCCATTAACTTTGCAAACACATGAGAGGAGTCTCTACATTAAAGACCCACAAATGGCAGATCAACGTGCTTCTACATTTCTCTCCGATACGGTAGGAAATTAAACTGAATGTGGAGGATTTGAACTGTGACGATGATTGACAGGGCAGTTTAAACGGTGACACATAACTAAGCAACAGAGTCGGTTAAAGATGACGAAGTAGGACGTCCCAAAGCTTGCATACTCTTCTGCTACACACTCAAAAGTATGTACTTTTTCTTCACAAAAAGAGTACATACTTTTAGGACGTAGTATAAGTAGGCAAATTGGGACGCAGCAATGGACTATTTTAACCATGTCTTTACTATCTTTCTGGGCCTTGAACGTTGCAATGACGTTGCTGCCTATGGATGGGTCAGAAAGCTCTAAGATTTAATACAAAATATCTTCATTTGTGTTCTGAGGATGAACGAAAGTCTTAGGGGCTTGGAATGACATAAGGGTGAGGAATTAAGGACTGAATTTTCATTTTTGGATGAAAAAAAACCTTTAATCTCCAATACTGGCTTGTATTTTGGCTTGTTTTGCAGCCACAGGACCTGCAAACATGAACATGAACTCCTCTCTATACCAAAGAATTCAAGAGTCAAATTTAGGGCCATCTGTCCGACAGCTAAAGCTTGGCCATGCAACAGGGCAATGATCTCAAGAACATCTACACCAAATGGCTAAAAAAGAAAAGATTCAAGGTGTTGCACTGGTCCAATCAAAGTCCAGACCTCAACCGAATGAAATGCTTCAGTTGGACCTTAAGAGAGCTGTGCATTAACAGATGCCCACAAACCTCAATGAACTGAAGCAACGTTATAAAGAACGTTACAAAATTCCTCCACAACGATGCGAGAGACTGATACTGTCATACAGAAAACCATTCCTTCAAGTTATTGCTGTTAAAAGTGGCTCTACAAGCAATTGAGTCATAGGGTGTACTTACTTTTGTCACACATGGCTTAATTTTTGTTAAATAAATAACACAAATGTCATTCACGTGTTGCTGTTCATCTGAGGTTGTGTTTACCTCATTTTAAGACCTGATAAAGACCAGATGATATTTTGTTATGTCCTGATACATAAAACCATACAATTTTTAAAAGTGCGTACTTTCTTTTTCACATGACTGTATAAGAGCTGGACAATAAAATATCGCAATCTCAATTCAAACACCCACACGATCTGACTCCTAAATGACAACGATTCAGCTCTTCAGATCTGTGTTAGTGCTGCCGCTGATCCAGAGAGAACAGTTGTCAAGAAACCGCTTCACAAACAGTCTTTCAACCACACAGTGTCGTTATTTCTGTCTTACAAATATTCACAGAAGGACTGGGATAAAAAATTATAGTTCTGATATAAACACTGATGTCTGTGGTAGTGACAAAATAGAGCAAATCACATTTTAAAAATAACTTGATGCTTCAAATAAAGATAGTATCAATTACACTGTTACACCAGTAGGTGGTGTCAAGTGACTGTTAATAATGTATTTGTCATTGAATCATTCATTCAAGAGATTCGTTCAAAAACACTGATTTGTCCAGTAATGAAGCAAGTAAAGTCTTTATGAGAGAGTCATTGAATCATTCATTCAACGGATTAGTTTAAAAACACAGATTCATCCAGTAATGAAGCAAGTGAAATCTTTATGAGTGAGTCATTGAATCATTTACTCAAGAGATTCATTCAAAAACACTTATTCATCCAATAATGAAGCAAGTAAAGTCTTTATGAGTGAGTAATTGAATCATTCACTCAAGAGATTCATTCAAAAAACACTGATTCATCCAGTAATGAGGCAAGTGAAGTCTTTATGAGTGAGTCATTGAATCCATCATTCAACAGATTCGTTCAAAAACACTGATTCATCCAGTAATGAAGCAAGTTAATTCTTTGAGTGAGTCATTGAATCATTCATTCAACGGATAAGTTTAAAAACACTGATTCATCCAGTAATGAAGCAAGTTAATTCTTTGAATGAGTCATTGAATCATTCATTCAACAGATTCATTCAAAAACACTGATTCATCCAGTAATGAAGCAAGTGAAGTCTTTATGAGTGAGTCATTGAATCATTCACTCAAGAGATTCATTCAAAAACACTGATTCATCCAGTAATGAAGCAAGTTAATTCTTTGAATGAGTCATTGAATCATTCATTCAACAGATTCATTCAAAAACACTGATTCATCCAGTAATGAAGCAAGTGAAGTCTTTATGAACGAGTCATTGAATCATTCATTCAACGGATTCATTCAAAAACACTGATTCATCCAGTAATGAAGCGATTTAAGTCTTTATGAGTGAGTCATTGAATCATTCACTCAAGAGATTCATTCAAAAACATTGATTCATCCAGTAATAAAGCAAGTGAAGTCTTTATGAGTGAGTCATTGAATCATTCACTCAAGAGATTCATTCAAAAACACTGATTCATCCAGTAATGAAGCAAGTGAAGTCTTTATGAACGAGTCATTGAATCATTCATTCAACGGATTTGTTTAAAAACACTGATTCATCCAGTAATGAAGTAAGTGAAGTCCTTATGAGTGAGTGACTGAATCATTCATTCAACGGATTTGTTTAAAAACACTGATTCATCCAGTAATAAAGCAAGTGAAGTCTTTATGAGTGAGTCATTGAATCATTCATTCAACAGATTCGTTCAAAACACTGATTCATCCAGTAATGGAGCAAGTGAAGTCTTTATGAGTGAGTCATTGAATCATTCATTCAACAGATTCATTCAAAAACACTGATTCATCCAGTAATGAAGCAAGTGAAGTCTTTATGAGCGAGTCATTGAATCATTAATTCAACAGATTCATTCAAAAACACAGACTCATCCAGTAATGAAGCAAGTGAAGTCTTTATGAGCGAGTCATTGAATCATTAATTCAACAGATTCATTCAAAAACACAGATTCATCCAGAAATGAAGCAAGTGAAGTCTTTATGAGTGAGTCATTGAATCATTCACTCAACAGATTCATTCAAAAACACTGGTTCATCCAGTAATGAAGCAAGTGAAGTCTTTATGAGTGAGTCATTGAATCATTCACTCAACAGATTCATTCAAAAACACTGATTCATCCAGTAATGAAACAAGTGAATTCTTTATGAGTGAGTCATTGAATCATTCACTCAACAGATTCATTCAAAAACACTGATTCATCCAGTAATGAAACAAGGGAAGTCTTTATGAGTGAGTAATTGAATCATTCACTCAAAAAATTCATTCAAAAACACTGATTCATCCAGTAATGAAGCAAGTGAAGTCTTTATGAGCGAGTCATTGAATCATTCACTCAACAGATTCATTCAAAAACACTGATTCATCCAGTAATGAAACAAGGGAAGTCTTTATGAGTGAGTAATTGAATCATTCACTCAAGAGATTCATTCAAAAACACTGATTCATCCAGTAATGAAGCAAGTGAAGTCTTTATGAGTGAGTCATTGCATCATTCACTTCAGTAGTCTGTTCAGAATCATGGGATAATCGTGATCTCTGTTTGAAGCAATTGTTTGTATTATTTATCCAGAATCGTGCATTAATATTGGTCAGGTTAATTTTTAGAAATTAACCTGGAGTGAAGAAATGAGTACTTTTATTCAGCAAGGACCCATTAAAGTGATCAAAGTGATAGTTAAGACATTTAGAAAAGATGTTACAAAAGATTCTGTTTTAAATAACACTGCTCTATTCCTAAAAGAATCATGAAAAAATATATCACTTAAAAAGAAAAGACTCAGTCTGACTCATGCTGGTGTGGTTTGTCCAGTGTGTGTGAGATCAGAGCAGGTTTGGGCCCTGAATGTGGTTCTGGGTCCAGTAGGGACAGATTTTCGGTTAATAGCGGGTTGAGTCGAGATCTCGTGTTAAAAACTCTCGAGAAACACGATGAGCCCGAGCTAGTGAAGAAACTTCAGACAATTCGACAACAACGGTAATGAGCGAAGCTAATTTATTCAACATCTGACATTCAAGGAATGTCAATACGATATTTAAATATCATCAAACTTACTTGGAGACGGCACGGCTGCTGTGTTGCCATGGGAACAGGACGTTTCCGACAGCGGCGCGATAGCTGTAAACTCCGAGCAGGCCGAGGGCCAGGGCGATCTTAGACACCAGAGAGCAGTGACGCTGAACCAGGAGGAAGATCAGAACCAGAGACAACACCGCCAGCACGGAGAGGAACGCCCTGTGATCCCCACTGAAACACACACACACACACACAGTGAATACACAACAAGACAGACGTGTTCCGCTTACATATGCACGCAAACGCTGAATCTAAAACAGCAGAAAGACAATCCCCATATGATTTGGACCTTAAGCACAGGCAGTGTAACAGCATAAACAGGCGTGATGCAACACCTCTTCCACGTTAAGCTCAGTTTTTATGCAATAACACACTTTGTTGGTGATTCTGTTTGGATTTCTGTTCTACACACATCACACTGATCCAAATATGATGCAACTCTGAATTTCACACTTGCACAAATGCACACACACAGAGAGTTGCATGTTTAAAGGGGGCATTCTGACTTATTTACACTGTTAAAGCTACACTGTGTAACTTTTTTAGTTTATTCTTAGCTAAAAACACTTAGTTCTTTCAAAAATATATGTGCTCATTAATGTATATTTACTTCTTTCGAGTAATAAAGTATTCTCGTAAGTTTGTAATATGCCATTGTAAACACATACGGGTGAGGGGTTCGAATGCCGGTCGCCATGTTGCCCCTCCATCTTGAAAGTACATTAGCCAAAGAGGGACATACCCGTAAATTCAAGCTTCGCCTTTCACGTTTTAACACTCGATGGCACCGTGTCGAATGTGGACGAGGTCGAACTGGAAGCCATGTTAATCTTGGACTAAATCGGCCACCGTAGGAGTTAAAACGGAATTGAGAGGAAGAGAAACTAATATTCACTGGATGGTCATATACCTTTTCACCACTAGATGGGGGAAAATATCACACAGTGTAGCTTTAAAGAGTTGATTCTCATGATAAACATGGGCAAAATTTAAACGAGTTGGACTTGTGACGGAGTATTTCTGTGCCAAATAAACGAACAATCGAATACCCGAATTAGTTTCGGAAAGTTTTTTTTTTCGAGTATGGGCGTGCATCAGTGTTAATTTCGTTGACAAATAATTTTCGTCAAAGACCTTTTTTCACTGACGAAAACGAGACGATAACTAAATAAAAACTAGTGTTGGATGACAAAAACTATGACGAAAATCAACTGTCATTTTAGTCAACAAATAAAAACGAGACGAAAATGTTAGTGAGGGACGATCAGGGAAGAGACACACCCCAATCCAGCTCACACACCCCAATCCAGCTCACACACCCCAATCCAGCTCACACACCCCAATTCAGCTCACACACCCCCAATCCAGCTCACTCACCCCAATCCAGCTCACACACCAATCCAGCTCACACACCCCAATCCGGCTCACTCACCCCAATCCGGCTCACACACCCCAATCCGGCTTACACACCCGAATCCGGCTCACACACCCGAATCCGGCTCACACACCCCAATCCGGCTCACACACCCCAATCCGGCTCACTCACCCCAATCCGGCTCACTCACCCCAATCCGGCTCACACACCCCAATCCGGCTCACTCACCCCAATCCAGCTCACACACCCCAATCCAGCTCACTCACCCCAATCCGGCTCACACACCCCAATCCGGCTCACACACCCCAATACGGCTCACACACCCCAATCCAGCTCACACACCCCAATCCGGCTCACACACCCCAATCCAGCTCACTCACCCCAATCCGGCTCACACACCCCAATCCGGCTCACACACCCCAATCCGGATTACACACCCCAATCCGGCTCACACACCCCCAATCCGGCTCACAGACCCCAATCCAGCTCACACACCCCAATCCGGCTCACACACCCCAATCCGGCTCCACAATCCGGCTCACAAACCCCAATCCGGCTCACACACCCCCAATCCGGCTCACACACCCCAATCCAGCTCACACACCCCAATACGGCTCACACACCCCAATACGGCTCACACACCCCAATACGGCTCACACACCCCAATACGGCTCACACACCCCAATCCAGCTCACACACCCCAATCCCGCTCACACATCCCCAATCCGGCTCAAACACCCCAATCCGGCTCACACACCCCAATCCGGCTCCCCAATCCAGCTCACACACCCCAATCCAGCTCACACACCCCAATCCGGCTCACACACCCCCAATCCGGCTCACACACCCCAATCCGGCTACCCAATCCGGCTCACACACCCCAATCCGGCTCACACACCCCCAATCCGGCTCACACACCCCAATCCAGCTCACACACCCCAATCCGGCTCACACACCCCAATACGGCTCACACACCCCAATACGGCTCACACACCCCAATCCGGCTCACACATCCCCAATCCAACTCACACACCCCAATCCGGCTCACACACCCCAATACGGCTCACACACCCCAATCCGGCTCACACATCCCCAATCCAACTCACACACCCCAATCCGGCTCACACACCCCAATCCCACACCCCAATCCGGCTCACTCACCCCAATCCGGCTCAATCCGGCTCACTCACCCCAATCCGGCTCACACACCCCAATCCGGCTCACACACCCCAATCCAACTCACACACCACAATCCGGCTCACACACCCCAATCCCACACCCCAATCCGGCTCACTCACCCCAATCCGGCTCACACACCCCAATCCAGCTCACACACCCCAGTCCGGCTCACACACCCCAGTCCGGCTCACACACCCCAATCCGGCTCACACACCCCAATCCGGCTCACACACCCCAATCCGGCTCACTCACCCCAATCCGGCTCACACACCCCAATCCAGCTCACACACCCCAATACGGCTCACACACCCCAATACGGCTCACACACCCCAATACGGCTCACACACCCCAATACGGCTCACACACCCCAATCCAGCTCACACACCCCAATCCCGCTCACACATCCCCAATCCGGCTCACACACCCCAATCCGGCTCACACACCCCAATCCGGCTCCCCAATCCAGCTCACACACCCCAATCCAGCTCACACACCCCAATCCGGCTCACACACCCCCAATCCGGCTCACACACCCCAATCCGGCTACCCAATCCGGCTCACACACCCCAATCCGGCTCACACACCCCCAATCCGGCTCACACACCCCAATCCAGCTCACACACCCCAATCCGGCTCACACACCCCAATACGGCTCACACACCCCAATACGGCTCACACACCCCAATCCGGCTCACACATCCCCAATCCAACTCACACACCCCAATCCGGCTCACACACCCCAATCCCACACCCCAATCAGGCTCACTCACCCCAATCCGGCTCAATCCGGCTCACTCACCCCAATCCGGCTCACACACCCCAATCCGGCTCACACACCCCACAATCCGGCTCACACACCCCAATCCCACACCCCAATCCGGCTCACTCACCCCAATCCGGCTCACACACCCCAATCCGGATTACACACCCCAATCCGGCTCACACACCCCAATCCGGATTACACACCCCAATCCGGCTCACACACCCCCAATCCGGCTCACAGACCCCAATCCGGCTCCACAATCCGGCTCACACACCCCAATCCGGCTCACAAACCCCAATCCGGCTCCACAATCCGGCTCACACACCCCAATCCGGCTCACACACCCCCAATCCGGCTCACACACCCCAATCCAGCTCACACACCCCAATCCGGCTCACACACCCCAATCCAGCTCACACACCCCAATCCGGCTCACACACCCCAATACGGCTCACACACCCCAATACGGCTCACACACCCCAATCCAGCTCACACACCCCAATCCGGCTCACACATCCCAATTCGGCTCACACACCCCAATCCAGCTCCAGAGCGGCTCAATCAATCAATAACACACATTTATGCCAGGCAATTGTTTATGAACTAATGCTGATGAATAATGACAGTGTTTACTTTACGATGTTTATATAGTAATGTGTTTTAGATGGTTGTAACAACGCATATTTTATCACCTGAACTTCAATGAGCTCTTGCAACTGCAACAGAGGCGCAGACATTTCAAAATAAGAGTCCCGGTGTATTTCGAGCTTGTTTATAATTAAAAGTGTGTGTGTGTGTGTGTGTGTGTGTGTGTTTGTTCCCGGTCATGAGTGGAAACTGCAGGCGGTGAGTGAAACTGATCAAATGTGTGTGTTTTGTTGGCAATCGGTGCATAAGTGCATATAATGTCAACAACACCAATGTGTGTGTGTGTGTGTGTGTGTGTGTGTGTGAGTGTGTGTGTGTGTGTTTGTTCCCGGTCACGAGTGTAAACCGCAGACGGTGAGTGAAACTGATCAAATGTGTGTGTTTTGTTGGCAATCGGCGCGTAAGGTCATATACTGTAAACAACACCAATGTTTGTGTGTGTGATTGTGTGTGTGTGTTTGTTCCCGGTCACGAGTGTAAACCATAGGCGGTGAGTGTGAGTGTGTGTGTGTGTTTGTTCCCGGTCACGAGTGTAAACCACAGGCGGTGAGTGAAACTGATCAAATGTGTGTGTTTTGTTGGCAATCGGCGCGTGAGGTCATATACTTTAAACAACACCAATGTGTGTGTGTGTGTGTGTGAGTGTGTGTGTTTGTTCCCGGTCACGAGTGTAAACCACAGGCGGTGAGTGTGTGAGTGTGTGTGTGTGTGTGTGTGTTTGTTCCCGTTCATGAGTGTAAACCGCAGGCGGTGAGTGAAACTGATCAAATGTGTGTGTTTTGTTGGCAATCGGCGCGTAAGTGCATATAATGTCAACAACACCAATGTTTGTGTGTGTGAGTGTGTGTGTGTGTGTGTTTGTTCCCGGTCACGAGTGTAAACCACAGGCGGTGAGTGTGTGTGTGTGTGTGTGTGTTTGTTCCCGGTCACGAGTGTAAACCGCAGGCGGTGAGTGAAACTGATCAAATGTGTGTGTTTTGTTGGCAATCGGTGCGTAAGTGCATATAATGTCAACAACACCAATGTGTGTGTGTGTGTGTGTGTGTGTGTGTGTGTGTGTGAGTGTGTGTGTGTGTGTTTGTTCCCGGTCACGAGTGTAAACCGCAGACGGTGAGTGAAACTGATCAAATGTGTGTGTTTTGTTGGCAATCGGCGCGTAAGGTCATATACTGTAAACAACACCAATGTTTGTGTGTGTGATTGTGTGTGTGTGTTTGTTCCCGGTCACGAGTGTAAACCACAGGCGGTGAGTGTGTGTGTGTGTGTGTGTGTTTGTTCCCGGTCACGAGTGTAAACCGCAGGCGGTGAGTGAAACTGATCAAATGTGTGTGTTTTGTTGGCAATCGGTGCGTAAGTGCATATAATGTCAACAACACCAATGTGTGTGTGTGTGTGTGTGTGTGTGTGTGTGTGAGTGTGTGTGTGTGTGTTTGTTCCCGGTCACGAGTGTAAACCGCAGACGGTGAGTGAAACTGATCAAATGTGTGTGTTTTGTTGGCAATCGGCGCGTGAGGTCATATACTGTAAACAACACCAATGTGTGTGTGTGTGTGTGTGTGAGTGTGTGTGTTTGTTCCCGGTCACGAGTGTAAACCACAGGCGGTGAGTGTGTGAGTGTGTGTGTGTGTGTGTGTGTGTGTTTGTTCCCGTTCATGAGTGTAAACCGCAGGCGGTGAGTGAAACTGATCAAATGTGTGTGTTTTGTTGGCAATCGGCGCGTAAGTGCATATAATGTCAACAACACCAATGTTTGTGTGTGTGAGTGTGTGTGTGTGTGTTTGTTCCCGGTCACGAGTGTAAACCACAGGCGGTGAGTGTGTGTGTGTGTGTTTGTTCCCGGTCATGAGTGTAAACCGCAGGCGGTGAGTGAAACTGATCAAATGTGTGTGTTTTGTTGGCAATCGGTGCGTAAGTGCATATAATGTCAACAACACCAATGTGTGTGTGTGTGTGTGTGTGTGTGTGTGTGAGTGTGTGTGTGTGTGTTTGTTCCCGGTCACGAGTGTAAACCGCAGACGGTGAGTGAAACTGATCAAATGTGTGTGTTTTGTTGGCAATCGGCGCGTAAGGTCATATACTGTAAACAACACCAATGTTTGTGTGTGTGATTGTGTGTGTGTGTTTGTTCCCGGTCACGAGTGTAAACCACAGGCGGTGAGTGAAACTGATCAAATGTGTGTGTTTTGTTGGCAATCGGCGCGTGAGGTCATATACTGTAAACAACACCAATGTGTGTGTGTGTGTGTGTGAGTGTGTGTGTTTGTTCCCGGTCACGAGTGTAAACCACAGGCGGTGAGTGTGTGAGTGTGTGTGTGTGTGTGTGTGTTTGTTCCCGTTCATGAGTGTAAACCGCAGGCGGTGAGTGAAACTGATCAAATGTGTGTGTTTTGTTGGCAATCGGCGCGTAAGTGCATATAATGTCAACAACACCAATGTTTGTGTGTGTGAGTGTGTGTGTGTTTGTTCCCGGTCACGAGTGTAAACCACAGGCGGTGAGTGTGTGTGTGTGTGTTTGTTCCCGGTCATGAGTGTAAACCGCAGGCGGTGAGTGAAACTGATCAAATGTGTGTGTTTTGTTGGCAATCGGTGCGTAAGTGCATATAATGTCAACAACACCAATGTGTGTGTGTGTGTGTGTGTGTGTGTGTGTGTGTGAGTGTGTGTGTGTGTGTTTGTTCCCGGTCACGAGTGTAAACCGCAGACGGTGAGTGAAACTGATCAAATGTGTGTGTTTTGTTGGCAATCGGTGCGTAAGTGCATATAATGTCAACAACACCAATGTGTGTGTGTGTGTGTGTGTGTGTGTTTGTGACTCTTTAGCTCCGCCCACTGCTCTCCTCCACAATCTCGTCTGTTTTCAGAAAGAATTGGTTCAGTGTGTCTGTCTTTTAAAAATATGATAAACTAAAGACTCTTGGGAGATATGAAGGATCAACACTGCTCTAGAGATAATCAAGATTAACATGAGACTGTGTGTGTGTGTGTGTGTGTGTGTGTGTGTGTGTGTGTGTGTGTGTGTGTGTGTGTGTGTGTGTGTGTGTGTGTGTGTGTGTGTGTGTGTGTGTGTGTGTGTGTGTGTGTGTGTGTGTGATGGACTCAATCATGTTTAAAGCAAATGAAATGCATGAACAGACAGTCGAGTTTATGAAACTCGATGATAGAATCTCTTTAGAAAACATCTGCCAGGAGAGATGAACACATGGTCAATGATCTTCTCTGATAATCAACACCTGTGGAATAAATGATACTAATCTCGCTTTGATTTTTCATATAGCAAACAGTCAAAAGCTAGAACAAAATATAAACATAATTCCATTAACACACATTTACCAAAAGAGCACAACACTGACTATTTACTTTTCCAGTGGGTTTGGTTCCAGTATTTTTCTCATTAATTTTCTCCATATGGATTTCAAATTAATCGTTTAAACCATGAACAAAATCACCCAGCTTCAAAATAATTAAAAAATATTAACTTTAATAATAACTTTGATTTGAAGCAATAAAATGAAATAAATAAACTAAAAATTGATGCGATACGATGAGGAATGACCGACAGCACATCATTAACACAAATAATATTGCAAATGACAAATGAATATAATAGACTAACTACTGCATAAGTTATTGATATGTTTAAATTTACCGCAAAATAGTTACATTTACAAAATATATTGTAGTATTCTAGGAGACTGATCCAATTCTGCCATTCACAGCAGATCTGCACTGAGAGGTTTACATGTTATTGTTTTATAAAGTTATGGAGAAACTGAGAGATTTGTACTTCAGAGAGCAGAGCGACCGCACACACACATGATATAACACACACTGCAAATGAGACGCACACAAAACTGCACTTATCTAGATTATATTTAACATTATTTCATTTTAAAAGAAGATTTTGGAACAGACACAAAAGAGAGGCAACTTTTGATCGGCAGGATTATCAGCCAATGCTGGAAATCTCAAAAAGTCCAAATATTGTCACAGGTATCAGTCCATCAGAATTCAGGAGGCAGAGAAACTGAGCCGCAGTGTGTGTGTGTGTGTGTGTGTGTGTGTGTGTGTGTGTGATCAGAATGCAGCTGGAGTGCTCCTCTCATCTAAGGTAATCAGGTGTGGGCCACACAGGCCAGAACAAAATGTGTGTGTGGTTTGTGTATGTGTGTGTGTGTCTCCTGGAGTGAAGCAGAAGTGTGTGTGTGGGTGTGGGTGTGTGTGTGAGAGAGAGAGAGAGAGAGAGAGAGAGAGAAGGTATGTAGCGAAGTAAAGGAGGGTTGAGTGCTAAAGGTGTGCATGAATGTGACACTGACATGAAGCCAAAGAAACTACTGCTCATTACACACAGACACACACACACACACACACACACACACACACACACACACACACACAGACAGACAGACAGACAGACACACACACACACACACACACACACACACACACACACACACACACACACACACACAGACACACACACACTCACAGACACACACACACACACACACACACACACACACACACACACACACACAGACACACACACACTCACAGACACACACACACACACACACACACACACATACAGACACACACACACACACACACACTCACAGACACACACACACACAGACACACACACACACACACACACATACAGACACACACACACACACACACACACAGACAGACACACACACACTCACAGACACACACACTACACACACACACACACACACACACACGGACACACATACAGACACACACAGACACAACAACTCTCTGCTTATTTTGAGTTGATTCTCATCTATTCGTCTGAATCTTATTGTAAATATATATATATTTACAATAAGATTTTGTTTTCATATTGTCTTTTTTCTTTAGTAATTTTGTTATGTTTTTGTCATTTGTATTATTTTTTTATAGTTATTATTTATTTCAGTTTTAAACTTTAACTAAAATTAAAGTATTTTAATTGTAAACTTTTTTCAGTTATAGTTGCAATCTTAGAAATAAAGGTGACTTGCCTGGGAATCTCTTTCAGTTGCAGTTTTAGTGAACAATAACAACATGCTTGAACATCTGCATTTTTGTGACATTATTTTTTGATAGAATGCCATAAAATATGTGTTATTCAACACTGATACTGAATCTAAGGCATCACGTTAAATGAAATTATAGTTGTAGTATATAATTATAGTATAGACCGCACAGAGCAAAATTATATCAGGAAAATAATTAGACAACTAATCGCTCCATGCTGCCTAATGACAAGTACAATCAGACGAACAAACAAACGACTCATTTTAAGGCGACTCCTCTTAATGATTCATTAAATAATGCTCAAAAATCATAGTTTGAATCAGTTTAACAACTCACTCGTTGAATTATTCAGAGCAGATCTCGAAATGAAAAACTGAAAGATAAATAAATGGGGAACCAAAAACTGAGCTTTTTTTTTATCAGTGTGTGTGAACACTAGCAGTGTTTTGGTTTAGTATATTAAGTATATACTTAGGGCCAATTATCTGAGTGAAAGGAGGGAGCAGCCGGCGAGAGAACGACACAAGGAGAGAAAGAGGTAGAGAGGGCGCTGAAAGAGCACGGAAGAAAAGGAAGTAGAGGAAAAAAAATATGCAGACGGAGAGAGAAATTTTCTTCCCGATGCCAATGACCCTGAGCGTCTCTCTGCTCCCCATCTATCTGCTCCCAGACAACCAGAGGAATACTAATGCATCTCACACACACACACACACACACACACACACCTGTCTGCATGTCTGTGCGCATAAGCGTGCATTTCAGGGTCGGGTTTCAAAATAAGTGCAAGGGCATGTATGATCCTCTCAGACTGCTTCAGTGTATATGAGTAGAAAATACTTCAGTGTTTACTCACAGTTTTGCTGTTGTGTTTTCAGAAACTCACAATTCAGAAAATCTGCCCCCGAATTGGTGCTAGTTTCAGACGTAACAACCCAGTGTTTGGGTAGTTTATGTGTCACTCTGATCCTGGGTCAGCTGTAACAACCCAGAGTTTGGGTTGTTTTTGTGATACCAGATCCTGGGTCAGATGTAACAACCCAGTGTTTGGGTAGTTTTTGTGTTTCACAGATCCTGGTCAGACGTAACAACCCAGTGTTTGGGTAGTTTTTGTGTTACCCAGATCCTGGTCAGACGTAACAACCCAGAGTTTGGGTTGTTTTTGTGATACCAGATCCTGGGTCAGATGTAACAACCCAGTGTTTGGGTAGTTTTTGTGTTTCACAGATCCTGGTCAGACGTAACAACCCAGTGTTTGGGTAGTTTTTGTGTTTCACAGATCCTGGTCAGACGTAACAACCCAGTGTTTGGGTAGTTTTTGTGTTACCCAGATCCTGGTCAGACGTAACAACCCAGTGTTTGGGTAGTTTTTGTGTTACTCAGATCCTGGGTCAGATGTAACAACCCAGTGTTTGGGTAGTTTTTGTGTTTCACAGATCCTGGTCAGACGTAACAACCCAGTGTTTGGGTAGTTTTTGTGTTACCCAGATCCTGGTCAGACGTAACAACCCAGTGTTTGGGTAGTTTTTGTGTTTCACAGATCCTGGTCAGACGTAACAACCCAGTGTTTGGGTAGTTTTTGTGTTTCACAGATCCTGGTCAGACGTAACAACCCAGTGTTTGGGTAGTTTTTGTGTTACCCAGATCCTGGTCAGACGTAACAACCCAGTGTTTGGGTAGTTTTTGTGTTACTCAGATCCTGGGTCAGATGTAACAACCCAGTGTTTGGGTAGTTTTTGTGTTACTCAGATCCTGGGTCAGATGTAACAACCCAGAGTTTGGGTAGTTTTTGTGTTACTCAGATCCTGGTCAGACGTAACAACCCAGAGTTTGGGTAGTTTTTGTGTTACTCAGATCCTGGGTCAGATGTAACAACCCAGTGTTTGGGTAGTTTTTGTGTTACTCAGATCCTGGGTCAGATGTAACAACCCAGTGTTTGGGTAGTTTTTGTGTTACCCAGATCCTGGTCAGACGTAACAACCCAGAGTTTGGGTAGTTTTTGTGTTACTCAGATCCTGGTCAGACGTAACAACCCAGTGTTTGGGTAGTTTTTGTGTTACCCAGATCCTGGGTCAGACGTAACAACCCAGTGTTTGGGTAGTTTTTGTGTTACTCAGATCCTGGTCAGACGTAACAACCCAGTGTTTGGGTAGTTTTTGTGTTACTCAGATCCTGGGTCAGATGTAACAACCCAGTGTTTGGGTAGTTTTTGTGTTACCCAGATCCTGGGTCAGACGTAACAACCCAGTGTTTGGGTATTTTTTGTGTTACACAGATCCTGGGTCAGACGTAACAACCCAGTGTTTGGGTAAATTTTGTGTTACACAGATCCTGGGTCAGACGTAACAACCCAGTGTTTGGGTAAATTTTGTGTAACCCAGATCCTGGGCCAGACGTAACAACCCAGTGTTTGGGTAAATTTTGTGTTACCCAGATCCTGGGTCAGACGTAACAACCCAGTGTTTGGGTAAATTTTGTGTTACCCAGATCCTGGGTCAGACGTAACAACCCAGAGTTTGGGTAGTTTTTGTGTTACACAGATCCTGGGCCAGATGTATCAACCCAGAGTTTGGGTAGTTTTTGTGTAACCCAGATCCTGGGCCAGACGTAACAACCCAGAGTTTGGGTAGTTTTTGTGTTACTCAGATCCTGGGCCAGACGTAACAACCCAGTGTTTGGGTAGTTTTTGTGTTACTCAGATCCTGGGCCAGACGTAACAACCCAGTGTTTGGGTAGTTTTTGTGTTACACAGATCCTGGGCCAGATGTATCAACCCAGTGTTTCAGTCCCTGAAACCACCCCAACACATGTTCATACACACGAGGGCAGGACGTTGGCTCTCAAGACCGTCTGGTTTCCGACAGGAGACATGATTAGGCTCTCATTCCCAGCAGAATCCATTTATTCTGTTGATTTCTCTCCTCTGCCGGCGTTCCAAGCGGGACAGTCTCAGACCCTATAATATGCACGCACAAAAACCACAAATCGCAATATTCAGACTTTGTTGTACCTCGACAGTTCGGACTAAACCTTGAAATAAAGCTGGCCTCATTTACAACAGCAAACGTTTGCTCAGCAGAATTTCAGAATGAACACTACGCCACGCTCATCCAATTAGACTCTTCAAACAATAACGCTGACATATCTCAGAAATAAGAAAGCTGTGTTCTGTCAGAGTAAAGCCGGGTAATACCAGAGAGGGTCAGCGCAGGACAATAACAGACCTGTCAATCTGAGACAAACCAGAATAAGAGGATAATTACTTTATTTGTGAAACCATTCTGAAGTCTAAAGTTCGGCTCAAGTGTCAGCTGTGTCTTATGACTATTAAAATCTTTCATAAGAAGCAAGTAAATGTGTTTTTGTGCGAATCAGCCACACTTAAAATATTCATCTTTCTCATCCGGAGTTCTGGAATCCGCTGCACGGATTGTATACTATTTCTGGCTTCCTATTTTCCAAGTGTGCATCCATGCATGATTTCTGGGGTAAATAATAAAAACATTCCTTTGCACATCGAAAGAGGAGTTTGTGACGGTTCTCTACAGACTTTCTGAGGTAAAAGTAAGGGTGTCCGATCAGGGTTTTTGGAGCCGATCACAGGAAGCAGTATCTGCCCGATACTGATCTATTTGAAGCCTTGTTTTTGTCATATAGAATTGTTTATAGGAAAGCTCCAATCAGGATTTAAACAGACATTCATCCAGGGCCTGAATTTCATTCTTGAAAATGTGGGGAATCCCCCTTTAGGTGACTCTTCTGGGGGATTTATCCATTTGAGGGGCGGAGGGGACGTTTTTTTTTTAGATATTTTTCAAAAAATATCCAATTACATAATATTATATAATAAATATATAATTATCAGGTAAATGTTTGATCATGCAGTGCATTTTAGTTTTTACAATTGTACACTTGTTTCACAATAGCTTGCTTACATTCTAAAATATCTAAGGTTATTTTTTCTACCAAAATCCGGGGGTTGAGCCTTTTGGTCCTTTTTTTGGCTTTTGTGTTACTCAGATCCTGGGTCAGACGTAACAACCCAGCGTTTGGGTAGTTTTTGTGTTACCCCGATCCTGGGTCAGACATAACAACCCAGTGTTTGGGTAGTTTTTGTGTTACACAGATCCTGGGTCAGACGTAACAACCCAGTGTTTGGGTAGTTTTTGTGTTACCACGATCCTGGGCCAGACGTAACAACCCAGTGTTTGGGTAAATTTTGTGTAACCCAGATCCTGGGCCAGACGTAACAACCCAGTGTTTGGGTAGTTTTTGTGTTACACAGATCCTGGGTCAGATGTAACAACCCAGTGTTTGGGTAAATTTTGTGTTACACAGATCCTGGGCCAGACGTAACAACCCAGTGTTTGAGTAGTTTTTGTGTTACACAGATCCTGGGTCAGATGTAACAACCCAGTGTTTGGGTAGTTTTTGTGTTACACAGATCCTGGATCAGACGTAACAACCCAGTGTTTGGGTAGTTTTTGTGATACACAGATCCTGGGTCAGACATAACGACCCAGTGTTTGGGTAGTTTTTGTGTTACCCCGATCCTGGGTCAGATGTAACAACCCAGTGTTTGAGTAGTTTTTGTGTTACCCAGATCCTGGGTCAGACGCAACAACCCAGTGTTTGAGTAGTTTTTGTGTTACACAGATCCTGGGTCAGATGTAACAACCCAGTGTTTGGGTAGTTTTTGTGTTACCCAGATCCTGGGTCAGACGCAACAACCCAGTGTTTGAGTAGTTTTTGTGTTACTCCGATCCTGGGTCAGACGTAACAACCCAGTGTTTGAGTAGTTTTTGTGTTACACAGATCCTGGGTCAGACGTAACAACCCAGTGTTTGGGTAGTTTTTGTGTTACTCCGATCCTGGGTCAGATGTAACAACCCAGTGTTTGAGTAGTTTTTGTGTTACCCAGATCCTGGGTCAGATGTAACAACCCAGTGTTTGGGTAGTTTTTGTGATACACAGATCCTGGGTCAGACATAACGACCCAGTGTTTGGGTAGTTTTTGTGATACACAGATCCTGGGTCAGACATAACGACCCAGTGTTTGGGTAGTTTTTGTGTTACACAGATCCTGGGTCAGACGTAACAACCCAGTGTTTGAGTAGTTTTTGTGTTACACAGATCCTGGGTCAGATGTAACAACCCAGTGTTTGAGTAGTTTTTGTGTTACCCAGATCCTGGGTCAGATGTAACAACCCAGTGTTTGGGTAGTTTTTGTGATACACAGATCCTGGGTCAGACATAACGACCCAGTGTTTGGGTAGTTTTTGTGTTACCCCGATCCTGGGTCAGATGTAACAACCCAGTGTTTGAGTAGTTTTTGTGTTACCCAGATCCTGGGTCAGACGCAACAACCCAGTGTTTGAGTAGTTTTTGTGTTACACAGATCCTGGGTCAGATGTAACAACCCAGTGTTTGGGTAGTTTTTGTGTTACCCAGATCCTGGGTCAGACGCAACAACCCAGTGTTTGAGTAGTTTTTGTGTTACTCCGATCCTGGGTCAGACGTAACAACCCAGTGTTTGAGTAGTTTTTGTGTTACACAGATCCTGGGTCAGACGTAACAAACCAGTGTTTGGGTAGTTTTTGTGTTACTCCGATCCTGGGTCAGACGTAACAACCCAGTGTTTGGGTAGTTTTTGTGTTACCCAGATCCTGGGTCAGACGCAACAACCCAGTGTTTGAGTAGTTTTTGTGTTACTCCGATCCTGGGTCAGACGTAACAACCCAGTGTTTGGGTAGTTTTTGTGTTACACAGATCCTGGGTCAGACGTAACAACCCAGTGTTTGGGTAGTTTTTGTGTTACACAGATCCTGGTCAGACGTAAAAACCCAGTGTTTGGGTAGTTTTTGTGTTACGCAGCTGTTCGAAAGAATTAAGATTTTACTGTTACTTTTGATAATTTTAGTGGGTCCTTGCTGAATAAAAGTATTAATTTCTATCAAATCTCACCGACCCCAAACGCTTGAACGGTAGTGTAGATGCTGTGAAACCCTCAGTAAAACAAGGCAAACTATCATCTACAGCCCTCAGATGAAGTGTTGTTCACAGCTGTGCTCTATTTGCATCAGTAACAGATCTAAGAGCGTGAGCGCTTCTCGCAGAGATAATGCAGATTCTTCCCGAAGGGCCCGTTTCAGCCGGGTAATGAAATATTAATTAGTGCAAACTAAAACAATAATATGAGCCGGCAAATCCCAGACACAAAAAAAAATCATACTGGAATAAAAAAGATCAAAGCGCCAAAACAAGAGCCAAAACTCTTCATTCAATATTCCACTTTGCAAATCAATTTAACTTTTTTAAAACCAAGTTAAACTTACATAAACACAAACTCTGTACGTACAGGAATAGTTCATCCAAAAATGAAACATGTTAGAATCTAGTTTTATAAGCAGTGCTTTTTTTATCTAAAATTTGAAATTACATCATATTTTTAGTAGGGCTGTCAAAAGATTAATCGCGATTAATCGCATCCAAAATAAAAGTTTGTGTTTACATAATATATGTGTGTGTACTCTGTTAATTATTATTTATATATAAATACATACACAAGCATGTATATATTAACGAAAAAAATATTATTTTTATATATAAAACATTTATATTTATATATATTATAGATTATATAAATGTATGCAAATATTTCTTAAATATATACATGCATGTGTGTGTATTTATATATAAATAATAATTAACAGAGTACACACACATATATTATGTAAACACAAACTTTTATTTTGGATGCGATTAATCGCGATTAATCTTTTGACAGCCCTAATATTTAGTTTTCATGTTAATTTTTGTCATGTCCTTTCGTTTTTTTTATTTTTTTTTATTAATTAATTTAGGTTTATTTTTATTTTCGTTTATTGCCCAATGCAACATTTCTAATGCTCATTAACTTTGTTTTTCAACTACTAGCTTTATTTCAATTAAAATAAGTATTTTTAATAATGTTAGTTAACGATAATAACCCTGTTTCCAAGTAATTAAATTAGACTAACCAAGGCCAAGTGCAGCTTTCTCATTCTGCAAAATGTCTTAAGCATTTCACTGAAGAAAGAAAGTCATATGTTTTTGTGGGGTTTTTTTTGCAATGACACGAGGGTTTTTATTTTTGATGAACTATTCCTTTAAGCTCAATTCAATTATCTCAGACGATTCCCGCATCAGCCCACTTGCTCTCCTGCCCCGTGTGCTTTAAACATAATCATAATAAAAGCCGTCTGTGCTGAGATTCATTACAGCACGTATAATTATAAGCTCCATATATGTAATGAGAAGTCCGGCGATGGGCGCTTCAAACCAGAAGGACAGGAAATCCTGCTCTCCTTCCTGTAACCCTGGCTTCAGAAACTCTGGCACATGTCCATCTCGCCTGCGAGAATGCAGAGAGATTTATTACGGCCGCAATGATTCTTCTTCATCAGAGCTGGCGGCTGGGCGACAGAGACAGAGAGAGTCTTTATGTGCAGCACTGAAGGCTTTTTAGACGTGTGCGGCAGGTGATGCACTTAAGAGATGAGAGCGATCGATCCATGATCTCATCAGAGAAGACACATCAATGTAAAGCCCCGGCGGGCCAGCTTCAATGTATAGTTATAACTCTATAAACACGCCAGAAAGGGCAGAGTTTCTATTCTCTGGGTATGAGTGTATAATGTTTATATGTATGGATATATTGATTTCTAAACTGTTATTAAAGGTATAAATCCTGTGATTCAAACAGGAGATCACAGCGCTGGGTCACATGGGTCGATTCCCAGGGAAAGCAAGAACTGAGGGGGGGGGGGGGGGGGGGGGGGCATCTGTCACATTGAGATGTTGTTATAATTTGGACAATCTTTTAGGCGCCCTTGTGTTATCATATGACACTGGAGTAATGATGATGAATTCAGCTTTGATCACAGGAATAAATTACCCTTAACTATATACACTCTAAAAAAAAAAGGTTCTATATGGCACCAAAAATGGTTCTTGGCTCGTTATCATTGGGGAACCGTTTTAGTGCTATATAGCACCAATTTTGGTGCTTCAGTGGTGCTTCAGTGGTTCTTCAGAGGTGCTATATAGCACCTTAGTCAAAGAACCGGTGAAGAACCTCTGAAGAACCGCTGAAGAACCTCTGAAGAACCGCTGAAGAACTGCTGAAGAACCGCTGAAGAACCGCTGAAGAACCGCTGAAGAACCTCTGAAGAACCGCTGAAGATCCGCTGAAGAACCACTGAAGAACCTCTGAAGAACCGCTGAAGAACCGCTGAAGAACCACTGAAGAACCACTGAAGAACCTCTGAAGAACCGCTGAAGAACCGCTGAAGAACCACTGAAGAACCACTGAAGAACCTCTGAAGAACCGCTGAAGAACCGCTGAAGAACCACTGAAGAACCTCTGAAGAACCGCTGAAGAACCGCTGAAGAACCACTGAAGAACCACTGAAGAACCTCTGAAGAACCACTGAAGAACCTCTGAAGAACAGCAGAAGAACCACTGAAGAACAGCAGAAGAACCTCTGAAGAACCTCTGAAGAACCACTGAAGAACCACTGAAGAACCGCTGAAGAACCGCTGAAGGACCACTGAAGAACCACTGAAGAACCTCTGAAAAACCGCTGAAGAACCACTGAAGAACCACTGAAGAACCGCTGAAGAACCGCTGAAGAACCTCTAAAGAACCGCTGAAGAACCGCTGAAGAACCTCTGAAGAACCGCTGAAGAACCGCTGAAGAACCACTGAAGAACCTCTGAAGAACCACTGAAGAACCACTGAAGAACCGCTGAAGAACCACTGAAGAACCACTGAAGAACCTCTGAAGAACCACTGAAGAACCGCTGGAGAACCACTGAAGAACCTCTGAAGAACCACTGAAGAACCGCTGAAGAACCACTGAAGAACCTCTGAAGAACCACTGAAGAACCACTGAAAAACCACTGAAGAACCGCTGAAGAACCACTGAAGAACCACTGAAGAACCGCTGAAGAACCGCTGAAGAACCACTGAAGAACCGCTGAAGAACCGCTGAAGAACCGCTGAAGAACCTCTGAAGAACCGCTGAAGAACCGCTGAAGAACCTCTGAAGAACCACTGAAGAACCGCTGAAGAACCACTGAAGAACCTCTGAAGAACCGCTGAAGAACCGCTGAAGAACCACTGAAGAACCACTGAAGAACCGCTGAAGAACCGCTGAAGAACCACTGAAGAACCACTGAAGAACCTCTGAAGAACCGCTGAAGAACCGCTGAAGAACCACTGAAGAACCTGAAGAACCTCTGAAGAACCACTGAAGAACCGCTGAAGAACCACTGAAGAACCTCTGAAGAACCGCTGAAGAACCGCTGGAGAACCACTGAAGAACCACTGAAGAACCGCTGAAGAACCGCTGAAGAACCACTGAAGAACCACTGAAGAACCTCTGAAGAACCACTGAAGAACCGCTGAAGAACCACTGAAGAACCTCTGAAGAACCGCTGAAGAACCGCTGAAGAACCACTGAAGAACCACTGAAGAACCACTGAAGAACCACTGAAGAACCTCTGAAGAACCACTGAAGAACCTCTGAAGAACCACTGAAGAACCACTGAAGAACCACTGAAGAACCTCTGAAGAACCACTGAAGAACCACTGAAGAACCTCTGAAGAACCTCTGAAGAACCGCTGAAGAACCACTGAAGCACCAAAATTGGTGCTATATAGCACTAAAAAAGGTTCCCCTATGATTAGAACCAAGAACCATTTTTGGTGCCATATAGAACCTTTTTTTTTTAGAGTGTATTCACATAGAGAACAGATGATTTACATTGTAATAATTAGGGGCCAAGCACCGAAGGCTCCTATTGAAACCGTTCGATTTCTTATTATTATTCCGCCATTGAAGTCTATGGCAGCCCATAGAACCGTTTGCGGGAAAGTTGTGAAACTTGGCACACAGATAGAGGACTGACCCAACATTAACCACACCAATTTTGGAGTCTCTAAAACAATCCCTCTAGCGCCACCACCTGTCCAAACTTTCACTCATGTTTATGCTAATAACTTTTGAACCATAAGGGCTATGATTCCTTGGCTCAAGCCTATTCGATTGCACACTATGATGTCATTTTCCATCATGATATTTTTCCCGCCATTTAGAATTTTCCGAAAAACCTACTTTTTCGAACTCCTCCTAGGCCATTGCTTCGATCTTCACGAAAATTAAACCAGATCATCTTCAGACCATGCAGACAAAAATGGAATTCAAGTTGATTCGTCATATCGATTTCGATAAACGCGCGAACAATTTTTACGTAGCGGTTGCGAAAATACACTTAAGGCTACATCACATGCATGACCTGAGGCAACATACAGCGTTTCGGAGCAGCGCCACCAAATGGTCCGGAGATACGAAAAAGCTTTTTTTTTGCTCATAACTTCTGAACCGTTAAAATCATAAAAGTGGTCTTGTTAGATTTGGGACGTCATGGCGAGTCATCTAATATTCAATTTTACCATATCAGCCATTTTGGCTGTCGGCCATTTTGAATTACGTGCTAAAATGCTGTATTTTATGAACACATGAACGGATTGTTATGAAACTCGGTATGGGTCATCAGCACGATGCCCTGCAGGAGCCTGAGAAGTTATGAAACAGCACTACCTTGTGGAGATTTTTTTTATTAAAACACTTATAACTTTGGGTGAGATTGACTTATTTTCATGGGAGTAAATTTTTTCGTCTCCTGAATCCTTGCCAAGTCCAACGATACCAGATTTGCCAGGTTTCGGCGTATGGTTTGTGCAGCGTGCTAATTAAGTGCTTAAAAAACATTAGCTGATATCTTCGAAACCGCTAGTCCGATTGAGACGAAACCAGCGGCAGAAGTTCGGAAACATAGGTCGATAGCGAAACACTATTGCCCAAATGTCAAAATATTGATAGTTAGGGGGAGTAAATTCCAATCAAAGTCAGGTGTCAGACATTTTTTGTGTTTTTTCCTATAAATGTCTATAACTCCAAAACGAAATGAGATATTCTCACCAAAATTGACACACACATGCATGGCTCACTCCGAATTGTAGGATTGTACCTCTTGGTGGCGCTATAATTAAACAAAATATGACATTGGTTCTATACAAATCAATGTTTTAATGTGGGGTTTTAACATTTTTGCTTCAAATGTCTTCACTCATTTGTTCAGTTGGTCTGCTGCTAGCTTCCTTGTTTGCTTCTGTTGCGCTTGGCCCCAGTATTGCTGCTTGCAGCTATATTTTTTCACAATTTTTGCTGTATTTTTGATAAAATAAACGCAGCCTTGGTGAGCAGAAGAGACTTGCTGAAACCAAATTTGGGGAAAAACTTGAATAAAAAGAATGAAAGAAATGAGTGTAGACTTCATTTCTGTCCATGCGAAAGTACACACTATTTCCTGACATAAGTCCGAAAACAATAAATAATCAGATCTGACAGTGGAAATCAAGCTACTAGGAGAGTAAAGTCAGCCAATCAGAGCTTGGCACAACCAGACAGTGCTTGCTATTTTTGTTGCAATATTAATCAGTTGGACATATGGGCGGGCAACGGGCATGCCGTCTGACGCTGAGACTACAGAATGTGTGGAAAGTGGTCATGTAAAACTAATGTACAATTCAAGAAACCTCATTAACAAGTGCACTTCAGGGGAAACAAATTAAATGCTATAAAACTATAGCAACTGTTTTATGAGCCTATAAGGGCAAACAAATAATCAGATGTTTATATACAGTAACTATATATAAATTCAAAGAGGTAAAGTTGCTAAATTGACAGCCAAAAAAACTAAATGGTGAGTGAAGCTCCCAAGGATAGTTGGCAAGTTCTGCTTATATTCTCTTGAGGGTTTTTGCGTGAGACCAAGCTGGGTTTTGATTGGCTGACCGGTCGGATACTGGCTAATGGGGTAGAATAACTCTGGCACAGGCCAGCGCCGGTACCATCTGTCTGTAAATGTGTGTGTGTGCCGCTTCCAGAGACTCACGGATCACAACACACAGGAGAGAGCCAAGTTAATCGCCCGCGGGTGAAGTGTGTTTACACGCTGGAAGTTTGGAGGATATTTATCAAACAAACTGGAAGAGGGCATTTGGTTAGTTGACAAATAACCTGTTCACAAACAGAATTGTTATACATGTAAATGCGAAGGCAAATAGTTTGGTCATCATTACATTTTCGCCATTTTCTAAACACACGCTCGTCTCTTCCCAGTCTGTCAGTAACGCTCTGTTTACGTCCTGTCTCTATGAAGCCCCTCCTTCTGAAAAGCACAACGTGCTCTGATTGGTGTGTTGTGATTGGTGTTTGGGAAATGTCCCGCCCCTTACCATAACCACCAGTTTCAACCATAGACTGTAAAAAAATATGGGAGTAGTGTCCATGATGTCACCCATAGGATTCTGAAGAGCAGTTTTGAAGTGTAAAGTCGGGTCGAGCTGGCCGTCGCCATCTTGTCAGCGCATCACTTCTGGATAACAGAAAATGGGTAAAGAGGTGGGACGTGGGCGGAGCTGAGGTGACGCGATGACTAACAGACAGCAGAAAAACGGCTATCCACCTGTCACTCAAAGTGGCCACGCCCTTAATTACGCAGAACTTTAAGGCTTTATATAATGTAAACGAATGAGTTATAAAAAATTTCAGCCCCTCAGTCGTCATGAAGGGCAAAATTAGCCGCATAGACCAAAAGCACAGTTTGTCCCAGACTGTAAACATGTGTTCTTCAGCTGTAAAGTTGATCATTTTAACATGAGCTCAATGAGATTCTGCTCCTTCTGGAGTCTGTCTCTAGTGGCCAGTCCATGAACTGCAGTTTAAGTCACTTCCGCATCGGCTTCAAGAGAAACTGCGGGAGGAGCCGCTTGGTTTCAACACACTACTAACTAACTCAACCCTAACTCAATTATTAAATGAGGAATATTGTGACGTGTTTGTTCCCGGAAGAAAACTCAAGACTACAATGGAGGCGTTTCAGGAGTTCAGAAACACTGATATAGAGAAGAACTCCCGCTGGAGGGACGCTTTCATGCTCAAACGCCAACATTACACACTAAAGACTGATGAACATGTGAAGAAAGCAGAATAGCTGCTCTTTAAACGGTCCTGCAGTGCAACAAAAGAGGCAGAATGATTATTAAAATGCCAACTAATTAAAAAAAGGGGCGAATACATTAAAACGTCTTTACAGTGTGGCAATTAGTCCTCTTTTCATAAAACAATCTTTTCATTAGCCCAAAAGTCTGCAGGCCGTGTGAGCCCAAGAGAATGCAGAGTCCTTCTCTCAGATATAAACCAAAGAGACTCACTGTGAGATTCAGAGCTGATGAACGGCCTGCAGTCTGACTGTAGCCCGGCTCTTCTGAAGTCATAGTTTTGTTTGAGGAACTGACTGGGGCACTTGATTTTCACTGGAAATCTTCCACAGCAGCTTGACAAGTGAAATATGGTGCTTGTAGACCAGATCTGACATCATGGCTTGTGAGCATGTGAGAATGACGACAAACCTGTAGACCCTTTTTGCGCCGACGTAACAGCGTTAGCTGGAGGCAAAACAAAGGGAAAACTGGAGGCGGCCAATACAAACCAGCACAGAGTCGGAGCTCAAAATGTCATCTTGTTGTGTTTTTGGGTGCCAGAATCGACGGAGTACAGATACCAAATTGAAATTTTACCGCATACCTGCTGCTACTGCCAGACAAAGAAATGACAACAGCTGTGGTTAAACGCAGTAAAACGAGTGGACTGGATTGAGTGTGTGTGCAGGCGATGGCTAGGCAGAACTTCGGATCGTACGACACAAAACTCATCTGTTAAATCTGTGTATTTTAAGTCTTATACGTGTCCATTTAGCACACAGTTATAGGCATCTAACCATCTAAACTATGCACATTCATGTTTTCACCATGAAGTAGCCTAAACTGAGAAATGTACACTCACCTAAAGGATTATTAGGAACACATACTAATACTGTGTTTGACCCCCTTTCGCCTTCAGAACTGCCTTAACTCTACATGGCATTGATTCAACAAGGTGCTGAAAGCATTCTTTAGAAATGTTGGCCCATATTGATAGGAGAGCATCTTGCAGTTGATGGAGATTTGTGGGATGCACATCCAGGGCACGAAGCTCCCGTTCCACCACATCCCAAAGATGCTCTATTGGGTTGAGATCTGGTGACTGTGGGGGCCATTTTAGTTCAGTGAACTCACTGTCATGCTCAAGAAACCAATTTGAAATGATTGGAGCTTTGTGACGGTGCATTATCCTGCTGGAAGTAGCCATCAGAGGATGGGGACATGGTGGTCATAAAAGGATGGACATGGTCAGAAACAATGCTCAGGTAGGCCGTGGCATTTAAACGATGCTCAATTGGCACTAAGGGGCCTAAAGTGTGCCAAGAAAACATCCCCCACACCATTACACCACCACCACCAGCCTGCACAGTGGTAACAAGGCATGATGGATCCATGTTCTCATTCTGTTTACGCCAAATTCTGACTCTACCATCTGAAATCGAGACTCATCAGACCAGGCAACATTTTTCCAGTCTTCAACTGCCCAATTTTGGTGAGCTTGTGCAAATTGTAGCCTCTTTTTCCTATTTGTAGTGGAGATGAGTGGTACCCGGTGGGGTCTTCTGCTGTTGTAGCCCATCCGCCTCAAGGTTGTGTGTGTTGTGGCTTCACAAATGCTTTGCTGCAGACCTCGGTTGTAACGAGTGGTTATTTCAGTCAAAGTTGCTCTTCTATCAGCTTGAATCAGTCGGCCCATTCTCCTCTGACCTCTAGCATCAACAAGGCATTTTCTCCCACAGGACTGCCGCATACTGGATGTTTTTCCCTTTTCACACCATTCTTTGTAAACCCTAGAAATGATTGTGCGTGAAAATCCCAGTAACTGAGCAGATTGTGAAATACTCAGACCGGCCCGTCTGGCGCCAACAACCATGCCACGCTCAAAATTGCTTAAATCACCTTTCTTTCCCATTCTGACATTCAGTTTGGAGTTCAGGAGATTGTCTTGACCAGGACCACACCCCTAAATGCATTGAAGCAACTGCCACGTGATTGGTTGATTATAATAATAATAATAATAATACATTTTATTTCTAACGCGCTTTTCTTCAAACTCAAAGCGCTACAACCTCATACAATAGAGAATGATTACAATAAAATACAATAAAATAGTCACATGTAGTTACAATAAGCAGCTCTAAAAAGGTGTGTCTTTAAAGACTTCTTAAAACCCTCTAATGTTGAAGAGTCTCTAATTTCCGGTGGTAGAGCATTCCAAAGACGTGGTGCTGAGACCGAGAATGCTCGACCACCCTTGGAATTTAGATTATGTCGGGGCTGCTGGAGGATGCATGACCTGGAAGAGCGCAAAGAGCGTGCAGGAGTATGAACGGTGACCAAACTGCAGAGATAAGCAGGGGCCGATCCATGAATGGCTTTATATGTTAAAACCAAGGTTTTGAATACGCGCTTGTATCGGCAGCCAATGCAAATCAAAGAGTACCGGAGAAATATGTTGACGAGTATTTGTGTGTGTCAATAACCGGGCGGCTGAATTTTGTATATATTGTAATTTTTTGATGGACTGATTAGGAAGACCTGAGTAGAGCGCATTGCAGTAATCAAGCCTTGATGTAATGAAGGCGTGAATAAGCCTTTCTGCATCTGGTCGCGATAGAAATGGTCGTAATCTAGCGATATTTCTAAGATGGTAAAATGCAGTTTTTGAGACATTTTTAATATGAGCGTCGAACATAAGTTCAGTGTCAAAAATAACTCCAAGATTGCGCACTTGAAAAGACGGGGTAACAAAGTCATTGACAGTAATCAGTTCTGGAATATTTAGTTTAAGGAGAGATTTTGATGTACCGACGAAGAGAAGTTCTGTCTTAGCCTGGTTGAGCTTAAGAAAATTCTCATGCATCCAGGATTTTATCTCTACCAAGCAGTTGCTAAGGGCTTTGACCGCAAGGTTTGGGTTAGGGTGCATGCTGATGTAGATCTGCGTGTTGTCAGCATAAAAATGAAATCCTAACCCAAACTTACGAATTATGTTACCCAGAGGCAACATATAGATGCTAAATAAGATGGGACCAAGCACAGACCCTTGTGGGACACCCTGCTGAACTAATGTTGGTAAAGATTTGTTTTCCCCCAAAAGACACAAACTGAAATCGATTTGTGAGATAAGATGTAAACCATTCTAATACAGTACCAGAGATTCCTAGCCATACAGACAATCTTTCAAGAAGGACAGCATGAGATATTGTATCAAATGCAGCAGTGATGTCTAACAATACTAAGATACTACAGGCACCCATATCAGCAGAAATAAGAAGATCATTCGTGACCCGGACGAGAGCAGTCTCAGTACTGTGGCCTGATCTAAATGCGGACTGAAATGGTTCTAGGAGATTATTGATGGACAGGTATTGCTGTAGCTGGCCAGCTACAACTCGTTCCAAGACTTTAGCTAAAAAAGGTAGATGGGAAATAGGCCTATAGTTAGACAAGTCATCTACATCACAACCAGTCTTTTTAGGGACAGGTGTGATGGCAGCTAACTTAAGGGCCGAAGGAACCTGACCAGTTAATAAAGAGTGATTAATTATACCAGTGATAGAAGGGCAAACTAGTGTTATACACTTTTTTAAAATCTCGGTAGGTATGGGGTCAAGAGAGCATGTAGATGAATTCATAGACATGACCAGTTTTAAAATATCATCCGTGATAACAGTGACAAAATTAGAGAAAATAGAAGATAAATGCGTAGGGCGGATCTCATTTGATAGACGAGAGGGATCATAAGCCATGGAGCTATAGATATCTTGAACTTTCTCTGTAAAGTATTTATGAAATTTGTTACACATCTCAATAGAGGAACAAATGTTTTTGTTTTGAGGTTTAAGCAGTTTGTTAATTGTTTTAAACATCAACCTTGGCTTACCTGCACCTTCATTAATCATGTGCGAGTAGTATTCCTCTCTGGTGGATTTAAGGGCAAGATGATATTTCATTTGCTGTTCTTCAAACATTAATTTGTGGACAGTAAGACCAGTTTTTCTATGCAAGCGCTCAATCTTTCTTTGCTGGGTTTTAAGTGCCCGTAACTCATCAGTAAACCAGGGGGATGATCTAGTGAAAGACACGACTCGTTGTTTCAATGGTGCTACAATATCAAGAATAGATGATAGCGCGGAGTTGTAGCTGTCCACAGAATCAGTCACAGGAAGTTCAGCAATAGAGCTCAAGAGTAACTGAGAATCAATTTTCTTGATATTCCTAAAAGTTATGACACGCTCTTTAGAAGCTTTTGAAGAGGCAGTGGAGGTAAATTCGCAAGTTAATAAGTTGTGATCACTGAAATGTAGCTCGTCGTTTCTAAGTTGGTCTATATCTATACCAAGTTACCTTAGGAGGACGATAAATAAGTGTGATAAGCATCGGGGAATTGCCATTAATTTTCACAACCAAGCACTCAAACGAAGACATTTCAGGTGCAGTGATTAATGCAACAGACAGTTCTGATTTGTATAAAATTGCAAGACCACCACCTTTGCCGGTAAGTCTAGGTTTGTCAATGTATGTATATCCAGGTGGCAAGGCCAGGTTCAAGTTGTAATAGTCTTTTGGGTAATGCCAAGTCTCGCTGAGACAAAGAAAGTCAAGTT
Organism: Gobio gobio; assembly: GCF_949357685.1. NCBI lineage: Eukaryota > Metazoa > Chordata > Actinopteri > Cypriniformes > Gobionidae > Gobio > Gobio gobio. The sequence continues at coordinate 49,472,612 of NC_137109.1, forward strand.
TTCCATCCAGAATAATATCATAAAGCGATGCTGCTTTCTTATTTATAGAACGCACATTTAATTGCGCGAGTCTAATTTTAGAAATTGCAGTCTTGCCGTACTTATTCTCAGGAGACATACGTGGGAAAGATAGATTGGATATACAAACGCCACGGGACTTTCGATGTACAACTCGCCGGGAGTGGGAGCACAGAATATTTATACAAGCAAGCCCCGGCGAGTTATATAAGCCCATGCGAGAGCTGCGATGAGCATATTTTGGCCGGCGCAACAGTTGCGAAGCTCTCAGGGCATTTTGAGTACAATCACTAAGAGGCAATTGAAGATCCAGCGATAGAAGTTCAGAGAAAGAGTACCTTTTCATATTGGCGTCCCACAGTTTGAATTCCTGTAATTCGGTAAATCCAATTGTGTAGACCAGAGTGATCACTATTACGAGTGAGAACAGCATCGCAATCCAGTCCAGTAGAATCCTTGACACGTCCCAGTTGCAGATACGATACAGCAATTCGCAAGAGAGAAACAGCAGCACCAGCTCAGCAAAAGATCCACGTTCCTCAAAGCGTTAGGAGAGCGCGGAAAACAGGTGTAAGCAGCAGGTGTCCGGCACGACATATAGAGAAGTCCAAAAACAATGAAGGCGCCAGAGAAGTTTACTAACATCCAGCAGCCTAACTCTAAAAACTGCAAGGTAAACGTAGCGTAAAATAACAGTTATAAAATCAATTACAAAATTAATAAACTGATAAAACACACGGCGGAGAAGCGGCAGCCAACTGCGCCAGCGTCCTCTCCATTTCCGGATTAGATAATTGCATTAATGAGAAATTGAACAGGTGTTCCTAATAATCCTTTAGGTGAGTGTAGCTATTTAATGTGAATTTTACCAAATGTTTTGCTATTTTAAATAAACCTGTATATAAATAACATTACTAATTTTGGCAAATACATTTTGAAAATGCCATATATCCCCTTAAAACTGCACAACTGTAGAGTAAAAACATTAGGCTATTCAAAAAGCCATGGTGTCCAAGTTCGTAAATAAAGACTAAATGGCAGCTTCTGATATATTTGTATAGCGATTTATTTAATTAATCTCCCTCTTGCTGGTGTACCTTTACATCATTTGACATAGTCCAGTGAAGGCGTGTTTAGGGCAGGATTTACAGGAGTGCCCTGAGGCATGATCTCGGCCTGTGCTCGCGTTGGCCAGTGGAAAAGCAGCTAATGGGTGAAACCGGCAGAAGATTCACAAGATGGACATTTACTTTGAGTTAGTCAGAGATAAGATTGTATACATTTAAAAATCTTGCTTACTACTTACAAAGAACTAAATGGTTTAGCGCCCCAGTACTTGAGTGAGCTCTTAACACATTATACTCCATCACGTCTACTGCGGTCTCAAAACTCTGGCCAGTTGATAATACCTGGAATATCAAAATCAACTGCAGGCGGTCGATCCTTTTCCTATTTAGCACCTAAACTCTGGAACAGAATTAGTTGGAACAGTCCAATCATAGTGCGATGGAGCCATTGCCTCCTCTCACATGACTTTTCTCCATTCATTTCAACTACCCCACACAAAACTCACCGCACACATTAGGGGTTCTGTTTTAAGACAATGGGGAGAGAGGAGGCGCGCCTCCTGCTGTAACTTCACCTGCAGGTGTCGCTGTTGGGCAGTGTTACTTTATAAAAATGTGTGACTTCTACATGTTTTAATGTCACATTTTGTAATATTTGTGTTGTTGTTTTTTGCCAATATCGATTATTTTCTCATCTAGTTTTTTTGAGGAGGCACTATATGCTATATTGTTAGTTGCTTGGATAGCCAACAGCAACACCAACACTATCTCTGTAGTACCTTTTGTCATTTTAGAGTGTTAAGTTCTATTTCTGTAGTTATTTTGGTGAAAGTAACTCAAAAGTAATACAGGAGTAATGTAACGCATTACAATTCTGAGACAGTAATATTGTAGGGTAAAGAATTACTTTTAAATAACAGTAACAAGTAATGTATAATGCATTACAGTTTGGAGGTAACTTGCACAACACTGGTGAATAATAACTAAAATATTGGTCTGTGAGAGAACAAACAAAATAACACGAGAACCAACATACAAGCAAAAAGAATGAACTGAACAAGAGAAAGAATGATAAAAACAACAAGGAAAACAAACCAAAGAACAGGAAAGAAAATAGAGAAATGGAGTATGAACAAAAGAACAGACAAACTGAGGAAAGAAAGAGCAAACAAAGAGAGAACCAACAAAAATTAACAAATAAACACAAACAAAATAAAGAAAAAAAGAACAAACCAACAAACAAATGAACGACAAAAAGAACGAGAAAAACAAAAGAAAAAGAGAAAGAATGAATGAATGAACAATTGTATCAAAGTTAATAAAACAACAAAAGAACAATCAGGAAAAAATGACTAAAAAATGAACACAAAAAAAAGAAAAGAAAAGAAAAAATCATTTTAAATTCATTTTTTCCATAAAAAAAAAAATATATATATATATATATATATATATATATATATATATATATATATATATATATATATTGTTGCCAAATAGAATATTGATTTACAGTATATATGATTAGGGCTGTCAAATCAATTAATGGCGATTGAACACATCTAACCAAAGTTTGTGTTTATATAATATACGTGTGTACATATACATACGTGTGTGTGTGTATATAAATATATACCAACCAGGCATAACGTTATGACCGGTGAAGTGAATAACACTGATGATCTCTTCATCACCTGTTAGTGGGTGGGATATATTAGACAGCAAGTGAACATTTTGTCCTCAGAGTTGATGTGTTAGAAGCAGGAAAAATGGACGGCTAGACGACTGGGTCAGAGCATCTCCAAAACTGCAGCTCTTGTGGGGTGTTCCCGTTCAGCAGCGGTCAGTCTCTATCAAAAGTGCTCCAAGGAAGGAACAGTGGAGAACCGGCCACAGGGTCATGAAGGACCAGTGGAGAACCAGCCACAGGGTCATGAAGGACCAGTGGAGAACCAGCCACAGGGTCATGAAGGACCAGTGGAGAACCGGCCACAGGGTCATGAAGGACCAGTGGAGAACCGGCCACAGGGTCATGAAGGACCAGTGGAGAACCGGCCACAGGGTCATGGAGGAACAGTGGAGAACCGGCCACAGGGTCATGAAGGACCAGTGGAGAACCGGCCACAGGGTCATGGAGGACCAGTGGAGAACCGGCCACAGGGTCATGGAGGACCAGTGGAGAACCGGCCACAGGGTCATGGAGGAACAGTGGAGAACCGGCCACAGGGTCATGAAGGACCAGTGGAGAACCGGCCACAGGGTCATGGAGGACCAGTGGAGAACCGGCCACAGGGTCATGGAGGACCAGTGGAGAACCGGCCACAGGGTCATGGAGGAACAGTGGAGAACCGGCCACAGGGTCATGAAGGAACAGTGGAGAACCGGCCACAGGGTCATGAAGGACCAGTGGAGAACCGGCCCCAGGGTCATGAAGGACCAGTGGAGAACCGGCCACAGGGTCATGGAGGACCAGTGGAGAACCGGCCACAGGGTCATGGAGGACCAGTGGAGAACCGGCCACAGGGTCATGAAGGAACAGTGGAGAACCGGCCACAGGGTCATGAAGGAACAGTGGAGAACCGGCCACAGGGTCATGAAGGAACAGTGGAGAACCGGCCACAGGGTCATGAAGGACCAGTGGAGAACCGGCCCCAGGGTCATGAAGGAACAGTGGAGAACCGGCCACAGGGTCATGAAGGAACAGTGGAGAACCGGCCACAGGGTCATGAAGGACCAGTGGAGAACCGGCCACAGGGTCATGAAGGAACAGTGGAGAACCGGCCACAGGGTCATGAAGGAACAGTGGAGAACCGGCCACAGGGTCATGGAGGACCAGTGGAGAACCGGCCACAGGGTCATGAAGGAACAGTGGAGAACCGGCCACAGGGTCATGGAGGACCAGTGGAGAACCGGCCACAGGGTCATGGAGGACCAGTGGAGAACCGGCCACAGGGTCATGAAGGAACAGTGGAGAACCGGCCACAGGGTCATGAAGGAACAGTGGAGAACCGGCCACAGGGTCATGAAGGAACAGTGGAGAACCGGCCACAGGGTCATGAAGGAACAGTGGAGAACCGGCCACAGGGTCATGAAGGAACAGTGGAGAACCGGCCACAGGGTCATGAAGGAACAGTGGAGAACCGGCCACAGGGTCATGAAGGAACAGTGGAGAACCGGCCACAGGGTCATGAAGGACCAGTGGAGAACCGGCCACAGGGTCATGAAGGAACAGTGGAGAACCGGCCACAGGGTCATGGGCGGCCGAGGCTCATTGATGCCCGTGTGGTCCGATCAAACAGACGAGCTACTGGAGCTCAAACTGCTCAAGAAGTTAATGCTGGTTCTGATAGAAAGGTGTCAGAATACACAGAGCATCTCACTAATTTCGGTTAGTTCACAAGAACAGCGATTCACAGCATTACAGCGACCTAACTCATTTTCAATGAGCACCAGTGTTAGATGTGCTGCCAGACTCAGTCGAATACTGCATTCCAGTAGGAGCGCCTACGAGCAACCAGCAGCGCAGCGTCAAGACAACCTGCGGTGATTCAATCGCTGTCGGTGTGAATGCACCATTAACTCTCCATGCAGACAGTGAGACGTCTCACTACGGCTCAGAGCAGAGAAACATATCCTCAAAACTCTCCGAAATATTAATATAGTCAGTTACTGTGCCATTAATCGTTTTTGCTTCAATTTTGGCTTCCAAATGATGAAAACAGGGGGTGCCTTCACTCCTCCATGCAAGCCCAAACTTAACATCCAAATCAGTCAAATCACGTAATCTGAGCTGGACTTGCTTGAGATTAAACAAGTAATTAAAAGTGCATTATTAATAGGGTTGTGTATCGTTTGGGTTTTTTACGATACCGGTGCCAAACCGATACTTTTAAAACGGTACCGGAGCCTAAACGGTAAATACTACAATAGGCCCAATTTAACACTAAATAACAGTAACACTAATAACAGCAAAGGTATTCTTGGTATGCTACAAACCAGCTTCAAGGTTCAGCAATATTTTGCAGAAATATGACCATATTATAACAAATAGTAGTGCTGTCACTATACTGGAATTTGTAACTTCAATACGATACCTAAAAGAAGCATCGATATTCGATACCATTTTCGCTACCATGGGGAAAAAATGCTGCATATATTGTCAAATAGATATTTTTAATATAATTTATTTTTTTGTCCGTCTATTGAAAGTCTAGGCGATTCAAAATTTCTTCTGAAGAGATCACTTTATATGATAAAGCTTTTAAGGTATTTCTCATATATAAACGTTGATCAATTACCATTACAATTACACAAATATTTGCTGACTAATTGTGTTGCAATGGCTACAGCACAAGGAAGCTTGATTTCAAATTGAATTTAAAAAGACGAGTAAACAGTAATAAAATTAGAACAAATGACTAACAATAGCACAAATAAATACAATAGAATAAAGATACAAATTAAATAGACTGCTTTTTTTTCAGGTAGGTCTAACAGTATTCAGGTAAGAAACTGAATTTAAAAAACAAAGTAATCAAATTTAAAATAACATTGGATAATCTTCATTACAAAAAATGAAAAACAGATGAATCCATTAGAGTTTCACAAGTTAATCAGTCAAGAGCAGTAAGTGATCGTTTGTCTTTTTGTAGTTTGAATAATGAATAACTGCTGTCCCTTTAAAGGGGTGGTTGCATGCGATTTCACTTTTTTTTACTTAAGTGTGTTGCTGCTTGAGCATAAACAGTATCTGCAAAGTTACAGCGCTGAAAGTTCAATGCAAACGGAAATATTGTCTTTTAAAATTATGGCAGTTTATTGCCTACAAAAACGGCCGGTTTGGACTACAACAAGCTCCTTCCCGGGTTGGTGACATGATAAACACCTGCTATTAACATAAAAAATGCCCCCGTGAACACGCAACAAAGTGGGCGAGGACACGTCGCCGTCATTACGAAAGAGAGAGAGCTGTTGCAGAACTACAAACTACATTTGGCCATCTAACCAATCTAAGACCATTGCGTTTTTCGGAGGGATGGGCTTCACAGAAGCAAGAAGCAAACGAGCCGTTCAAAGGACAGTGGAGACAGTGGTGTGGAATAAAGGTCAAATATAAGAAAAATATGGCATTTAAAAAAAAAACGTATTAAGACATGTTATACTGCGCCCCATAAACACAACCAAGCCTAGAAAAAAAACAGACCACCCCTTTAAGACCCAATGCACGCATGGATCCCAAACACTCCTGGTACACATTCTTCCTGAACTGTTTACGACTGTGTTTACGTTAATACTCACCAAGATGGACATTGAGACATTTTTTGAGTGTATTTGACCATTAATAAGCTGGAAAAAGGAGCTCATTTTTGCACTTGTATGCCAGAGGTGGCTTTATTACGGTATGTGTGTGTGTGCGCTTCAGATGCAAGCGCGAAATCTGCAGGAATGAGTAGAATTTACGTTATGTGCAATCCTGCGTGAAATTCAGACCCGTCACGCCAACACTAACAAGAAGTCATAAGGAAAAATCCAGCAGAACCCGCGTTCGCCGTGTTTAGAGGGTTAACCGGACTGAATGAGAGGAATATCGTATCATTTCAGATATTTCAGTATCGATACATATCGAAATATCGATATTTTTGACAACACTAATACACAGCACCTGCTGCAGTATTTCACTCACTAAAAACAGCGGGAAGTTCTAAAACGTTTAACGTGAAAAACACTATTGGGTGAGTTACACCAATAAGGATTCAATCAAGTAAAGTTTAACACTAATCTAGGATTTGTTGATATGGGTTTTATTTTAAATAGAGTTGCTGCACCACTTCATTTTAAACACAGATTCATTACGCAGTAAAACCGTTAAATTATATTATTAAATTAAATTATAGAGCTGATCAAGCAGCAGACGGACAGGCTTAAGAATCCTTATTTGTGCAACCTACTCTTAAAGTGCCTCAATGTCCTAAAACAGTGATAATAAAAGATCAAATTCAGTTCACACCTTTTTGATGATGCATATAAACAGGCGAGCAGATGAGCCAAGAATATGAACGCAACGCGTTTTCTTTTTAATGGGTTTTGTTGGAAAAAAACGCATAACGAGAAACCTTGTGTTGCACTAATATTCTGAGTTAATTTGCTTGCCTGTACAAAGTATGCATCATCAATAAGGTGTATATTGAATTTGGTATTTTAATATCACTGTCTGGATTGATCAAACAGAATCTTTACAATGTAATCTCCTTAAAGACCCAGACAGGCTCCGTGATGGCCAGTTGCCCCGATGTGAATTCGCACCCTGATGCGATTTCATGCATTTTAAAGAAACTTGGACTGTGTTCTCAAATGACAGAACAGTACAACCAACAGACACTCGATCCCCTATAGAAATGGAATTCTATCCACTAATTCATTGACAATCTGTTTAATGAAGGAACATGCATTCTCCCCGGTACATTGTGTGTAGCATTTCTGTTTCTGTTTTACAAAGTTCCCTCTTGTAGTTAGTCGTGGTACTGCGCCGGCCAGCCACACACACATCAAACCATGTGGACCTTCTTCAACCATCACTGCAAGTTCACCATCATTCCTTCTTTCAACACGGAAGGAATCGATTGCAACCACAACAACATCAGACCGAACTATCAAGACTTTCTCCTGCGACTGTATGCGGACCCTCCTCAAAAACTCAGGCAAATGCAAGTAACGTACAATATACAAATTCGTTGTATAGTTAGTTAAAGCTGTAAACCCCTTTGCTCAAACAAAAGAGCTTGTTGTCTTAACTGATGGTTCTTCCAGGTTTTAGACTCTTTTCATAACTTCATTCCTCTGTTCTGATCCGGTTTCTCCAACACTTCCACTTTACATTCTACCCCCATGTTTGTATGATTTTGCGCTGTGCGTTTATGTTAGTAATGTGTTCGTGTTTCAGCTAAATAAACTCTTGTGCACATTCATGCGAGTTGATTCTGGTCTGCTTATAAATAAATTGTCACTTTAACGAATCGATCATAGCTACGAGCTAAGAAAGAGTTAATTTTTGAGAGTTGATAGACAATCAGTAATGAAAGTTCGCTGGACGAACATATTATTTGATTGTAATATTAATTCAGTTACATTCAGTTAATTCGGTTAACTGAAACAAATATTCATAATTAATTGTAACGAGTTATGATCAATTATTAATATTTCCCCTTTGAGCTAATTTGTTACAATACTGACTACAAACCTGGTAAAAATGACTGGTGGGCAATGGAGGAAAGCCTTGTTTTGCCCTCCAGGTGGGCGTTCCTATAAGCGTGTGACGTCATGTGAAAACTATGAATAGAGACAGAGCGACACGCGTCATAATCTGAAGACCACGCCCACAAGGGGGGGAAAACAATCGAACCGTCTCCATAGACCTTGTATTGCGTGAAGTGCCTCCTTGTCATTTCTGACTTATAACAAAAAACTGAATGTCTAAAATCTGCTGTGTGACAGGGTGTACAGCAAACAAGCTACAAAACACAGAACCAAAAACCCAGAAGTTTTTATAAGCTGTTGACCCAAAAAACGAGCGTTTAAGGACACAAAAGTGGATACAGGCAATTGAGACAGAGCGCGACATGTTATATTACACTGAGAACTACACACACTAGAGGGGAACGTAATCAGAGACAGGAAATATAATATATAACACTGACATTTGGATATTTGGACAGTGACGAAATGTTTACTGCACACAGGCATACTGAGACACACTGAGTGTCAGGATCCCAAAATGTACCCATTCTTCCTGCTGAAGCTTCACGTCTTATTGCCTGTCTCCACTTCTATCCCCTTAAACACTCGTTTTTTTGGGTCGACAGCTTATAAAAACTTAGTTCTGGGTTTATTAGCTTGTTGGCTGTACACCCTGTCACATATCAGCTTTTAGACATTGTTCTGTGTTTTGTTATAAGTCCGACATAACAAAAATGTACAGGCATTTGCGAACTGCACAACATATACGAAAAGAGGCGTCAAGAAATAACCAACGTCACAATATAATTTATGCAAAGATATGGCCCCACTTTATATTAGGTGGCCTTAACTACTATGTACTTACATCAAAAAATAAGTACAATGTACTTACTGTGTTCAAATTGTATTGCAAAACACTTTTGCTGATATTGAGGTGGGATACAGGTAGGGTAAGGGACAGGTGTGGTGGTGTGGGTAAGTTTAAGGGTAAAGTTAGGGACAGGTGTGGTGGTATGGGTAAGTTTAAGGGTGAAGTTAGGGACAGGTGTGGTGGTATGGGTAAGTTTAAGGGTAAAGTTAGGGACAGGTGTGATGGTATGGGTAAGTTTAAGGGTGAAGTTAGGGACAGGTGTGGTGGTATGGGTAAGTTTAAGGGTAAAGTTAGGGACAGGTGTGGTGGTATGGGTAAGTTTAAGGGTGAAGTTAGGGACAGGTGTGGTGGTATGGGTAAGTTTAAGGGTAAAGTTAGGGACAGGTGTGATGGTATGGGTAAGTTTAAGGGTGAAGTTAGGGACAGGTGTGGTGGTATGGGTAAGTTTAAGGGTGAAGTTAGGGACAGGTGTGGTGGTATGGGTAAGTTTAAGGGTAAAGTTAGGGACAGGTGTGATGGTATGGGTAAGTTTAAGGGTAAAGTTAGGGACAGGTGTGGTGGTATGGGTAAGTTTAAGGGTAAAGTTAGGGACAGGTGTGGTGGTATGGGTAAGTTTAAGGGTAAAGTTAGGGACAGGTGTGGTGGTATGGGTAAGTTTAAGGGTAAAGTTAGGGACAGGTGTGGTGGTATGGGTAAGTTTAAGGGTAAAGTTAGGGACAGGTGTGGTGGTATGGGTAAGTTTAAGGGTAAAGTTAGGGACAGGTGTGGTGGTGTGGGTAAGTTTAAGGGTAAAGTTAGGGACAGGTGTGGTGGTATGGGTAAGTTTAAGGGTAAAGTTAGGGACAGGTGTGGTGGTGTGGGTAAGTTTAAGGGTAAAGTTAGGGACAGGTGTGGTGGTATGGGTAAGTTTAAGGGTAAAGTTAGGGACAGGTGTGGTGGTGTGGGTAAGTTTAAGGGTAAAGTTAGGGACAGGTGTGGTGGTATGGGTAAGTTTAAGGGTAAAGTTAGGGACAGGTGTGGTGGTGTGGGTAAGTTTAAGGGTAAAGTTAGGGACAGGTGTGGTGGTATGGGTAAGTTTAAGGGTAAAGTTAGGGACAGGTGTGGTGGTGTGGGTAAGTTTAAGGGTAAAGTTAGGGACAGGTGTGGTGGTATGGGTAAGTTTAAGGGTAAAGTTAGGGACAGGTGTGGTGGTGTGGGTAAGTTTAAGGGTAAAGTTAGGGACAGGTGTGGTGGTGTGGGTAAGTTTAAGGGTAAAGTTAGGGACAGGTGTGGTGGTGTGGGTAAGTTTAAGGGTAGGGTTAGGGACAGGTGTGGTGGTATGGGTAAGTTTAAGGGGAAAGTTAGGGACAGGTGTGGTGGTGTGGGTAAGTTTAAGGGTAAAGTTAGGGACAGGTGTGGTGGTGTGGGTAAGTTTAAGGGTAAAGTTAGGGACAGGTGTGGTGGTGTGGGTAAGTTTAAGGGTAAAGTTAGGGACAGGTGTGGTGGTGTGGGTAAGTTTAAGGGTAAAGTTAGGGACAGGTGTGGTGGTGTGGGTAAGTTTAAGGGTAAAGTTAGGGACAGGTGTGGTGGTATGGGTAAGTTTAAGGGTAAAGTTAGGGACAGGTGTGGTGGTGTGGGTAAGTTTAAGGGTAAAGTTAGGGACAGGTGTGGTGGTGTGGGTAAGTTTAAGGGTAAAGTTAGGGACAGGTGTGGTGGTATGGGTAAGTTTAAGGGTAAAGTTAGGGACAGGTGTGGTGGTATGAGTAAGTTTAAGGGTAGGGTTAGGGACAGGTGTGGTGGTGTGGGTAAGTTTAAGGGTAAAGTTAGGGACAGGTGTGGTGGTGTGGGTAAGTTTAAGGGTAAAGTTAGGGACAGGTGTGGTGGTGTGGGTAAGTTTAAGGGTAAAGTTAGGGACAGGTGTGGTGGTATGAGTAAGTTTAAGGGTAGGGTTAGGGACAGGTGTGGTGGTGTGGGTAAGTTTAAGGGTAAAGTTAGGGACAGGTGTGGTGGTGTGGGTAAGTTTAAGGGTAGGGTTAGGGACAGGTGTGGTGGTATGAGTAAGTTTAAGGGTAGGGTTAGGGACAGGTGTGATGGTATGGGTAAGTTTAAGGGTAAAGTCAGGGACAGGTGTGGTGGTGTGGGTAAGTTGAAGGGTAAAGTTAGGGACAGGTGTGGTGGTATGGGTAAGTTTAAGGGTAAAGTTAGGGACAGGTGTGGTGGTGTGGGTAAGTTTAAGGGTAAAGTTAGGGACAGGTGTGGTGGTGTGGGTAAGTTTAAGGGTAGGGTTAGGGGCAGGTGTGGTGGTATGAGTAAGTTTAAGGGTAAAGTTAGGGACAGGTGTGGTGGTGTGGGTAAGTTTAAGGGTAAAGTTAGGGACAGGTGTGGTGGTATGGGTAAGTTTAAGGGTAGGGTTAGGGACAGGTGTGGTGGTATGGGTAAGTTTAAGGGTACAGTTAGGGACAGGTGTGGTGGTATGGGTAAGTTTAAGGGTACAGTTAGGGACAGGTGTGGTGGTATGGGTAAGTTTAAGGGTAAAGTTAGGGACAGGTGTGGTGGTATGAGTAAACTTAAGGGTAAAGTTAGGGACAGGTGTGGTGGTATGGGTAAGTTTAAGGGTAAAGTTAGGGACAGGTGTGGTGGTATGGGTAAGTTTAAGGGTAGGGTTAGGGACAGGTGTGGTGGTATGGGTAAGTTTAAGGGTACAGTTAGGGACAGGTGTGGTGGTATGAGTAAACTTAAGGGTAAAGTTAGGGACAGGTGTGGTGGTATGAGTAACTTTAAGGGTAAAGTTAGGGACAGGTGTGGTGGTATGAGTAACTTTAAGGGTACAGTTAGGGACAGGTGTGGTGGTATGAGTAAGTTTAAGGGTAAAGTTAGGGACAGGTGTGGTGGTATGAGTAACTTTAAGGGTAAAGTTAGGGACAGGTGTGGTGGTATGGGTAAGTTTAAGGGTAGGGTTAGGGACAGGTGTGGTGGTATGGGTAAGTTTAAGGGTACAGTTAGGGACAGGTGTGGTGGTATGGGTAAGTTTAAGGGTACAGTTAGGGACAGGTGTGGTGGTATGGGTAAGTTTAAGGGTAAAGTTAAGGACAGGTGTGGTGGTATGGGTAAGTTTAAGGGTACAGTTAGGGACAGGTGTGGTGGTATGGGTAAGTTTAAGGGTAAAGTTAAGGACAGGTGTGGTGGTATGAGTAAACTTAAGGGTAAAGTTAGGGACAGGTATGGTGGGATGGGTAAGTTTAAGGGTAAAGTTAGGGACAGGTGTGGTGGTATGGGTAAGTTTAAGGGTAAAGTTAGGGACAGGTGTGGTGGGATGGGTAAGTTTAAGGGTAGGGTTAGGTTTAAGGGTAGGGTTAGGTGTAAGGGAAGTGTCAACTGTGTAATTACAAATGTAAGTACAGAAATTAATTACAGATGTAATTACATGCAGGTATTTTTTAAAATGTAAGTACAATGTAAAAACATGTATGTACACAATAAGTGCATTGTATCAAATGATTAATTAAAATGTTAGTACATATTAGTTAAGGCCACCTAATATAAAGTGGGTCCAAAGATATTGTGTCCGCAAATATTGGCAATAAAACCAGCTTCCAAAACAAATATACACACAAATATGTGTGTAAGGAAATAATGTTTCAAAAATGTGATTAAAGCTACACTGTGTGATATTTTCCCCCATCTAGCGGATGACCATCCAGTGAATTTTAGTTTCTGTTCCTCTCAATTCCGATTTCGTTTGAACTCCTATGGTGGCCGATTTAGTCCAAGATTAACATGGCTTCCAGTTCGACACGGTGCCTGTGGGATATTCTGTGCGCAGTGGGATGGTTGAAACTCAACTGGCCTAATTATTCGGCTAGAAAGAACTGCAGCTAATCCAGAGTGAACTTTGATGATAGTAATGTTTATTCAGTCATCCAATTGCAAGGCATAAACAGGTTTGCGTGGATATGTACATAAATGTGGTTTCTGTGAGAGAACAAATAAGGATGGTAAATATACATGATAATGACATGACAGAAGATACACAGTTAAGAACTGTATAACTATACTTATAAGTTACATTTGTATAATGTAACCGTAAAGCAGAGCTTATTGTACCATATATAGGCGCTAAATGCAGCTGCATTAAAAGGAGCGGAGCTGCCGCTGCTAACAAGCGGTGTCGGGTTACAAAAGTGTGTGCGCCGCTTTAACGTTAGCACTGCAGTGCGCTCTGTATAACAATTGTTAATATGCCGATCAGACCTGATACATATTTCCATCAACATACATTACAAGCAAATATTTTCTATAAACGAATAAACATTGTTGATAACAAAGTAACTGAATGATTATTCAAATAGGTGAGTATTACGCTCTTGTATGTTGACACAAAAATACTTCTGAGGTGAAATCCACTGAATTATGCGATGACACACTCTGAAACACATCTACAATGACAATAACTATTATTACTTACGGAGTTATTAACGCACAGAAATACCACACAAGGAAAAACAGACTTTTGAGGAATAAACAAGCCAGGAAAACTCCGTATAACTGTTACTGGACGCCGCTGAGATGAAAACTCTCTGCACATGCACCAGACAAGTCTGAACAAGTTGACGCGCACATGCGCGAGGCAGGGAATTTTGTACAGTGCCATCGAGTATTAAAACGCCAAAGGCGAAGCTTGAATTTACGGGTATGTCCCTCTTTGGCTGATGTACTTTCAAGATGGAGGGGCAACATGGCGACCCGCATTCGAACCCCTCACCCGTATGTATTTTCAATGGCATATTATAAACTTACGAGAATACTTTATTACTTGAAAGAAGTAAATATACATTAATGAGCACATATATTTTTTAAAGAACTAAGTGTTTTTAGCTAAGAATAAACTAAAAAAGTTAGCTTTAAAATTGAAATTGCAATATTGATTAAAAAAAAATCATGATAGAATCATGCACAGCCAAAACCAACCGTGACGTCTTTCTGTTCTTACCTGTTGAGCCAGTGTCCAAAGTCGGGCAGGTGCGCCCACTGCACTCCGGTCTGATTCAGTGACCTCAGCAGGCGACAGCAGGCCAGGGTCAGCAGCGGGGTCGCCAGGGCCAGCCACTTCTCCGAACCCGCGCTCATTCCCAGCTCCGCCGCCGGGGAGAAAGCCGACCGCTCCTCTGCGCTGGAGGGGAGCAGAGATCCCTCATCCTCTTCTTCACCTCTGTGCCTCTGCTCCCTGAAGTACTTCCTGCAGACGTCCTGGAAGACGGCCAGGCACAGCGTGTTGAGCAGGAAGTACCAGGTCTGGTGTTCCTCCTCTATGAAGCTGCTGGCGCCCAAACTGAGCGTGTGACCCACGGTACCGACCAGCAACAGAGTGTCTAACTCCGACAGAGTCCAGCCAGAACTCTAGAAAGAGACAGAGACGGGCTACACATTAATCCTGTTACAAACCTAGAGAGCTGCCTTGCTGTTTAAAGGGGACCTATTGTGCACCTCATTACAAGATGAAACATAAAGGCCCGGGTATACTTCACTTACCGCGCCCGGACGCGTCACGCGCGCAGCCCTGTCCGCGTGTCTTTCAAAGTATACTACACAACGGATGCGCGCGGAGGATCGCGTTCGACACATGCGCAGTAAAAAAGTGTCTATGCTCTACCAGACATCGGAGGGCAGCACTGAGTCCTGTCATCAACGGGACATTCGCTGGGCATGGTCGGAGAAGAACTGTAGTGCATCCACCATTGCAACATAGTTTGGAAGAAACACTGAAGAATCAAAAATTCTCTCTTTTTTTTCCAAGCGTGTTGTTTTTAAACCGGTCTTTGCACACTCTTCTTCGACGGCTGAACACTGTGCTCAATACTGTGTTTATTGCCACCTAGTGAACTCTTCTGTACTGCTGGCGCATGCGCTGCTGCACGCGGACCGTCCGTGCGGTCACAAAATTTGGGCTGCGCGCGGACGGGGTGTGCGGCCGGCCGCGAGCCCTCCGAGTGACGAAAATTACGTCATGCGGGCGGTGCACGAACGCGGACGGCCGAAGTATACCCGGGCCTTAAGTCCCCAGAATGTGCCTGTGAAGATTCAGCACAAAATACCCCACAGATCATTTATTAAACCATGTTGTAAATGCCCTTTTTTGAGTAGAAGGAAAAACATGCATGTATCTTTAAATGCAAATGAGCTGCTGATCCACACCCCCTTTTCCAGAAGAGGGAGGAGCCTATAAAACTCATGCATCCAATACTCTGGCAAAAACTACAACAGCTGATGTCAGACGGAGCGTTCTCTTTCTTTCACGTCTTATTGCACTTTAAACTGTCCAATACACAGAAGGTTATGTTAAAAACACACAAAGTTCATATAAACACAGGCGGTTATGTCTGTGAACGTGCTGTTAAATTCTCTGGCGAGGAGATAAACATGGTGGAGCTCACTGAGGGGCGGAGCTATGCTAATAGGGCAGAGTCCATCAGCAGTTGTGGGTGGGGTCTATGCAAATAGGGCAGAGTCTGTCAGCTGTCGTGGGTGGGGTCTATGCAAATAGGGCAGAGTTTGTCAGCTGTCGTGGGTGGGGTCTATGCAAATAGGGCAGAGTCTGTCAGCAGTCGTGGGCGGGGTCTATGCAAATAGGGCAGAGTCTGTCAGCAGTCGTGGGTGGGGTCTATGCTAATAGGGCAGAGTCTGTCAGCTGTCGTGGGTGGGGTCTATGCAAATAGGGCAGAGTCTGTCAGCAGTCGTGGGCGGGGTCTATACTAATAGGGCGGAGTCTGTCAGCAGTCATGGGTGGGGTCTATACTAATAGGGCGGAGTCTGTCAGCAGTCGTGGGTGGGGTCTATGCAAATAGGGCAGAGTCTGTCAGCTGTCGTGGGTGGGGTCTATGCAAATAGGGTGGAGTCTGTCAGCTGTCATGGGTGGGGTCTATGCAAATAGGGCGGAGTCTGTCAGCTGTCGTGGGTGGGGTCTATGCAAATAGGGCAGAAACTGTCAGCTGTCGTGGGTGGGGTCTATGCTAATAGGCAGTGTTGGGAATAACGGCGTTATAGATAAACGGCGTTACTAACGGAATTACTTTTTTCAGTAACGAGTAATCAAACGAATTACTGTTTCTTCCGTTACAACGCTGTTAGCGTTACTGAGTAAAAAAATGCGGCGTTACTATAATTGAGCTCATTGAAGCGGTTTTCATCCGAACAGGCTCTCTGTCAGTCAGACCTGCAGCGCGCGTGTGTGTGTGTGTGTGTGTGTGCGCGCGCTACCCATGCGTGTTGGGGGTTGGGTTGGGTGGTACACAACTGATGATGATTGGTGGGTGGGAGACAAGGTTGAGGTTGATAGGTTTAGTTCACACACCTTTGACGCACACGCATATGCACAGTCAGCGATGGCAGTCCAACGACTTCAAAGGTAGCTTTCGCAAACTGGAAGTATAAGCGCTACTTTTCCCTCGTTGAGGTGAACGGTAAGAATGTTTATAAACATATAAACATTACATAAATTTAACGTGAAGCTTATGCCCAGGGAGAAAGAGTCTATCCACGTCGGTGGCAAGTAATTCTATTTCTAATCTAATGAAGCGCCACAACATTAGTGGCTAAAAACCCAGGTGATAACGTGAGCTCCACTACCAGAGGAGTAGTAAAGAAGTACTGATACTATTTACACAGTATTTAAACTATAGTAGGTCTACTGATAATATTTACACAATATGTACACTATAGTAGGTCTACTGATAATATTTACAATAATATATTGAATTTGATAGGTGTCTCACATTGTCCCACAGCAACATTACAATAGTGTACATTAATGTACAATGTTTTATAATAATAATTTATTCTATTTAGTGTCCAATTCATTCATTTAACATATCTAATATTGGGGGCATCCAAGTTATTTGACATATTTGAACATTTGAAGAAAAAAAAAAGTAACACATTAGTTACTTTCCCTGGTAATTAGTTACTTTTATAATGATGTAACTCAGTTACTAACTCAGTTACTATTTGTAAGAAGTAACTAGTAACTATAACTAATTACTTTTTTAAAGTAACGTGCCCAACACTGCTAATAGGGCAGAGTCTGTCAGCTGTCATGGGTGGGGTCTATGCAAATAGGGCAGAAACTGTCAGCTGTTGTGGGTGGGGTCTATGCTAATAGGGCAGAGTCTGTCAGCTGTCGTGGGTGGGGTCTATGCAAATAGGGCAGAGTCTGTCAGCTGTCGTGGGTGGGGTCTATGCAAATAGGGCAGAGTCTGTCAGCTGTCGTGGGTGGGGTCTATGCAAATAGGGCAGAAACTGTCAGCTGTCGTGGGTGGGGTCTATGCAAATAGGGCAGAGTCTGTCAGCTGTCATGGGTGGGGTCTATGCAAATAGGGCAGAGTCGGTCAGCTGTCGTGGGTGGGGTCTATGCTAATAGGGCAGAGTCTGTCAGCTGTCGGGGGTGGAGTCTATGCTAATAGGGCAGAGTCGGTCAGCTGTCGTGGGTGGGGTCTATGCAAATAGGGCAGAAACTGTCAGCTGTCGGGGGTGGAGTCTATGCTAATAGGGCAGAGTCGGTCAGCTGTCGTGGGTGGGGTCTATGCAAATAGGGCAGAAACTGTCAGCTGTCGGGGGTGGAGTCTATGCTAATAGGGCAGAGTCGTCAGCTGTCGTGGGTGGGGTCTATGCAAATAGGGCAGAGTCGGTCAGCTGTCGTGGGTGGGGTCTATGCTAATAGGCAGAGTCTGTCAGCAGTCGTGGGTGAGGTCTATGCAAATGAGGCAGAGTCTGTCAGCAGTCGTGGGTGGGGTCTATGCAAATGGGCAGAGTCTGTCAGCTATCGTGGGAGGGGTCTATGCAAATAGGGCAGAGTCTGTCAGCTGTCATGGGTGGAGTCTATGCAAATAGGGTGGAGTCTGTCAGCTGTCCTGGGTGGGGTCTATGCAAATAGGGCAGAGTCTGTCAGCTGTCGTGGGTGGAGTCTATGCAAATAGGGAGGAGTCTGTCAGCTGTCCTGGGTGGGGTCTATGCAAATAGGGCAGAGTCTGTCAGCTGTCGTGGGTGGAGTCTATGCAAATAGGGCGGAGTCTGTCAGCTGTCGTGGGAGGGGTCAATGCAAAAAGGGCAGACTCTGTCAGCAGTCGTGGGTGGGGTCTATGCAAATAGGGCAGAGTCTGTCAGCAGTCGTGGGTGGGGTCTATGCAAATAGGGCGGAGTCTGTCAGCTGTCGTGGGTGGGGTCTATGCAAATAGGGCAGAGTCTGTCAGCTGTCATGGGTGGGGTCTATGCAAATAGGGCAGAGTCTGTCAGCTGTCATGGGTGGGGTCTATGCAAATAGGGCAGAGTCTGTCAGCTGTCCGGGGTGGGGTCTATGCAAATAGGGCAGAGTCTGTCAGCTGTCATGGGTGGGGTCTATGCAAATAGGGCGGAGTCTGTCAGCTGTCATGGGTGGAGTCTATGTAAATAGGGCAGAGTCTGTCAGCTGTCGTGGGTAGGGTCTATGCAAATAGGGCAGAGTCTGTCAGCTGTCATGGGTGGGGTCTATGCAAATAGGGTGGAGTCTGTCAGCTGTCGTGGGTGGGGTCTATGCAAATAGGGCAGAGTCTGTCAGCTGTCATGGGTGGGGTCTATGCTAATAGGGCAGAGTCTGTCAGCTGTCGTGGGTGGGGTCTATGCAAATAGGGCAGAGTCTGTCAGCAGTCGTGGGTGGGGTCTATGCAAATAGGGCAGAGTCTGTCAGCAGTCGTGGGTGGGGTCTATGCAAATAGGGCAGAGTCTGTCAGCAGTCGTGGGTGGGGTCTATGCAAATAGGGCAGAGTCTGTCAGTTGTCATGGGTGGGGTCTATGCAAATAGGGTGGAGTCTGTCAGCTGTCGTGGGTGGGGTCTATGCAAATAGGGCAGAGTCTGTCAGCTGTCATGGGTGGGGTCTATGCAAATAGGGTGGAGTCTGTCAGCTGTCGTGGGTGGGGTCTATGCTAATAGGGCAGAGTCTGTCAGCTGTCGTGGGTGGGGTCTTGGCAAATAGGGCAGAGTCTGTCAGCAGTCGTGGGTGGGGTCTATGCAAATGGGGCAGAGTCTGTCAGCTGTCGTGGGTGGAGTCAAATAGGGTGGAGTCTGTCAGCTGTCGTGGGTGGGGTCTATGCTAATAGGGCGGAGACTGTCAGTTGTCATGGGCGGGGCCTAGGCACATTACATAGAAACTGCAAACTGCTTATTCTGAGACAATTTTCATGATTTATGGGGATTAAAAAAGGAGTGGGTGGATTTTTACCATTATATGGTGGTTGTGTACACACACTGCCGACCCACATTTATGTTCAAACATCACGTGAAATTGAATTTTGCATAATAGGTCTCCTTTAATGCTCCTTTAATACCAAAGTATACATCAGAAGGGTCCACAGATGTCCGTGCACAGACATATTTTTGTGTCCACGCGGTCAGTGCACGAACTACAGCGCATGTCAAAGTGACTTGAGTGCTTGAAAACAAAGTCCACACACGCCGAACACATCTTTCCATGCGGCCAAAGGAGAATACTTTAAAAGGCTCACACACTCAATTGTGCGCAAGATCCCTTCAACAACACATCACGTATGGCACCTTCCATACAGACAAAAGTTTGCAGAAACACAAAAATAAATCAATACAAGCAGTCTGATGTGTGTGTGTGTGTGTGTGAGAGAGAGAGGGAGAGAGAAAGAGAGAGAGAGAGAGAGAGAGAAATGGAGTGGAAAAGGTGAAGCGGTGGGAGTTGAAAAGGGCAAAAACCACAAACAAGCGAAACATCTGATGGTGTGTGACAGTAAAACTCTGCTGACACCAAAGTTACTGCTGTCCA
>NC_137109.1:49500093-49520093 GCF_949357685.1 Gobio gobio
TCAACTACTGCATGTCCGCCCACAGAAAAATAAATAAATATTAAAATTACCAACACAGAATTATTGATCCACGATACGTAACGAATCTGAGGCGGCAGACAAACTGTGTGCGCATGTCACAAAATGATTCCTACTGAAAGTCAGCACATGTAAACACCAGATGGGTTTAGAGAACGCCTCATGTAAACAGTCGACCGAATCTTTGGCCGCAAAAGGAGGCCCTACACCATACTCATATATTACTGTGGTCGAAAACTAGGTGTTTCAGTTTCATATATTGGGCTACTATTGTCCTGCCAATGATACAATTGGATAGTAATACGCTCTTATAGAAATGTGCTTGTTCTGACATCGAGTCTTAATCATCAATGCTTTTATAATTATTATCACTACAGTTTCCCTCTGAGCTCAGCAAGCCATCAGTGAGAGAGGTTAACGCCAATCATGAGCCACTTGGCAGACGACATTCCCATGATTCCCTTCACCTCTGTCTCTCAGGGGTCACTGTGGAGTAACTCACGTTTCAGTCAAAGTGGCCTGGATCCTCAGGGAGTTCATTACCCTGAGAATAAATTGTAAACACAGCCAATTGACTTCTGGATCTGAATCTGTCATTTAAAGATCTGAGGTTGCAGTGGCTTTCAATACTCGACTTCTCTCAGCATTTGATTTATTTCTTCACTGCTTATCACATCAGTCAAGAGCTCTAATGTGCACTGAAACAGCATCAGATTGATTAATAATGTTAAATAACGACAGACAGACAGACAGACAGACAGACAGACAGACAGACACACAGACAGACAGACACACAGACAGACAGACAGACACACAGACAGACACACACACACACACACACACACACAGACAGACAGACACACAGACAGACAGACACACAGACAGACACACACACACACACACACAGACAGACAGACAGACAGACAGACACACAGACAGACACACAGACAGACACACAGACAGACAGACACACAGACAGACACACAGACAGACAGACACACAGACAGACAGACAGACAGACACACAGACAGACAGACACACAGACAGACACACAGACAGACACACAGACAGACACACAGACAGAAACACAAAACATCTCCGTCTCCATATTTTCATGCTCCCTATGGTGGCTGAAACAGAACAAAATTTTGCAAGCCTTTTTGCCTCCTTTTTTTGCAGCCCCCCCAACTGCATCCCCCTGACCACATTCTTATGGACATGGCCTAAACTTCCGAACACCAGAGTTATTAATGTACAGTTGTATCCGAGTCTGTGAATGAGATCTACCAGTGGTTGATATTTCAGTAGTTTGGAATAGTAACAAGTGTCCATATACAGGTCAAAGCAGCAGCCCACCTCAAAGACACACACACACACACACACACAGCCCACCTCAAAGACACACACAGATTTCATGACCTTTTTTACAATCACAATATCAGGAGTATTGGGAATGTTATTAAAATAGTCACTGTCCGATGTGTTCTGATGAAACCAGTTAGCCTGTACAGTGCTGTGCTGGTACATCTGAATATCATGTCCATGGTTTAACCTCTGCAGGTCCTTTGCCACCAGATCAACCAGACGGTCATGTCTGGCCACATACAGTCCTTTATAACTGTGGCATCCATTCAGTGTGTGAGCAACTGTCTCATTCTCCTGCTGAGATGGGTGTAGTATACAGTAGGGCTCATGCTGGGATGGGTGTAGTATACAGTAGGGCTCATGCTGGGATGGGTGTAGTATACAGTAGGGCTCATGCTGGGATGGGTGTAGTATACAGTAGGGCTCATGCTGGGATGGGTGTAGTATACAGTAGGGCTCATGCTGGGATGGATACCATGTTGCCAGATTGTACTAGGTTGGGAGACACTGCAGTCTTGCTTTAACCATGAATATTAGGATGTCATCTGAGATTGAGGGGTTTGTCAGAACAGAATGAGACACTGAATGGTCTGCAAATTGAAGTAATGCAAGTTTTCCTTGTAATCTGAGGCCCGTCCAGTGCTGTCCGCTCTGGGTCCATCTAAGATTAAGAATCGAAGCTCTTGCGTGTTTAATCTGTAGCTGGTGAGGTGTGCTGTCTTTATTGAGTATCGCCCGGGTGGAAACCAGCGGATCAGTGATTATGTTGTTGTTAAGAGCAGCTTCTTCCCCGTCGGGTCTCAGCCAGGACAGCTGTATTCCTGTACGCTAGCATAGATCATTTAAATCCAGCCAATCCGAGCGCACTCCAAATCCGGCGGCTCTGATGTCCAACTTTCCGTTCTGCTTTAGTTTGAACCCCAGAAACTGGGACTCGTTTGTGGAAGCAGCAGGTATTTTGCGACGCTGTAGATGTAAAAACAGCGATTGGCGTGATAGTTCTCTAACAGTTATGTCGTCATTGTTGAGCATGTTTGGGAGATGTCCTGTTCTGGAAGCGGTGTAGAGCCATTCAATGTTTGGGACACCGAGACCTCCGTCTCTGCGCGGCTGGAAGATAATGTCCCGAGTTGTTCGACTATTAAGACAAAACCATTTCCTCACCAGCTTCACCGTTTCATTGTTCATCGCTGACAGTGTATGTTGTGGAATATGTACGTTGGGGAAAAGATGTTGTATTTTAGCCACTGCGATCAGCCTGATGGCCTCAACTTTCATCATTATGGGAAGTGGGGCGGCATCGATCAGCCCAAGTCTTTGGGTGAACTCGTGACGCAACTCTGTGATCTGTTCCTCCCAATCGCCGCCGACATTAAATTTATGACCCAGATAAAGATAGGTTTCATGACGTTCATACAGTCGGATGGGTTTCTGCATTAATGAGAAGGCAGGGGGTTTGTCAGACTTTGCCTGATTTGTCTGTTTCCTCCACTGCGTCTTTCATAAAATGCAGCACATTTTGTATGTTTGATGTCCAAACCAGACCACCTTATGAACTCATCTGTGCGGAGGAGCATGTTGGTAATCACACTTTCATCTCTTGAGGAGATTTCCACATCTGGGTTTGGGGATCGCACACCTGCTGGCGCGCACTGGCACAACCACTTCATCCAGGAGTTAATCGCCAGAATGAAGTTGATGGCGCTCCATGGGCAGCCTGTTTTAATGCCGATCTTGAGTGGTATAGGATCGGTTAGGGCGCGTCCGCATATGACTTGGATGTAAGAGTTATTATAAACATCTTTAATTACGTTTGCATACAGCTGTGGGAGTCTTATTTCCTCTAATGCGTGAGACATGACATCATGGGGCAGTGTGCCAAATGCGTCACGAAAATCCAAAAAGACAGTGAAGAACTTAGTAGATGAGTGTTTAAAATCATCTATTCCCGTTTTAAGACAGAAGACGTGTTCATTCATCCCCTGCCTATTGATATAAGCTTTTTGTTTTGGTGAAAGTATTCCTGTCTCTACTAACCAGGGAAGTATTCGTGCCAGCATACACTTCATAAACACTTTATAGACTGTAGGTAGTAATGAGATGTCTCTCCAGGTAGACGGGTCATCAGGAATATTATCCTTTTTGGGGATACGGTGTCAACCATGTCAAAAATACACTTCCCTGCATTAACGCTGGCAGTTACAACGGGTGCAGACACACAGACAGACAGACAGACACACAGACAGACACACAGACAGACAGACAGACAGACACACACACAGACAGACACACAGACAGACACACAGACAGACACACAGACAGACACACAGACAGACAGACAGACAGACACACAGACAGACAGACAGACACACAGACAGACACACAGACAGACACACACACAGCCGATAGATAGATAGATAGATAGATAGATAGATAGATAGATAGATAGATAGATAGATAGATAGATAGATAGATAGATAGATAGATAGATAGATAGATAGATAGATAGATAGATAGATAGATAGATGATGGATGGATGGATGGATGGATGGATGGATGGATGGATGGATGGATGGATGGATGGATGGATGGATGGATGGATGGATGGATGGATGGATGGACGGACGGATGGATGGATAGATATATGGATGAATGGATGGATGGATGGATGGAAGGAAGGTGACAGTAACTTGACGGACGAATGGACATACAGATAGATTTTTTTTTGTTATTATTATAAAACATGATATTGCAAAAATAATGTTCAGCTGTTGTTCTGCCAATGAAATGAGCTCTTGCATCACAACCAGTATCAGATTTTCTAAACGCTTCTAAACGAGTAACAGTGGCATCTAAACGAGTAACAGTGGCATCTAAACGAGTAACAGTGGCATCTAAACGAGTAACAGTGGCATCTAAACGAGCAACAGTGGCATCTAAACGAGTAACAGTGGCATCTAAACGAGTAACAGTGGCATCTAAACGAGCAACAGTGGCATCTAAACGAGCAACAGTGGCATCTAAACGAGTAACAGTGGCTTCTAAACGAGTAACAGTGGCATCTAAACGAGCAACAGTGGCATCTAAACGAGTAACAGTGGCATCTAAACGAGTAACAGTGGCATCTAAACGAGCAACAGTGGCATCTAAACGAGCAACAGTGGCATCTAAACGAGTAACAGTGGCATCTAAACGAGTAACAGTGGCATCTAAACGAGTAACAGTGGCTTCTAAACGAGTAACAGTGGCATCTAAACGAGTAACAGTGGCATCTAAACGAGTAACAGTGGCATCTAAACGAGTAACAGTGGCATCTAAACGAGTAACAGTGGCATCTAAACGAGTAACAGTGGCATCTAAACGAGTAACAGTGGCATCTAAACGAGTAACAGTGGCATCTAAACGAGTAACAGCGGCATCTAAACGAGTAACAGTGGCTTTCGTAACAGTGGCATCTAAACGAGTAACAGTGGCATCTAAACGAGTAACAGTGGCATCTAAACAAGTAACAGTGGCATCTAAACGAGTAACAGTGGCTTCTAAACGAGTAACAGTGGCTTCTAAACGAGTAACAGTGGCATCTAAACGAGCAACAGTGGCATCTAAACGAGTAACAGTGGCATCTAAACGAGTAACAGTGGCATCTAAACGAGCAACAGTGGCATCTAAACGAGCAACAGTGGCATCTAAACGAGTAACAGTGGCTTCTAAACGAGTAACAGTGGCATCTAAACGAGTAACAGTGGCTTCTAAACGAGTAACAGTGGCATCTAAACGAGTAACAGTGGCATCTAAACGAGTAACAGTGGCATCTAAACGAGTAACAGTGGCATCTAAACGAGTAACAGTGGCATCTAAACGAGTAACAGTGGCATCTAAACGAGTAACAGTGGCATCTAAACGAGTAACAGTGGCATCTAAACGAGTAACAGTGGCATCTAAACGAGCAACAGTGGCTTCTAAACGAGTAACAGTGGCTTCTAAACGAGTAACAGTGGCATCTAAACGAGTAACAGTGGCATCTAAACGAGTAACAGTGGCATCTAAACGAGTAACAGTGGCATCTAAACGAGTAACAGTGGCTTCTAAACGAGTAACAGTGGCTTCTAAACGAGTAACAGTGGCATCTAAACAGTGGCATCTAAACGAGTAACAGTGGCATCTAAACGAGTAACAGTGGCATCTAAACGAGTAACAGTGGCATCTAAACGAGTAACAGTGGCATCTAAACGAGTAACAGTGGCATCTAAACGAGTAACAGTGGCTTCTAAACGAGTAACAGTGGCATCTAAACGAGTAACAGTGGCATCTAAACGAGTAACAGTGGCATCTAAACGAGTAACAGTGGCATCTAAACGAGTAACAGTGGCTTCTAAACGAGTAACAGTGGCATCTAAACAAGTAACAGTGGCATCTAAACGAGTAACAGTGGCATCTAAACGAGTAACAGTGGCATCTAAACGAGTAACAGTGGCTTCTAAACGAGTAACAGTGGCATCTAAACGAGTAACAGTGGCATCTAAACGAGTAACAGTGGCTTCTAAACGAGTAACAGTGGCATCTAAACGAGTAACAGTGGCTTCTAAACGAGTAACAGTGGCATCTAAACTAGTAACAGTGGCATCTAAACTAGTAACAGTGGCATCTAAACGAGTAACAGTGGCATCTAAACGAGTAACAGTGGCATCTAAACGAGTAACAGTGGCATCTAAACGAGTAACAGTGGCTTCTAAACGAGTAACAGTGGCATCTAAACTAGTAACAGTGGCATCTAAACGAGTAACAGTGGCATCTAAACGAGTAACAGTGGCTTCTAAACGAGTAACAGTGGCATCTAAACGAGTAACAGTGGCATCTAAACGAGTAACAGTGGCATCTAAACGAGTAACAGTGGCATCTAAACGAGTAACAGTGGCATCTAAACGAGTAACAGTGGCATCTAAACGAGTAACAGTGGCATCTAAACGAGTAACAGTGGCATCTAAACGAGTAACAGTGGCATCTAAACGAGTAACAGTGGCTTCTAAACGAGTAACAGTGGCATCTAAACTAGTAACAGTGGCATCTAAACGAGTAACAGTGGCATCTAAACGAGCAACAGTGGCATCTAAACGAGTAACAGTGGCATCTAAACGAGTAACAGTGGCATCTAAACGAGTAACAGTGGCATCTAAACGAGTAACAGTGGCTTCTAAACGAGTAACAGTGGCATCTAAACGAGTAACAGTGGCATCTAAACCAGTCCTTCCAGAAAAATGCGGCATTTTTTTGTGATTGTTGCGGGCAAAAATCCTTGATTATGCGGCACGTTTTCTTAAAAAATGCGATGAAAAATGCGGGATATTTATGCAATTTTATGCGATAAAATTGCGGGAACTTGCAAAAACTGCGGTTTGATGAGAAAGAGAAAAAAAGCACTACATCACAGAAAGTGCTGGAATATTTAAGTTCTCATCTTGTTTTATTGAAGACCTTAATAATGGCTCAAATTTACAAAACATTTAGTCAATCAAGTTCTGTAGCTTTACAAAAGGAATATGCTACAACTTCTGAAAAAATTAATAAATAACTTCCTGTTTTACAGATGTCGCTATACAAAACAGACAGTTGAGTGCTTCCAATGCACAAAGTGCAATCTCTTAAAGGGTTAGTGTGTGTGTGCAAAAAAAACTAAATAACGACTTATATAGTGATGACTGATTTCAAAACACAGCATCATGATGCTATGAATCATCGAGTCGATTCATGACTCGGATCGCGTGTCAAACTGCTGAAATACGTGACTTTGGCGATCCAACCCGCTGAATCGACTCATTGATTCATAACGCTTCAAACCGCTGAATCGACTCATTGATTCATAACGCTTCAAAGCTTCATATGCTGTGTTTTGAAATCAGTCAGCACACAGGGAAACTGCTTTGCTCTTTAGCTGTTATTTTTGTTGGCCAATGGGAGTTTGTGCTTCATCATGGTTTCACCGGTATCTATGGTTTCTCCACGGGGTTTGAAGCTTTTCGATGACGTTCGCGTCGGGTAATCACCTCACTTCAAAACGTTCCCATGGCAATAGGCGGAAATGGCGGCTCTTGTGTGAAGTAAACGAAAAATTTTCAACTTTCTGCTAATATATATGACTTTTTTTGCAACGAAAATGCGGGGATTATGAAATCATGATAGCCCCGCATATTTTGCACGCGGAAATAGGCAATTTATGCGGCGAAAGTGCGGCGTATTTGAAAAAATGCGGCCCCCGCATGAATATGCGGACTTTGTCTGATTATGCGTTAAATCACGCGATCGCATAATCGCGTTTTTCTGGAGGGACTGCTAAACGAGTAACAGTGGCATCTAAACGAGCAACAGTGGCATCTAAACGAGTAACAGTGGCATCTAAACGAGTAACAGTGGCATCTAAACGAGTAACAGCGGCATCTAAACGAGTAACAGTGGCATCTAAACGAGTAACAGTGGCATCTAAACAAGTAACAGTGGCATCTAAACGAGTAACAGTGGCATCTAAACGAGTAACAGTGGCTTCTAAACGAGTAACAGTGGCATCTAAACGAGCAACAGTGGCATCTAAACGAGTAACAGTGGCATCTAAACGAGTAACAGTGGCATCTAAACGAGCAACAGTGGCATCTAAACGAGCAACAGTGGCATCTAAACGAGTAACAGTGGCTTCTAAACGAGTAACAGTGGCATCTAAACGAGTAACAGTGGCTTCTAAACGAGTAACAGTGGCATCTAAACGAGTAACAGTGGCATCTAAACGAGTAACAGTGGCATCTAAACAAGTAACAGTGGCATCTAAACGAGTAACAGTGGCATCTAAACGAGTAACAGTGGCATCTAAACGAGTAACAGTGGCATCTAAACGAGTAACAGTGGCATCTAAACGAGTAACAGTGGCATCTAAACGAGTAACAGTGGCATCTAAACGAGTAACAGTGGCATCTAAACGAGCAACAGTGGCATCTAAACGAGCAACAGTGGCTTCTAAACGAGTAACAGTGGCATCTAAACGAGTAACAGTGGCATCTAAACGAGTAACAGTGGCATCTAAACGAGTAACAGTGGCATCTAAACGAGTAACAGTGGCTTCTAAACGAGTAACAGTGGCATCTGAACGAGTAACAGTGGCTTCTAAACGAGTAACAGTGGCATCTAAACGAGTAACAGTGGCATCTAAACGAGTAACAGTGGCATCTAAACGAGTAACAGTGGCATCTAAACGAGTAACAGTGGCATCTAAACGAGTAACAGTGGCATCTAAACGAGTAACAGTGGCATCTAAACAGTGGCATCTAAACGAGTAACAGTGGCATCTAAACGAGTAACAGTGGCATCTAAACGAGTAACAGTGGCATCTAAACGAGTAACAGTGGCATCTAAACGAGTAACAGTGGCTTCTAAACGAGTAACAGTGGCATCTAAACGAGTAACAGTGGCATCTAAACGAGTAACAGTGGCATCTAAACGAGTAACAGTGGCTTCTAAACGAGTAACAGTGGCATCTAAACAAGTAACAGTGGCATCTAAACGAGTAACAGTGGCATCTAAACGAGTAACAGTGGCATCTAAACGAGTAACAGTGGCTTCTAAACGAGTAACAGTGGCATCTAAACGAGTAACAGTGGCATCTAAACGAGTAACAGTGGCTTCTAAACGAGTAACAGTGGCTTCTAAACGAGTAACAGTGGCATCTAAACGAGCAACAGTGGCATCTAAACGAGTAACAGTGGCATCTAAACGAGTAACAGTGGCATCTAAACTAGTAACAGTGGCATCTAAACGAGTAACAGTGGCATCTAAACGAGTAACAGTGGCATCTAAACGAGTAACAGTGGCATCTAAACGAGTAACAGTGGCATCTAAACGAGTAACAGTGGCATCTAAACGAGTAACAGTGGCTTCTAAACGAGTAACAGTGGCATCTAAACTAGTAACAGTGGCATCTAAACGAGTAACAGTGGCATCTAAACGAGTAACAGTGGCTTCTAAACGAGTAACAGTGGCATCTAAACGAGTAACAGTGGCATCTAAACGAGTAACAGTGGCATCTAAACGAGTAACAGTGGCATCTAAACGAGTAACAGTGGCATCTAAACGAGTAACAGTGGCATCTAAACGAGTAACAGTGGCATCTAAACGAGTAACAGTGGCATCTAAACGAGTAACAGTGGCTTCTAAACGAGTAACAGTGGCATCTAAACTAGTAACAGTGGCATCTAAACGAGTAACAGTGGCATCTAAACGAGCAACAGTGGCATCTAAACGAGTAACAGTGGCATCTAAACGAGTAACAGTGGCATCTAAACGAGTAACAGTGGCATCTAAACGAGTAACAGTGGCTTCTAAACGAGTAACAGTGGCATCTAAACGAGTAACAGTGGCTTCTAAACGAGTAACAGTGGCATCTAAACGAGTAACAGTGGCATCTAAACGAGCAACAGTGGCATCTAAACGAGTAACAGTGGCATCTAAACGAGTAACAGTGGCATCTAAACGAGTAACAGTGGCATCTAAACGAGTAACAGTGGCATCTAAACGAGTAACAGAGTAACAGTGGCATCTAAACGAGTAACAGTGGCATCTAAACGAGTAACAGTGGCATCTAAACGAGTAACAGTGGCATCTAAACGAGTAACAGTGGCATCTAAACGAGTAAATGCCACTAACAGTGGCATCTAAACGAGTAACAGTGGCATCTAAACGAGTAACAGTGGCATCTAAACGAGTAACAGTGGCATCTAAACGAGTAAATGCCACTAACAGTGGCTTCTAAACGAGTAACAGTGGCATCTAAACGAGTAACAGTGGCATCTAAACGAGTAACAGTGGCATCTAAACGAGTAAATGCCACTAACAGTGGCTTCTAAACGAGTAACAGTGGCATCTAAACGAGTAACAGTGGCATCTAAACGAGTAACAGCGGCATCTAAATGAGTAACAGTGGCATCTAAACGAGTAACAGTGGCATCTAAACGAGCAACAGTGGCTTCTAAACGAGTAACAGTGGCATCTAAACGAGTAACAGTGGCATCTAAACGAGTAACAGTGGCATCTAAACGAGCAACAGTGGCTTCTAAACGAGTAACAGTGGCATCTAAACGAGTAACAGTGGCATCTAAACGAGTAACAGTGGCATCTAAACGAGTAACAGTGGCATCTAAATGAGTAACAGTGGCATCTAAACGAGCCGCTGCAGCTTGGGTTGCACTCAATGAGTTCCTGTGCCTCTGATTCTATTGTGTTTGACTCCAGGAAATGCAGGACGGATGAAACCGCTCTCCTAACCCCAATATGCCATCGCCAGCGATCACATAAATCATCAGTGTTTTCATGAATGATCATTGCTGTCATACTCGAGTACTCGTACTCGCTCTAGCATACACAGTACATCAAGTGGACTGGAAAAGATCCTGTTTTCCATACCACCCCTTGAAGGCGCATCGGGTTTGTCTTTATTCAACCTAAATGCCACTAAAAATCATAAAGAGTTTAACTTAGAGCCCAACATATTCCCTGTGCATGAAACTGAGCTCTTCTCACCAGGGCACAAAACCTGCTCATTAAATATTGAGCTTCAAATGACAGACAGCCGTCTGGAAGGTGACAGGAACTCCACCGGGAATCGAGGAGTGATGCTGCAAAACTTTTACCCGACTCATCTTACATTCACTTCCCTGCCTTATTTCTCTTCTCCTCTGCCGCACTGCTCTCTCTCTCTCTCTCTCTCTCTCTCTCTCTAATGATCATTCTGTTTGTTCTCACCTCTGACTGTCAGCAATTTTCTCTGGTGTGCTGCAGAAAGAGAGAGAGGGGGAGATCTTACTTTCCTGTAAAGAGGTAATTAAAAGAGGTGTCCTCTTCTTATCTCATTAACTCTAGGACCAAACTCTTTTTATATCTCTCCGAAAACTTTCCCTGTCTCTGCTGTTTGAGAGGCCAAAATCAGATATGCAGGGCTCGACATTAACGCTTGTCCGGGACAAGTGGATTTTTTGAAGGGGCAAGTGAAAGAGAATTTTCCTTGCCCGACGGACAAGTATCCTGATTAAAACGTCATTAACAAAAATAACTAGGGAATCACCAAAATGCAAGAATGGTTCTGCATTCATTACTGTAAGTGGCGATTGACAGTGAATGATAATAATGTATAATGAACTGATGGTAACTAACGCACTGTTTACGCGCAGCCTCTCGAGGAGAAATCGAAACATATGTGCACCGCTCACAGAGAGAAACTCAGTTAACACACTGCCGTAAAAATGTAGACATGTGGAGTTTATTTAACATGATACAGTTGCAATGTCACATTCCCAAGAGTGCTGTTTTCCTGAATAAAAAGGACACTGATTTCAAATGACAGCTCCATAAACAATTATTAACATTACGTCACTTACATTTTAGATGCAATATTGAGTGTTTTTGTTCTATTTCAGCAGCGAAATAGTTCCAAAAGATCACAGCAGAACGCGTGTTAGTGAATGATTCAGCGTTTTGAATGAATCGATAGAATCAAAGATTCAATGAACTATTCGTAAACGACCGCCTCATTCTTGAACGAATCAGCGTTTGAACGAATCGACTCAATGACTCGCTCATTCAGACGGTCACAGCGCCACCTACTGGTGGTTTAGTTTCATCTTTCCAACATTTCTTATTTGTATATT
This sequence comes from Gobio gobio, assembly GCF_949357685.1. Taxonomy (NCBI): domain Eukaryota; kingdom Metazoa; phylum Chordata; class Actinopteri; order Cypriniformes; family Gobionidae; genus Gobio; species Gobio gobio. Next base: position 49,512,156 of record NC_137109.1, read on the forward strand.
CAAAAAATATTTAAAACAATCTCATAACATTATTTAATGCAGTTGTAATTTTTCAGTGTAAATTATTTAATTTGACTGGTAACAGCCAGTGTCGTCTTCTAATTTAATTTATTGATCCAATTTAAGAATATAAAAGGAAATCTGAATTATAGCCTATATTTAATAAGATTAAAAATGCCCTTTATAAAAGGTAAAAATATCACAAATATGCATATGTCAAGGCTGATTTAACACTGGTGAGAATATTGCTTCAGAATAAATTTTATTTACAACACACACACACAAAAAAAACAAAAATTTTCCGGACAAGTGGATGACAGATTTACTGTGAACATGCTTAATGTTGAGCCCTGGATATGCATTATTAAGTGGAGTTTTGGTTAGCTCGCTCTCCTCATTTACTCAACCTCTTGCCATCCCTGACGCATCTTGCTTCAGATAAACACAAACAAAGATTTTTAGGAAAATAATCAATCTCTGAGAGTCCATATAATACAAGTGAAATAAAAACGTTTCCGTTTTCTACGGAAGACCTGACCAGAAAAGTAAAAAAATGAATAAATCTAAGATTAAAGTATTTTGAGAATAAAGAAAAAAATATGAGAATAAAGTCGAAACATTACGAGAATAAAGTCGTAATATTTTTAGAAGTCGTAATATTTTTAGGAGTCGTAATATTTTTAGAAGTCGTAATATTTTGAGAATAAAGTAAAAATTACGAGAATAAAGTTGAAATATTACGATAATAAAGTCGTAATATTTTGAGAATAAAGTCAAAAAAATTTAGAGAATAAAGTCGTAATATTTTAAGAGTAAAGTCGTAATATTTTGAGAATAAAGAAAAAATTACGAGAATAAAGTCGTAATATTTTTAGAAGTCGTAATATTTTTAGAAGTCGTAATGTTTTGAGAATAAAGTCGTAATATTTTTAGAATAAAGTCGTAATATTTTTAGAGTAAAGTCGTAATATTTTGAGAATAAAGAAAAAATTACGAGAATAAAGTCGAAATATTTTTAGAAGTCGTAATATTTTTAGATGTTGTAATATTTTGAGAATAAAGAAAAAAATAACGAGAATAAAGTCATAATATTTTTAGAAGTCGTAATATGTTTAGAAGTCGTAATATTTTAAGAATAAAGTCGTAATATTTTGAGAATAAAGAAAAAATTACGAGAATAAAGTCGTAATATTTTTAGAAGTCGTAATATTTTTAGAAGTCGTAATGTTTTGAGAATAAAGTCGTAATATTTTTAGAATAAAGTCGTAATATTTTGAGAATAAAGAAAAAAATTACGAGAATAAAGACGTAATATTTTGAGAATAAAGACATAATATATTTAGAATAAAGTCGTAATATTTTGAGAATAAAGTAAAAATTACGAGAAGTCAAAACATTATTAGAATAAAGTAATAATATTTTAAGAAAAAAGACGTAATATATTTACAATAAAGTCGTAATATTTTGAGAATAAAGTCAAAATTACGAGAATAAAGTCGAAACATTACGAGAATAAAGTCATAATATTTGGGGAATTAATTCATAATATTTTGAGAATAAAGTGGTAATATTTTTAGAATAAAGTCGTAATATTTTGAGAATAAAGAAAAAAATTACGAGAATAAAGTCGTAACATTTTGAGAATAAAGTCGTAATATTTTTAGAATAAAGTAAAAATTACGAAAATTACGAGAATAAAGTAATAATATTTTTAGAATAAAGTCGTAATATTTTGAGAATAAAGAAAAAAATTACGAGAATAAAGACGTAATATTTTGAGAATAAAGACGTAATATATTTAGAATAAAGTCGTAATATTTTGAGAAAAAATACGTAATATATTTACAATAAAGTCGTAATATTTTGAGAATAAAGTCAAAATTACGAGAATAAAGTCGTAATATTTTGAGAATAAAGTCATAATATTTTTAAATAAAGTCGTAATATTTTGATAATAAAGTCAAAATTTTGGGAATAAAGTCAAAATTATTCTCGTAATGTTTTGACTTTATTCTTGTAATTTTGACTTTATTGTCAATCTTAGATTTATTTATTTTTTTACATTGCAATTCAGGGCTTCCGTAGTTTTCATCACTGATAATAATCATAAATGTTTATTGAGCATCAGATCCTCATATGAGGATGATTAGTGAAGGGTCATGTGACACTGAAGACTGGAGTAATGATGATAAATTCAGCTTTGATCACAGGAATAAATTACACTTTACTGTATATTCACATAGATAACAGATGATTTACATTATAATAATATTTCACTGTTTTTACAGTATTTTTGATCAAATAAATGCAGCCCTGGTGAGCAGAAGAGACTTCTCTCATTAGAGTGTTTTTTAGTATCCATACTGTCTTCTTAAACAGGCTTATTTACAAAGCCAACTTTCCAAGGTCCAGTTCACACATGAGAAAACACACAGCAAAGCATCAAATACACCCATAGAAACTAGAGCTTCTGCACTCGTCCTTAAATAAACCGCCATGGTAAAAACCTCAATCAGGGCTTGTCTTTGGTGTTTAGAGCAAAAATGAAAAATCTGCAACTCTCGGCCCTCCAGAGACGTGAAGCTGCTGTGTGTGAAGCCTCTGATGTGCAAAAGCGTTCGCCCATCATGGCCTAATGTGCAGAGAGGACCACAAGACAGACATTCACAGGCTGACTTCCCCGAAAAGTGTAAACACGATGACAAAACATGGCTGTTTGTTTGAGCCGCCAGACATGAAGACGTGATGTCGGACATTTTATCTGTCCTGTGGTGACGCTCACACTGTGTTTGCGTACATCATCACAGATGAAGTGGATTAGATGCATTTTGAAGTGGATTTATGTACCAGCCCTTCACACAGCGCCTGTATGTACAAGAATAAACTTCAACACAAGCCTAAAATATTTTACGAGAAAAAAGTTTTAATATTTTGAGAATAAAGTCATAATATTTTGAGAATAAAGTCATAATATTTTGAGAATAAAGTTGTAATATTTTGAGAATAAAGTCGTAATATTTTGAGAATGAAGTTGGAATATTTTGAGAATAAAGTCGTTATATTTTGAGAATAAAGTTGTAATATTTTGAGAATAAAGTCGTAATATTTTGAGAATAAAGTTGTAATATTTTGAGAATAAAGTTGTAATATTTTGAGAATAAAGTCGTAATATTTTGAGAATAAAGTCATAATATTTTTAGAATAAAATTGGAATATTTTGAGAATAAAGTCGTAATATTTTGAGAATAAAGTCGTAATATTTTGAGAATAAAGTCATAATATTTTTAGAATAAAGTTGTAATATTTTGAGAATAAAGTCGTAATATTTTGAGAATGAAGTCGTAATATTTTTAGAAAAAAGTCGTAATATTTTGAGAATAAAGTCATAATATTTTGAGAATAAAGTTGGAATATTTTGAGAATAAAGTCGTAATATTTTGAGAATAAAGTCGTAATATTTTGAGAATAAAGTCATAATATTTAAAGAATAAAGTTGTAATATTTTAAGAATAAAGTTGTAATATTTTGAGAATAAAGTCGTAATATTTTTAGAAAAAAGTCGTAATATTTTGAGAATAAAGTCATAATATTTTTAGAATAAAGTTGTAATATTTTGAGAATAAAGTCGTAATATTTTGAGAATGAAGTCGTAATATTTTGAGAATAAAGTCGTAATATTTTTAGAATAAAGTCATAATATTTTTAGAATAAAGTCATAATATTTTGAGAATGAAGTCGTAATATTTTGAGAATGAAGTCGTAATATTTTTAGAATAAAGTCGAAATATTTTGAGAATAAAGTCATAATATTTTGAGAATAAAGTCGTTATTTTTTGAGAATAGTCGTAATATTTTGAGAATAAAGTCATAATATTTTGAGAATAAAGTCATAATATTTTTAGAATAAAGTTGTAATATTTTGAGAATAAAGTCGTAATATTTTTAGAATAAAGTCGTAATATTTTTAGAATAAAGTCGTAATATTTTGAGAATGAAGTCGTGATATTTTGAGAATGAAGTCGTAATATTTTTAGAATAAAGTCAAAATATTTTGAGAATAAAGTCGTAATATTTTTAGAATAAAGTCGTAATATTTTGAGAATGAAGTCGTAATATTTTGAGAATGAAGTTGTGATATTTTGAGAATGAAGTCGTAATATTTTGAGAATAAAGTCGTAATATTTTTAGAATAAAGTCGTAATATTTTTAGAATAAAGTCGTAATATTTTGAGAATGAAGTCGTAATATTTTGAGAATGAAATCGTAATATTTTGAGAATGAAGTCGTAATATTTTTAGAATAAAGTCGAAATATTTTGAGAATAAAGTCGTAATATTTTGAGAATAAAGTCGTTATATTTTGAGAATAAAGTCGTAATATTTTGAGAATAAAGTCGTAATATTTTTAGAATAAAGTCGAAATATTTTGAGAATAAAGTCGTAGTATTTTTAGAATAAAGTCGTTATATTTTGAGAATAAAGTTGTAATATTTTGAGAATAAAGTCGTAATATTTTGAGAATAAAGTTGTAATATTTTGAGAATAAAGTTGTAATATTTTGAGAATAAAGTTGTAATATTTTGAGAATAAAGTCATAATATTTTTAGAATAAAATTGGAATATTTTGAGAATAAAGTCGTAATATTTTGAGAATAAAGTCGTAATATTTTGAGAATAAAGTCATAATATTTTTAGAATAAAGTTGTAATATTTTGAGAATAAAGTCGTAATATTTTGAGAATGAAGTCGTAATATTTTTAGAAAAAAGTCGTAATATTTTGAGAATAAAGTCGTAATATTTTGAGAATAAAGTCGTAATATTTTGAGAATAAAGTCGTAATATTTTGAGAATAAAGTCATAATATTTAAAGAATAAAGTTGTAATATTTTTAGAATAAAGTTGTAATATTTTGAGAATAAAGTCGTAATATTTTTTGAAAAAGTCGTAATATTTTGAGAATAAAGTCATAATATTTTGAGAATAAAGTCATAATATTTTTAGAATAAAGTTGTAATATTTTGAGAATAAAGTCGTAATATTTTGAGAATAAAGTCGTAATATTTTTAGAATAAAGTCGTAATATTTTTAGAATAAAGTCGTAATATTTTGAGAATGAAGTCGTAATATTTTGAGAATAAAGTCATAATATTTTGAGAATAAAGTTGGAATATTTTGAGAATAAAGTCGTAATATTTTGAGAATGAAGTTGGAATATTTTGAGAATAAAGTCGTTATATTTTGAGAATAAAGTTGTAATATTTTGAGAATAAAGTTGTAATATTTTGAGAATAAAGTCGTAATATTTTGAGAATAAAGTCATAATATTTTTAGAATAAAATTGGAATATTTTGAGAATGAAGTTGGAATATTTTGAGAATAAAGTCGTTATATTTTGAGAATAAAGTTGTAATATTTTGAGAATAAAGTTGTAATATTTTGAGAATAAAGTCGTAATATTTTGAGAATAAAGTCATAATATTTTGAGAATAAAATTGGAATATTTTGAGAATAAAGTCGTTATATTTTGAGAATAAAGTTGTAATATTTTGAGAATAAAGTTGTAATATTTTGAGAATGAAGTTGGAATATTTTGAGAATAAAGTCGTAATATTTTGAGAATAAAGTTGGAATATTTTGAGAATAAAGTCTTTATATTTTGAGAATAAAGTTGTAATATTTTGAGAATAAAGTCGTAATATTTTGAGAATAAAGTCGTAATATTTTGAGAATAAAGTTGTAATATTTTGAGAATAAAGTCGTAATATTTTGAGAATAAAGTCATAATATTTAAAGAATAAAGTTGTAATATTTTTAGAATAAAGTTGTAATATTTTGAGAATAAAGTCGTAATATTTTTAGAAAAAAGTCATAATATTTTGAGAATAAAGTCATAATATTTTGAGAATAAAGTCATAGTATTTTTAGAATAAAGTTGTAATATTTTGAGAATAAAGTCGTAATATTTTGAGAATGAAGTCGTAATATTTTGAGAATAAAGTCGTAATATTTTTAGAATAAAGTCGTAATATTTTTAGAATAAAGTCGTAATATTTTGAGAATGAAGTCGTAATATTTTGAGAATAAAGTCATAATATTTTGAGAATAAAATTGGAATATTTTGAGAATAAAGTCGTTATATTTTGAGAATAAAGTTGTAATATTTTGAGAATAAAGTTGTAATATTTTAAGAATGAAGTTGGAATATTTTGAGAATAAAGTCGTAATATTTTGAGAATAAAGTTGGAATATTTTGAGAATAAAGTCTTTATATTTTGAGAATAAAGTTGTAATATTTTGAGAATAAAGTCGTAATATTTTGAGAATAAAGTCGTAATATTTTGAGAATAAAGTCATAATATTTTGAGAATAAAGTTGTAATATTTTGAGAATAAAGTCGTAATATTTTGAGAATGAAGTTGGAATATTTTGAGAATAAAGTCGTTATATTTTGAGAATAAAGTTGTAATATTTTGAGAATAAAGTTGTAATATTTTGAGAATAAAGTTGTAATATTTTGAGAATAAAGTCATAATATTTTGAGAATAAAGTCATAATATTTTTAGAATAAAATTGGAATATTTTGAGAATAAAGTCGTAATATTTTGAGAATAAAGTCGTAATATTTTGAGAATAAAGTCATAATATTTTTAGAATAAAGTTGTAATATTTTGAGAATAAAGTCGTAATATTTTGAGAATGAAGTCGTAATATTTTTAGAAAAAAGTCGTAATATTTTGAGAATAAAGTCATAATATTTTGAGAATAAAGTTGGAATATTTTGAGAATAAAGTCGTAATATTTTGAGAATAAAGTCGTAATATTTTGAGAATAAAGTCATAATATTTAAAGAATAAAGTTGTAATATTTTAAGAATAAAGTTGTAATATTTTGAGAATAAAGTCGTAATATTTTTAGAAAAAAGTCGTAATATTTTGAGAATAAAGTCATAATATTTTTAGAATAAAGTTGTAATATTTTGAGAATAAAGTCGTAATATTTTGAGAATGAAGTCGTAATATTTTGAGAATAAAGTCGTAATATTTTTAGAATAAAGTCATAATATTTTTAGAATAAAGTCATAATATTTTGAGAATGAAGTCGTAATATTTTGAGAATGAAGTCGTAATATTTTTAGAATAAAGTCGAAATATTTTGAGAATAAAGTCATAATATTTTGAGAATAAAGTCGTTATTTTTTGAGAATAGTCGTAATATTTTGAGAATAAAGTCATAATATTTTGAGAATAAAGTCATAATATTTTTAGAATAAAGTTGTAATATTTTGAGAATAAAGTCGTAATATTTTTAGAATAAAGTCGTAATATTTTTAGAATAAAGTCGTAATATTTTGAGAATGAAGTCGTGATATTTTGAGAATGAAGTCGTAATATTTTTAGAATAAAGTCAAAATATTTTGAGAATAAAGTCGTAATATTTTTAGAATAAAGTCGTAATATTTTGAGAATGAAGTCGTAATATTTTGAGAATGAAGTTGTGATATTTTGAGAATGAAGTCGTAATATTTTGAGAATAAAGTCGTAATATTTTTAGAATAAAGTCGTAATATTTTTAGAATAAAGTCGTAATATTTTGAGAATGAAGTCGTAATATTTTGAGAATGAAATCGTAATATTTTGAGAATGAAGTCGTAATATTTTTAGAATAAAGTCGAAATATTTTGAGAATAAAGTCGTAATATTTTGAGAATAAAGTCGTTATATTTTGAGAATAAAGTCGTAATATTTTGAGAATAAAGTCGTAATATTTTTAGAATAAAGTCGAAATATTTTGAGAATAAAGTCGTAATATTTTTAGAATAAAGTCGTTATATTTTGAGAATAAAGTTGTAATATTTTGAGAATAAAGTCGTAATATTTTGAGAATAAAGTTGTAATATTTTGAGAATAAAGTTGTAATATTTTGAGAATAAAGTTGTAA
>NC_137109.1:49525093-49535093 GCF_949357685.1 Gobio gobio
ATGAAGATATTTTAGTGTAAATCTGATGCTCTGAAAGGCCTCCATTGGCTCAACTTTACACTCTCAAGACCCTTAAAAGGCACTAAAGACGTCGATACAAAGTCCATCTCACTACAGCGGTTCTACAATAACTTTATGAATCGGCGAGAATAGTTTTTGTGCGCAAAAAAACCCCTAAATAACGACTTATATAGTGATGACGATTACAAAACACGGCCTCATGAAGCTTCGAAGCGTTATGAATCAGTGAGTCGATTCATGATTCGGATCGCGTGTCAAACTGCTGAAATTTGGCGATTCAAACTGCTGAATCGACTCACTGATTCATAACGCTTCGAAGCTTCATGAGGCCGTGTTTTGTAATCGTCATCACTATATAAGTCGTTATTTAGGGTTTTTTTGCGCACAAAAACTATTGTCGCCGATTCATAAAGTTATTGTAGAGCCGCTGTAGTGAGATGGACTTTGTATCGACGTCTTTAGTGCCTTTTAAGGGTCTTGAGAGTGTAAAGTGCATTGAGCCAATGGAGGCCTTTCAGAGCATCAGATTTACACTAAAATATCTTCATTTGTGTCTGAAGATGAACGGAGGTCTGACGGGTGTCCAACCACATGAGGGTCTTTATTTTTGGGTGAACTAACCCTTTAAGTGGGAGATTTAGTAGTGTTTAATGTTTTGTTATGCTAGTTTAGAAGAGTTTCTGTTATTTTTGTGGGGTTTTTTAGGGTTTCCATCATGTGACGAGTGGAGTATGAGTTATCCTATACTGCCATTCTCATCAGTGGTTTTTTTAGGTAATACTTTACAATAAGGTTGTATTAGTTAACATTAGTTAATGTATTAGTTAACATGAACTAACCATGAACAACACCTCTGAAATGAACATTAACAAAGATGAATAAATGCTTTATAAGTGCAGTTCATTATTAGTTCATGTTTACTAATGTTAGCTAATACAAATAATACTAATAGTTAATACAAATACTATATTTAGCCTATAAAAAAGAACAGCGAACATAAGTTTAAGAGCCACAAACCTGTATATTAAACTCTTTTTATTTTAGGTACACTTGGGCACATTAAAAAAGAATCCATCTCTATATCTCAAATGCATACAACTATGTTAAATACAATACAATTTTGATGCAACTTTATTCTAAAAAATTTATCTGAGAAGTATTTTATACAATTTTGTTTTTATGGATATTTTGATATATTTCTTCTAAAACATAAAAAGGATATTGGATGATTTTCAGCAATTTTCAGTACACAATAAGCTTTTGTAACAAACTACTATACCTAACATGCTGACTTATGTGGACTGACTCTTATTTGAGGAAATGTGTTTATAATATAAGCTATTAGGTCTGAATTATTGGTCCTGCGCTGTCTATTGGCTCAGTTGATTTAAATATATGTATATAAAGGCTAACGGCTGTGGGGGTGTTGCAATGCCTGGGTGATGTCTCATCAAATGGATCCGCAGATTTGTAGTATTACTACAGCATTTCCCCTTAACATTACAAACGTCGACAACGCATCTGAAGCAGCATGAATGAATGAATGAATGACAGGCGCGCCTCTTGCTTCTTTGTAACATCGCACAAGGCAAATAAGAGGCTGACATCTAGTGGAGAAGACTAGTAATTAGATTTACGTTAATCTTTTGTTCAATGTTAGCGGAAATAAATATGGAAAAAATCGATTCGTGGCCTTTGAGAATCGATTTTGAATCGACCACATTTAAAAAAACGGTTAAATTGAAAAATCGCACGTTACGATTCAAATGTCCGCATCTACAGCGCATGACATCATTCTGACTGAATCTCTTCCCAAATCACCCCCCCCCCCAACATTTTCGTCTAGTTTTTATTCGTTGATGAAAATGTCAATAGATTATCGCCAGTTTTTGTCATTCAAAACTGGTCTTTATTTAGTTATCGTCTGCAAAAAATGTCAAAATAAACACGGATTCTAATTCAGCAACTGCTATGCTAAGTTAATGCTATCAAAGCATTGTCTTACCAATTAGATAATAATTATGAATTAGTTAGTTAGTTAAAGCTATTTAAATTTCCACTACTAGAAATATTTAAATTGAGATTACATGATCATTTTAAGTTGAACGTATGAATATGCTTACTCAAATATTTGAAGTTAAAGCCACAATATGTAATTTTTCGCCACTAGACGTTGCATATTCAAAAAAGGCGTGTCTTGACTTCTTGATTTCGAAGAGCTTATATTCTGCCACAGCACAATTAAACTATTATGAGTACAAAATCAAAATCTGCCAGTTCTGCTAACTTAAAATTTGAATTTCTAAACCTATTAGCCTGCACCCCCGCTTTTGAAAAAATCCTCAAATGGCATACTCAGACTAAAACCGATACAGTTCATGAATCCTTTGCACTAAAAACATAAGTATGGTCTCATTTGAAAGCAGACACTTGGCAGTTTACTGCAAATTAAAATTATAATTATTTTCATAATCAAAAATAGCTATAATAAGCTTCAAAGTTTTGTAAAGTTATTAGAAATGAATTTGTATGAAATATCTTCATGAAAATCAAATTGAAGTTGGCCTTGTAGCATTCTAGAAATGCACTACAGCTAAAGCCACATGCCTGGCCATGTTATATTTCAAATCTGAAGATAAGTCTGAATTTTATTAAATGTTTTTCTAGATCATGTCATGTGGTTTTATTTTGAGATTTCTCTAAAATGTTAACTGATGTTTATAGCCATCTTCTGAGCTACCATTCAGTTTATTGTCTCTATTGTTTTGAGGTGCAAACTGCCCATTCAGTTTCAGTCTCCCCAGCACACTTTCACACCTCTCTGGTCTGGTTATGGCTCTAATTATCTTATTCTTTTGTCTTCATTGTAATCATTGACGACTTTCTATTCAAACTGTTCTGTTCAAACCTCATTTCTTTGATCAAACGTCTCACTTCACCTTCTAAACTGCCTCAAATGCCCTTGTTGAAATCAGAAACATTTCAGTGAGCTTTTCATTTCAGTCTATTCAAAATTACTTTAAAAATGTTATGTTTTTGAGTTTTGCCAACTTATTCAGCAACTAGGTCTATTCAAAGGATGCAGCCTCTGGACACTGGTTGTGCAATTGACCTATCGGTAAGCCCCGCCCCCCTTAGTTACTGTTGCTAACTCGGACAAACAAACGGAGTTTCTATATCTTACAATATACAGCTGTCAGTGTGAAAACCTTATCCCAAGATGTTTTTGGACACAGGATGTAGCGTATATCCCGTCCGAATGATGGCCAAACTTTACAGATGGTTTATCAAGTTTATTATGTCATTTTTTACTCCCAAAAAAATCATCATAAGAGCTGAACAAACAAAGTATAAGAAGTGCGCATTAACGTCTCATTCACAAACTATCTCTCTCCGTTGCATTACCATTAACATACACAGCAAATTACACAAAAACACTCACAGTAAACAGACATACACAGAGCTTATGCCTTTTCGGGGGTGCAGTTAATAACTGGTAAACTTTGTATCTGCAAAACAACTCTGATAAACTGCGTGCGAGCTCTTCCTTTCACTACCCGGAGACTAGAATACCCATCAAAATAGGAGTAGGACAGATAATGTAGACCTTAAACATATCTAAAATTAAATTAATTTACATATAACCCGTTTAATATGGAGATGCACTGAAATGTAGACCTTCGTGTTTTTGACCTATAGTGTTAACTTACATGACGTGAGAACAGTTAGTTATTTCGGTTTGTATGTTAGCAGGTTACTTTAATAATAACTTAATGACAGTATGACAAACAGAAAATCCTCTCAGGATCCCTGGAATCAGTGTTGCTGTACCTCAGGCATGACGTTTTACCATTTGTGTAGCGTAAACACCATCAAACCGATGAGAGCCTTGGATTTTCCCATGTTTCTCTATGGCGCTGAAACCTAAAGATGTCCGAGTTCCGGTCCCAGCGCAACTGATCCTCAACTGCCATTGGCTCATCTGCGTTTGAGGAGCGGGGCTTACCGATAGGTCAATTGTGTTGAATTCAAACACCATGGAAGACGCGGGGGAAACATTTTGTGATTCTAGTGGTGCAGAAACGTTCCTCTCCTTTCCACTCACCTTAGTAGGGGTCTTGTTGCCGGTGGGAATCCTCCTCGCGGCCATTGCAACCAGAGCACACATGAAGGCAGAGGAAAAGAGGATGACGCTGAACACCAGGACCCAGGGGAGAGAGCACAGGTAGCATGGCCCGCCGGCGGAGGTGCACACCAGCACGTGGAGGGCGGAGCCTAACAGACACAGCAGGTAGAAGGGCAGAGAGAGCAGAGACGACGCCAGCGGGACGTCCACCACCGCCTCCCTGCTCAACGCCTCCGGCATGGCCAGCAAGAGCAAGAACAGCACCTGGAGAGAGACACAGAGCTTTTCAATTACACACACACGGGCTCGGTTTGCCGCTTAAATTAACATCTGTCTTGGGTGATGCCATCACAAAGGGTCATCGGAGACCGATAACGGTTTTACAGCTGGTATTACGGCTGCTGTAAATGATTTTCAAGGGATATCACTCATAAAATGGCTGGCGGATATCAGTGAAATGGCTGTCCTGAGAAAGCCTAACAGTTTAGAGCTTCTCCAGTGGCTACTTTTGATTGGACGCCATCAGAATGTGCAGGAAACCTGTTGCATTTGTTCAGATCGATTTGCATCTTTAAAGGTCCCGTTTTTCGTGTTTTTTTGAAGCTTTGATTGTGTTTACAGTGTGCAATATAACATGTGTTCATGTTTCGCGTGTAAAAAAAACTGTATTTTTCACACAATTTACTGATCTGTATTCCGCTGTTTTCACTGTCCTCAAAACGGCTTGAGAAAAGTCCCTCCTTCAGAAATACGTAACGAGTTCTGATTGTGCCAGCGGTTCCCGTGTTGTGATTCGTCAGCAGCTTAGCGCACGTTACCGGAAAGGTCAAGCCTCTCACCATAACGGAGATGCATGCGCTCAATGATCTCTAAGTACAGCGTCCCTGGGAAAGCCAAACAAAGGTGATTGGACTCCGGGATGAAAATAACAGCGTCTCGACGAAATGGCGACAAACGCACTATACAAACGCAACACTTCCTCTTCTCCACGAGGGAGTAACAAGACCACGCCCCCTTTTTCGCGTATTCTTGTGGGCGGAGGTTAGTCAACAAACTGTTCTACTGACGTCATTAAAGCAGGAAGTACCAGGATGTAGTCCAAACCGGCCGTTCGCTGTAGGCTTTGAAAGGGAACTTCTGTTAAATAAAATATCTCGCTTGGCATTGAACTTTATCATTTTACAGGTACTATTTATGCTCTAACAGCAACATTACACACTAACTAAAGTTTGAAAAATGGGATCACGAAGAACAGGACCTTTAATTTTATTCTTGCTCTGCCAAATAAACTTGTCTGGACGTCAAAGACTACTCAGACAGGCATACACACATCCGTCAGACAGTAAATGGTGTTGCAATAAGCACTTACAGTGCATACAGATAATATATGCATACAGTGGTGGCCAAAATGATAAGAAGGCTTGACATCTGGGAGTCGTCTTATTGGGCCTGGATTTATTTTCCAAGTGGACAATGACCCGAAACATTTGTCTAACTACTGCCTGCGACAGAAGGAATCTGCAGGAGGATTGAAACTGATGGACTGGCCTCCTAAAAGACCGGACCTCAACCCCATCGAGCACATTTGGGGCGAGTTGGAACATAAACTGGACAGATCTACTGTACATTCAAAGGAAAGCCTTTGGCATAGGATAACATTAGCGTTGACGTTCTCAGAGGAAACATATTGACACTATGACACCAGAGAGATGTGCTGCTGAAATCACTGCAGAAGGTGGACATACCAAATATTAAAGTTATAAGTGTACGGTACGACTCACTTCATCTGATATTTGATTGTCAGAGCAACCATCTGCATGTTTCATGAACATTATGAAATCAAACCATGTTTTGCAGGCAAAAAATAGGTCAATATTTTCAGATCTGTCAGGCGTTCTAATAATCTTGGCCACCACTGTACATACAACAGTTGTTTCTGGTTCTTGAATCTGATAGGGTGAGAGCCTTTTCCAGCCGTGTGATATTCTAGTGATAACAGTACTATAATCATTGCCTGGATGCCAGCCGAACTTAGCCCCGCCCACAAAAATTTTACTCGGGCAGTTCGGTCTGGACTTGATCCGTAGAGGAGTAATTATGCCCGAACAGAAACTGTTCGGACCAATGAAATGGTCAGGGCGGCTTTAGACGATGATGGACAGATGATAAACAGTAACGTAATCATCCACGTCATCAAAGGCACTTGGGTTGAGTTTGTTCTAATCCTAAACGGAGAACTTGTTCGTATATGCATTCACCTTTACTATTTCTCTCAGAAATGATGATGGTGCTGGTCAGTACTCCGTGTATCCTTAAATTCTTTTTTTACAACACCGGCAAAGATCGTTTACACTCATCTTCTTCTTCTAACGTTAGGCTACTTATTCCAGCGTGCGTGCAGGTACAGGGTTGCCAAGTTTTTACAACAAAACCCGCCCAATTGCTAACGTTACTCAAAACTAGCCAAAAACAAGCCCAATAGCTTTCCGGGGGGGGTCTCCGGGGGAAAAATGGCATTTGGGGGTAAAATATGTGTTATATTGGCAGGGCTGGCAGCTAAAATTCGCATTTCTGGGTCTGTATATCACATAATTGGGGTCGCTTCAACCCGCGGACTTGGCAACACAGTGCTGTTGAGTTCTGTTGACATTCGACAACTAACGTTATGCGTCGCTCCGTTGCTCTGATTGGTTGTAGGTCTGTCCAATTGAGGTCTTCCCTGGTTGGGTTGAAACACACCCCATAATCACAGCCCAACGGAGCAGTATCAGACTCATATTCTGACTAGAATTGAGTATGACGACGTCAGGCTACTATAATCACTCCACTTGCGGCAAACTGTCATGGCGGTCGAGAAATCCACCATATTCATTTTTTTTACAAATACTATTGTATATGTTAGATTTGTGAGTTTTGCGTACACTTGGCTACAACCATTCAGGCCAGCTATTCGGCCTCTGTAAAGTGTTACATAGTTTATATAAGTTTAAAGGGGTGGTAAACCACGATTTCACTATTCTAACTTTAGCTAGCGTGTAATGTTGCTGCTTGAGCATAAACAACATCTGCAAAGTTACAACGTTCAAAGTTTAAAGCAAAGGGAGATATTTGCTTTTAAAGAAATCAGTTTCTAAGAACTACAGCAAACGGCCAGTAGGCGACTACACACATTCCTCCAGGGCTTGCTGACATCACCAGGCTCAATATTTACATAAACCCCTCCTCCGAGAATATTAAATAAGGGGGGGTGAGGCCATTTTGTATCGCGCGGCGCTGTTGTGGTATAGTTAGGCTGGAGTGTTGTTGCCGCGATGCCGAGGAAACGCTGTTATTTTCATCCGGATTGCAGGTCTGGGGTACTTGCTCTGTTCAGCCTTCATAGGGACGGGGGTGCGTTGCAGAGCGTTTAACATACAGCATGTTATATGCACGTGTGTTTGAGTCAGCGGGGAATCAGGCGCGCGCAGGGCTCCCTGCAGAGGAGATCTAACATCTAAGCACATCAAACAGAGGAGAACATCCACCGTCTTCGCGATTTCAATGCCAGATTTGCACAACGTCAGCTGCGTGAAAAAAACACTGCCGGTGCATGGATGCAGGACGCGCGCGCTGCACATTTCACGGAGGACAACACAAACTTCCACAAACTTCGCGAGTTCAATACAGGATATGCACAACGGCTTGTCCTGAAAGCTGGATTTACAAACAGAAGCTGTTCACGGGCCACAACCTGTAAGTCTGATTTATTTTTCATCAATGTGTTTTCCTGTAATAGGTTGTAGCAAGGAAGTAAACAGATGACAGCGCTGTTCTGCAAACCAGTCTGTTAAATGCTCATTCATACTTAACGATATCCGACGAACATCTAACGTTACAAACATTAACGTTAAAATCTCAACAGCGAACCTGGCATTAGTGTAAATTATTCTTTGATTAGAGCTTTTATGTATTGTTTATCTACAGGCATGCTAAACATGGTTCTGTGTGTGATTTGGCTAACTTACTAGTTAAAGCCAGTGCTTAGTGTTCGTTTTGGGTTAGTTCTTGCGACAGATATTTGGCTATAATCGTTCTAAAAATACAAAAGTTAAAGTGCCATTCAGTAGCGATCACTATAGATCCGCAGTCTTTACTCTTGAGGACTGAACAGGTTCTGCTCGATCATCTTCACTCAAATGTTCTGGGTCTGATTCGAGCTCATATGGTTTTATTGACGCCGTTGTTTCTAATACTGAACAGCCTCCGGTAAGGGGCGAGACGTTTCCGACGTGCACTGCGGTTAGCGAATCAGAACACACTGGGCCAGCTAACCAATCAGAGCCCACTGCGTATTTTTGAGGGACTGGCTTCATACAACCCGGAAAGCATCAGACCGTTTTACAAGGAGGGACAGAGCAGTGTAGAATAAAGGTCAAATATATGACAAATAAGGCAATTTTTTTTAAAACGAAGCATGAACACATGTTACAGTGCACCCCACAAACACAGCCAAGCCTTCAAAAGAATGTGTTTTACCACCCCTTTAAATGAAAGTGCTCCATTAGCTTTTTCTTTCAAGTAAAAAATACAGGACCAAAATAAAAGTTCCCCTGACACATAAAAGTCACACGGGAACTGCTCGACTCGGTACTGAGGGCTCAGCGTCGAGTTTCTTAACTTTTAAGCCGACGAAAGCAGAGCCGTGGAGAGCCGCTTCGCCATACTTTCATAGTTTTGAAGGGGGAGCTGAAATGACGGTAGGGGTTGTGTCGCCCAGAATTGCTTCCCCCGGTCTGCATTTTCCCCAGACATATCGTCGCTGTCCGATGAAAGCCACGTATGTCCATTTTGCCGATTTTTCGACGGATTGAATGTCCAGGTTCATTTCCGTATACAGTATGCTTCACATATCTAAATGGCCAATGAAAAGTTGTGAAATCATGTCATCTGATTTTCACGTATATCCATTTGGTGTCAAAGCTGTCAATCACGCCGCATATCTCCCGCCCTGTGGAAGCATCTCGCCGGTCTCGTGAAACATAGCCTGGTGAGACAATGACTTTCCTTCATCGAGGTAAACGTTTCCCCCCTGATGTCAGACGTACGTCTAGGAGTGACAAAATTACGGTAGGACTGTACAAACAAAGTATCTGTCTAGCATTACCATGTCATTTTATTGATTCATTGTCCCTTCATAGTTTGCAAGAGCCATTTAATAAATTTATAATTAATATTAAATAAACTAAGCGTATTTAATAAACTAAGACGTAGGCTATTTAATAAACTGAGCGTATTCCTCTGTCAATATGAAACGCGACTTGGCCATTCTAATTAATGATCGGAAGAACGTGTATCGACCACCGTTACTGTAAAATATGCACGTATGTCCATTTAAACTCAATTTTGGTCAAATGTGGATTATATCATTACACTGGCAAGAATATGGTTACATGTAAAGATGCCGTACCAAGTATGACAACGCTACATTCAACTGCTTTTGAAATACGGTGTTTTTTTCACTTCCTGAAAAGTAACCGTTTTGGACATACGTGAGTTTCATCGGGCAGCGACGATATGTTCTTCTCCCACACAAAACAGAATTTAATTCCAAATATGTAAAATCCCGCAAAATTTTGCGTTAACACTAGTTTCCGCGTTAATGTGCCAATTCCGTGACACCGTCCGCGATTCCGTGATCGCAGAAATTATAGGGCCGTACGTTAGTGATTGCAATAGTTGACTTCAGTGACATTATGAAACCATTAGATGGCGGCAAAGACTGTCTTTATGAGTTAGTCAATCTTTTAAAAGGATAAAGACAAAGATATCGCTTTCCTCAGCGGACATTCAAACCGATTTTTACAATGGATATTA
>NC_137109.1:49545093-49560093 GCF_949357685.1 Gobio gobio
TGATAAATAATTGTCGACAAATATCTTTGTTGTCGAGTAGTCGTTTGATCTCATGTGACCTAATGTAAGGGCCTGCAATATCGCGATTTGACTGCTGTGGCGCTGTAGCGCTGGAGTGTAATGCAGCCCTTACAAATGCAAACTAATCCGAACTAGCAAGATGTGTGAAAGTTTCACAAAAACTTCAAACTAATGTGGCGTTCACACCGGACGCGATTCGCGCGAAGGTGGACGCATGTACATTTTGAGTTTACTCGCGCAAATCGCGCGTGACATTCACTGCACAACAGATGTGAATTCGCCTCATAGGCGGGGCTTCCAGCAGGGCTACCAGCATCTCTTCTCGTTGAGAAATGGCTGACATGGGCTGTGTTTACATGTCTTTTTTTTTTTAATCTACTGTTAATGTGTGGCAAAACGTAGTTTTAAGACTTTTTCAGTCGATAATGTAGTTGTTTAAAGCTCAAGGCTGGATTTCCCGAAACCTTCATAACACTACGTCGTTCTTAAGTTATACCTTAAGGTGTATCTTATCGTTAATACGTGTTTCCCAAAACGATCTTAGTTAAGAATGCCTTCTGTAAGACATTCGTTCATAAGGTTGGTCTGGAGCACTCTTAGCTATAGCCTACCTTATCACTATTGACAGTTCATTCCGATAGTGGCCACCACTGTTTCTTTACATCTCAGTCTTTACGAATATGATTCTGCTAATTGAATTGTTTTCAGGCAAATAATACTATTGTCATTACAATAATGGCTGTTCGCTTTTTAATTAGCCTATATTATCCAAAGGTATGTCAGCTGGCAAACCATTATGGAGTCTATTTAAAAGGAATGATTGTAGAGGGGAGTTTGGTCAAACTATGGCAGCGATACAGCAAATAGTTTTAAATCAAAGACGGCGCCGTCCGCAGAGCCATTTATATGTGCACTATTTCATCCGTGAAAACTTTAGTCCCCTGGCTACCATATCAAAAGCTGCAATTCAAAATTAATTTCACCTGCCATGGCAGCGAATTCAGCAGATTTTAGATCTTGTTGGTCCGACTTTGTCAAGACAAATCTGACGGAGCTCAGCCCCGATATTCAGCTGTTGGCGCTCTTCTCTTTCTTTCTTTTTTCTCCGCTGTAGCTGTTGATTATCTTTCGCGTGTTGCGCCTTTATTGAGTAGGTCATCCAATTACAGAAATTAGTGATTTACCAATAATGTGATGTGGGCAATCAACTCTGCTTGTGGAGTAAATGAAGACTATGGCAAAATATATTATGATAATATAAATGGCATACTGCCAGTGTAGTGGGTTGATACGTTTGGGCATGAGAGGTTTCGGGTTCGCACAATGATTTCAAAATTATTTACAATATCCACGGTTGGATTTAGTTTGCAATTTGGATTATATTTATATGATCTCACTAGTCCTGATAAATGCAATTTCAACTATTTCTGAAGTGCTTCTATTATAAAGAACACCGCTTTCTCACATAATGCAGTTAAACAGCCCCTGCATAGAGTGAATAATCGATTTTTGAGCCATTGATAAACTAATTCAGCACCGCCGCCACGGACAGCGCCTGCTAACGTTGCACTTCAGAAGGTATACCTTAAGCAACCTCCTAAGGTTTAGTTCGGGGAACACGCCTAGAAGTGGTATACCTTTAGTTAAGTTATACCCAAATCTGTGGTTTATTTATATAAAGAGCGCCTATTTGAACATTTTATCTGGCGTTTTCGGAGTTGTGAGCTCCAGCGGACAGCGGTGGTCAGCGCTCATCAAAGCTGGCGAGGGCAACCTTTCCTCGGCCAGTCCTTCTGGCTCTGATGTCTCTGTGGTGTGTCTCGAGCTATAATTCGTCTTGTAACGGCCGATCTTTGGTCTCATGGATCTATAATTTGTTCCCTGGCAAATCGTTTAGGCTGAGGGCAAAGATAAGTTTCATTACTTTATATTTTTAGGCGTTAGCCTAACGTTAGCCTACTAGCACTGACTTTGAATGTTTGACTGAATTGTTTGCTTTATTTCATGTATAGCTTGTTATACATTACTTATACTTTTGTATTATTGATCATACATAAACTTGCATTTAACAAAAAGAGACTGGGTTGTGTTTCAAGTCATTTAATGTTATCACAGTGATAATCATATTGTCTGAACCAGATATTAATATACAGATTTTCTCCTCAATGTTGTCACTACTAGAGCAAGCTACTGATTGGTTAACGCGGCACAAAATATCCGCCAAAGTTCAGATTTTTGAACTTGAGCGATTTGCACAATTCGCGTCCTTCGCGCCGCCTCAATCGCGCGAATCGCGCCGCCTCAATCACGCGAATCGCGCCGCAGAATGCCATTTCGTGTCTCTGCATTGACTTAACATGTAAATCACTCGCGCGAATCGCGTCCAGTGTGAACGCACCATAAGGCTGCTTCTCAATCAGCTCCTGGTTCAGTGGTCAGGGCACTGATCAGGGAATCAGCCCATTGACTCTTGTCCTGACCACTGAACCAGGAGCTGATTGAGACGCACGCTAAGAATGCTGTTGTGTGCAATACATGCACGGCTGAACTTTTCACGGGAGCACAACGTGCATGTTGGAGCACTTAAAGAGGAAACAACTAACTAACTAGTAACTAACTAGCGGTAAATCTTTATTAGAGAATGCAATACTACTAATAATTGTACTAATATTAACAATAATAATATAATTACAGTAATGTGATTTATTTCGCATAGAGTAAAGCTTGATCGAGCTTAGGAGTCAGGACTGTTTTTATTATTATAACACTATTAGGTATTATAGTCTCATCACTTGCCTGTATTTTGTTCCATATGCATGAAGACTTAAAAAAGGCGATGTTAGGAAGAATATCATGTCAGTTACTTTTTCATACTGTTAATTAAAAGGTGAATGAGAATCTGTCAGCTCAATTGTCATGTAAAAATGATTACTTGCAGTAATTGTTTGTATTTTACCATTCTTTGTGTCCTTCAAATGTCCTCTTTTTCTGTTTCAGTTCTAAAAAAAGCCTATTATTGATGACTTTTTTTCTGAGGAGGAATTTGTGTACTCCTCAGTAAGCCGCTGCTCTTACAGAGGCCATTCTGAACATGATTTCAGACTGTTAAAGACATGAGATCTCTTTCCCTGGTGCATGGGGAAGGCTTTTTAAAATTCAGCACCAAAAAAAGGCCTGTGCAGAAAGGACACTGTTACTTACTGCTTTTGATTTAAACTGAACACCTGTTTTACAAATGAAGCTCTTAATACTGCTGCCAAGAGATGTTTACTTTCAAATATATATATTTTTTGTCTGTAATGCCGCTGATTATTATTTTATTTTATTTTTTTCAATTGAAAGAGAACCGAATATTTAAACAATGCTTAGAGAGCATTTGTGTGTGATTTGAGTTCTGAGAAGTTGGCTCAAAGTTCATTAAAACAACCATTTCAAAAGCTGATTTTCTTTTTTTATTTTATAGTTAGAATATGTATAACTCAATGTTTTAACTAATTGAAAAGCTGAATAATCGCTCAAAACTTACTGATTAGTCGCTGATGGCAATGGGAATAACCGACGATTAGTCGATTAATCGTTCTAATAATCGTTAGATTCATCGATTATCAAAATAATCATTTGTTGCAGCCCTATGTGCATGTAACAACACGTATTCTTATTTCTGTGCCATAGTTATTATATTGATTAATAATAGATAGTTAGCTAATCTGTGTGCTTTGTACATGTGCATTTCTGAAATGCATAACATGTACAAATCAATTTAAATTGTAATGTAGATGCATTTTCTGTGAAGCTGCTTTGAAACGATATGTATTGTGAAAAGCGCTATACAAATAAATTTGAATTGAATTGAATTGAATTGAATATGTTAGTGATGCACGGTTCGTGGTTATATCCACCGATCGGGCGGGCCAAGTTATAAAAACATTCCAATCAATCGCGGGTGGATGAGAGATAAATCATTGTGTTTGTTTGATAAAGACGTTTTGCGAGCCCTGTGGGAATCATTCCGGTTGCCGTTTTCCACATGCTTCAAAACAGTTCCTCAGGTGTACTTACGGGGGAGCCGATCGCTCATTATAATATGCAAATCTTATCCAATCATAGCAGTTGCCGATTACTTCCAAGTCTTCAGTGCGGCACGCCCATAAAAACCAAACGTTCCAGGAGAGAGGCTCAAAACCAGCGTAGAAAACAGCCTAATACTTATTCATTATGATGTTTTTGAATGTAAAAAAACGTCATAAGTTGACCTCAGACAACAGTATAAAAACATTTAAAAATCCAGTTCATGACACATTTAAATTAAATTACACAATTAATAAAATAAAATACAAAACCCTGGGGTTTCAGCACTTATCAAGTGCTTTAATTAAATACATAAAAAACACTAAAGTGAATGACTGATGTACCATTAAAGTTTGCAAAACAAATCTTGCTCCATCCTTTATCTTTACTCAAAGTAGTAAGAATGACAGACAATCTGCATTAATAGACAGTTTTAGGTAATACTGCAGCCCACAGCTGATTTACAGCAGTATTTCAGTAAGACGGTAATGGCGTGAGTTAGCCGGTTAGCCAGAGACCTACACAATATGAAACACAATAAACACATTGTAGAGCACAGCGTCTTCTCGACATGATGCTATCCAGTATCCACTGCAGTGTTTGAGTTGGTTTAAGGGTTCCCTGGTGTCTGTGCGCACAATAAGTGGACGGGCAATATGCAAATTTTTCGTCAAAACAGCTTCTGAGTCGTTTAAAAAAAAAACATTTGTTTCATTGACTCAGAGTCAACTCTTACTTTTGAGAGACAATAACTTTATTTATTGTGCACTTTCAGATTTAAAACTTTGCAGGATGTTTTCATGAAAGGTAATTTTCAAAAAATCCATAATAGGGGCTCTTTAACCCTCTGGAGTCTGAGCTGTTTTGGGGCCCTTTAGAAGTTTTGACATGCTCTTACATTTGTGTTTTTTTCAGTTGCTTATAAACACATTAATGGCAAAAGCGTAATTACACTGTTTCAGCACAAACTGGGCTGCCATAATATCTAAGCAACATGTATGTATATGCTTGGTTTTTTTAGAGAAAAATGTTTATGCATGATTTTTGAAAAATTTTGTTTTAAAATTAAGGCCTCAAAACACACAATAGATATGTGTTCACAAGACTTTTGACTCCATGGTGTGTTTTCATTGAGTTTTTGCTTCAAACTGATGTGAGAATCAATGAGCCTACTCATTCACATAAAACAATACACTGATTTAAAATTTGTAAGACAGTTTTTCTTCACAAAGCCAGTATGCGAGGAGGCGTGATATCTAATGAATAATGCTGAGTATCAGCTGAGAGCACAATAGAACATAATAGCCCGCATTAATGAGCTGCATAATGAGTTGCATAATGAATGAGCTTCAGGTGTGTGACTGAGAGGGCAAAAAAATGCTCTTCTTATTTAGTTGAAAACTGTATTTATCTAGTAAATGCATCTTGATTTAAGAATGTTTCAATATTTAGACTAGAAACGAGACAAAAATGACTAAGAAGAGCATTTTTTCTAAATTTCTTGTACTTTTTTTTGTTTTTTAAAATGTAGTCTCATGCTAAAGAAATTAAATAATAAATAATAAAAATTAAGATATAATTTATACAAAACGAAATTCACTTTAAAGAAAGCAACTCTCTTTCTACAAAGCTAAAACAATCACTTTCTACAAAACAAAATCTCCAGAATCATTTTTGACAAACTTTGATATTAAATTTAAAAAATACCATTAGGCTATAATATTTAAACATCAATATGAAGCAAAATACGTTTGACTGGTACTATATTTATAGCATAGGAGCAGACATGTGCGAATAAAAGCTTTATTGATGTGACACTAGACTCTTTTACAAAAAACACATTATAATCTGTCCAAAACAAGCCAAATAAATCTTGTCTAAACAGTCTTGCGTGTATGACATTTAATGTTGCAACAGGATTAATATTTAAACTGTCTTTTTGCATTTAATATTCACAGATGCTAACAGAATAAACTGACCTTACAATCAGCCGCGGAGTCCTCTTAGAAATGAACAGTTTTGCATGAGGAGAATAAATCCAGGATTACTGCTCATCTGAAGTAACGTTACATCGCTTCACTAGATGTGTTTGTATGAGTTGATGTGGGCGTTGATGCGGGGAATCCCTGTGTGGGCGTGGTCGCATTACCGGATAATGAAGTAGCTCGCGGGTGACCGACATGTATCGCTTTTCAACCAGATTACATAAACAGTTGACATTGTTTAAAACCTGACATTTCAGCGTTTCTTTAGACATATGTCTCATGTTTGTGAGACAAGTATTCACTAAGCTAGAGGTCCTTTTCTGAAGACTATCTGAATGAACGTCTTTGACAGAGAGGCTGCAGATCGCGCTTCATGTTTGTTTTCTTTGTTTTGCAAAAAGCAAAACATTTTGTTTTTATTGTGACTGTACACAACAAAAATAGAAACTTAACAGATTATAATGATGTAAAACACTTGCCTGAATGATAAAAAAATGAGTTTCTTTGGCACTGATAAGAAAAAAAGAGAGCCGATTGCGCCGGCGCGACCGCCGACTCGAGAGGGTTAATGACTAACTGCAGCATGTTTATTAGGCTGCTGTCACTTTAAGACCCGGATCACATGACGCAGATCACATTGTTAACATGTCCATTTTGACAAACCTACACTCTAAAAAATGCTGGGTTAAAAATAACCCAAGTTTGGTTAAAAATGGACTAACCCAGCAATTGGGTTGTTTTAACCCAGCGGTTGGGTTAAATGTTTGCTTAAAACAACCCAATTGCTGGGTTAAAACAACCTTCAACCCAGCTTGGGTTATTTTTAATCCCGCATTTTTTAGAGTGTACTTATTGTCAAGAATAAATGTGATGCTGGCCAAAAGAAGGTGTTTGAAATAGCATAATCATATTTCAAACAGCCTTCATGATGCCTTAAAATGCTCGCTGGGTTTTGAAACAGAGCCACGGTGTTATGAAGTCTCCACGAGGAGCTGTTGCATAAGAAGCAGGTGTTTTATAGCAGACAGACAGACACTAGCGGGGTCTCAGAGTGAGCTAACAGGCACGCCTGCCTCATGCCGCCCAGACGCTTCGCTACAGGACACCTCCGTCTCGCTCTGTGCTTCTCTCTGTCTAATGTGTGTCTCCACATCTCCGAGCTCGGATTCTCCGCACAACGGATGCGTGTGCAATGACGCACACAACAGGAAACACACCTGACCCGAGTCTGAAATGTGTCTGAGCGCAATTTAAAATGCATTAGGCATAAACGGGAAGCTTGTATCTACAGTCTTTCAGCTCAGCTACTGGCATACACAAACAGTTTGTTGAGCAAGTCATCGTGAAATAGGAGTTGCGCTCGTCTTTTCTTCCCCATATCCGAGTGAAACGCTTCTCAAACAAGAACAAATGTAGGGCGGGGCTTGATTTTGTCTGCGGGGAGTTGATTGGATGCTTGTGGTTTGCTATTGGCTGATTTCATGTGAGTGACAGGTTGCCCCGCCCTCGTCATCAGAGAACAGATGAAGAGAGAGGGGAAGATATTCAGATTCAAGATTATCAGGAACATGATATATATGCTGATGATGTATATCTGAGTGAAACGGTTCTCAAACAAGAACAAATGTAGGGCGGGGCTTGATTTTGTCCATTGGATGGTTGTGGTTTGCTATTGGCTGATCTCATGTGAGTGACAGGTGGCCCCGCCCTCGTCATCAGAGAAGAGATGAAGAGAGAGGGGAAGATATTCAGATTCAAGATTATGAAGGCACACAAGCTGCTACCTGAATAACAACATATCTACATATTAGGGACAGACATTTGAAAAATAAAATAAAAATCGCCTTCTGAGCCACAGTAAGACGAGGACACACATTAAGTATGTACAACAAACCGCCCGCTGGCATTGAGGTGGCCAAGCATGCATGGTTTGCATTCTTAAAACGGCATCTTTATGCATTAAGCCTCTTAATTGCAAACTGTCTGCATGCATAGAATCAATTACCTTAAACACAATAGCCAAATGACCTAAAGATACTAATGCAAAAACACACAAACATGTCCACGAACACACATGGGCTGAATCTTATGCTGAAAGCCTGCACTTAAAATTTTCTTTTTATACAAATAGCCTCTTTGTTGCAAACTGCTTGCATGCACAAAATGAATTAATAACTAGCCAAATTACCTTAAGATCCTAATGGATGCTAAATAACTAATGGATACTAAATGAATTGCCATTATATTAATTAACATGGCAACTAAACGTTACTCTTAATCTGTAGTGCAATGGGGTTGTTTGTAAAATTCAAACATGCACAGATATAACTACAGACTTGTCACAAGGCCCCTGAAATAATCAGGCCTTCATTTTAAGCTTTCACTTAGTGATGAGTGATTTTTTTGATAGAGAAAAACAAAGCGAGTGTCTCAGAGCCAGCAAAAGCTATGAAAAGAGTGAGTGTTTATCTCACAGAGTAAGACACATCCGGCAGAAGTGACATGCATGCTTGCTAAACACACACGAACGGTCTACTGTAGCCATTACCAAAGTCCTTTCCAAGGCCCATATCTAC
Organism: Gobio gobio; assembly: GCF_949357685.1. Taxonomy (NCBI): domain Eukaryota; kingdom Metazoa; phylum Chordata; class Actinopteri; order Cypriniformes; family Gobionidae; genus Gobio; species Gobio gobio. The sequence continues at coordinate 49,553,744 of NC_137109.1, forward strand.
AAAATATAGACTTCTGGGAATCCATACTCTGATCTCACCAAGTCCATCATTGTGCATCTAACAGCATCCAAACTGATCTGGAGGAGTATCTGGACAATATCGTCATGAGCCTGTACACTCGACGCCAAGAAGAGTCAGAGCCGTATATACTTAAAATTATGGAGGACATACTAAAGCCGCATTTCCCCAGGAACGAGGGACTTTGGGGTGGTACTCGGTTGGGATGCGCGGTATACCGGTACTGTGAACATACCGGTATATATTTTATTTCAAACGATAAATCATGATTTTGCTCATTTCAGTACATGCTGCTGTTCCGAAGTTCACCGCTAGGTGGCAGTGCGCAACAAAAACTGACGCGAAACTTTGGCAGCATAGAACAAATTAATACAGCAGTTGAATCTCACTCAACACGCCCAAAACAAATTAATAAAGAGAGGAGGAACTTTGCTTATAAAACTGATGAAGAACCATCAAACCTTGCCAAACATCGGTCACTTGCCCATCCTGACTTGTAGAAAACATTAAGAGATCGACAGGTGAGTGCATAAATCCAACAATCTAATTTAGACATTTTTATTTTCTTTTAACACTGATCAACGCACATACATAAGATCGTACCGTTTAAATATAATGAAATCTCCATGTGTTCGTTTCAATGACGTTTAGAAGCTCTTTAGGCTTGTGTGTGCTTTGTTGGTATGAGCGCAAAGAAAGCTCTCTCTTAAAGGGATAGTTCACCCAAAAACGAAAATTTGATGTTTTTCTGCTTACCCCTAATGGTGCGTTCACACTGGACGCGATTTGCGTGAGTGATTTACATGTTAAGTCAATGCAGAGACGCGAAATGGCATTCTGCGGCGCGATTGAGGCGGCGCGATTGAGGCGGCGCGAAGGACGCGAATTGAGCGTTTTGAACGCGCGATTCGCGCGAAACGCGGGAATCGCGCGAATCGCTCAAGTTGAAAAATCTGAACTTTGGCGGATATTTCGCGCCGTGTTAACCAATCAGGAGCTTGCTCTAGTAGTGACAACAATGAGGAGAAAATCTGTATATTAATATCTGGTTCACACAATATGATTATCACTGTGATAACATTAAATGACATGAAACACAACCCAGTCTCTTTTTGTTAAATGCAAGTTTATGTATGATCAATAATACAAAAGTATAAGTAATGTATAACAAGCTATACATGAAATAAAACAAACAATTCAGTCAAACATTCAAAGTCAGTGCTAGTAGGCTAACGTTACAACAGCAACGTACAGTTATAGCCTAAAAATATAAAGTAATGAATCTTTGCCCTCAGCCTAAACGTTTTGCCAGGGAACAAATTATAGATCCATGAGACCAAAGATCGGCTGTTACAAGACGAATTATAGCTCGCGACACACCACAGAGACATCAGAGCCAGCGGGAGACGGCAGAAGGATTGGCCGCGAGTGATTTACATGTTAAGTCAATGCAGAGACGCGAAATGGCATTCTGCTGCGCGATTCGCGCGATTGAGGCGGCGCGAAGGACGTGAATTGAGCGTTTTGAATGCGCGATTCGCACAAAACGCGGGAATCGCGCGAATCGCTCAAGTTGAAAAATCTGAACTTTGGCGGATATTTCGCGCCGCGTTAACCAATCAGGAGCTTGCTCTAGTAGTGACAACAATGAGGAGAAAATCTTTCTCTGAGAGAAACCGAGCGGTATTTATGCAAATATATCACCTCATATCAGACGAACGCTTCAGCTCTGCAGACTGCCTTCACTTCCCGTGTGTGAGGTCAAAATTACAGCCGTTTCATGTCTTAAGACATCAATGTGTCGTCACGAGCCGCGGGGTTTAATTTGAAGTTGTCTGTCCATGTTTTTTTTTTACTCTAATAGAATTCGACCCCATTGACAAGCATTATATGAGTGACACACAGCAAGGGTTGGAGTTAAGAATCTTCATTTGTGTTCTACTGAAGAAACGAAGACGCCTACATCTTGGATGCCTTAGGGGTAAGCAGAAAAACATCACATTTTCGTTTTTGGGTGAACTATCCCTTTAAAGAGCTCCCATGTATTACGAAATGCTATAAAATCGCTTGCATGTTCAAATTGGCAAGGTTTAAAAATACGTGGGCAGTGATTTCCATCATATCTGTCCTGAAACGAAAGCGAAAAGTGTTGAATTTGAGCGTGCAGATTGCTTTTACAGTGCATGTGCGATGTCTTTTGAAGCCAGAATTAAATTTGCTCATTTTGAGAGCTAGAGAAGGAAGCAATGCTGATATAACTTCTCACAAGAAAGTTTTTAAATGACTGATTTGATGTGATAATCTTTGTTGATTCATTTAATAATGAACATTTACGTTAATTTCCCGCTTTATAAACCCCAAACTTGCAAGAGTGAGTAAAATGATTCGCAATATCCACACCAAAATTCAGACCCTTTATGGTATCGATTTAATATCGGTACTTTGGTATTAAATTGTGGTACCGTACCCAAGCCAAAATTGTGGTATTGAGCTATCCCTAGTACTCGGTGTGTTTTTCGACCGCAGGGATCGGGGTCTAAATGAAAATCTGGGTAAGGGATTTCTCCTCAAAACGGTCCTGCTTGCGAGGTAGTACTTTTTCAAGGTTCAGGAACTTTCGGGGGTGGGACTTGGGTGCTGAACATAATGATTGGTTGAAAAAATAAGACGATGGACCGACGGCGAGGTTCAGGCTTTATGAAGTTAATATGCGGAGGACGAAATCCAGTGGAAAGTCGTGCGCATTCCTACGTCACCGGACTAATATTCACGGTACTTTAGCTAACGCAGACAGCAACAGGTCTGAGGGAAAAAAAGCTCCTGGAAAAAAAAAAGTTTCTGGGACAAATTGTTCCGGGTAATTTCGGTGGAAACGGTAGCCTAGTAATCTAGACACATCCTAGCGGTAGCAAATGTAATTTGCAGCCAGGGTAGTCTAGCACAGCCTTTCTCAAACTTTTTTCAGTCAGGGCACCTTTCAAAAGTGCATAAAATTTCAAGGCACCCCAGTTTAAAATATAATTTAAAAACACTGCATAACCCAAATTTAAATGCAAATGTCCTAGACAGGACAGTAATGAACAGAGCATAATACGAACTGTAAATAACAATAATAATAACAACTTTATAGCAATTTTATAGCACCTTTAAAAACACAGGTTTGCAAAGTAATTCACAAAATAATTAATCAGAGACACAAATGCCATAAAACCGTAAGAGGCGGACCGCACAATACAAGAACCCAACAACAAATCCTGACCAGGAGAACTAAACTGAAGTGCAGGATGCAGTTAAAATAAAATAAAAAGTGGCAGACATAACAAAAATAAATAAAATCAGATACAATACGATAAGAAAAAGATCCATGTTCCATGCACCAGAGATAAGCAGGAATGTTTTTCCATATAGTGCTTGTTTTCATCCGTGCCATATGCGCATGCACACACACCCACATACAGAGCTGAATGAATGCTGATCTGCTTTTATGTCATTTTTCCTTTTTTATTCAAAATATTCACAAATTTGTTAGATATGGCCTGAAATATCTGATATTCCGATTGTCAAATATATACAAGTGGAAGTGTTTTGTCGTTTAAACACCTTTAAAACGATGGCGTTAGTTGAGCTGTATGCACGATGGGCGCCGCCATCGCCGCCGCAGTTCAGAAAATCGGATCTGTTGGATTTACAAGACGTGAATTCATCCACTTCTCCCAAAATACATAAAAGTAAGTGGCAGGTGAACTGGGAGAAGAATAGAGTAAACTTTAAAGTTACTTACACAATGTGTATCTGATATGAATAAAACTAATTATAATGGAAAGGATTATTATTGCCTCTTCATTTTTCATCATTGTGTATTTTACAAACTCTAAATGTATTGTTTTTTTAGTACGTATATGTATGAAACCTAAAATAAACATTATGTGGCTGAAAACACTGAAAAGTTGTGATATAATATGACAAGTCTGAGCGCGCCTGTCTCTGGCTCAGTGCAAGCCAACGCGAAAGCACATTTGAATTTACATTTGAATGAACGTGATGCACTGACCGTTCTAATCACATGTGTGAATGTGTGATCGTACGTGCGAAAGGGTTAAAAAGAAGAAGAATGTATTTATGTAAATTCAAATATATTTTATATATGAAATTTCAGATTTTTTTTTTTTTTTTAGCCTACGTAATTTTTTGGCGGCACCCCTGACACAGTCAGCCGCGGCACCCACTTTGAGAAAGGCTGGGCTAGCAACTCTCCGTTGGCTTGCGAGATGGAAAAACCAAACTCTGGTCAGGCCAATCACATCGTGTATAGAGTCAGTGGGCGGGCTTAACATAATGACGGTTCCACATGCTACTCGTAAACAAAGAAGCTGACGAACAGCGGTCTTTCGAATCGGCTTTGGCCGCGACTATGGAAGACTTGAGTTAAGCTTTTCTTTGAGGAAAGAACAAAGAACAGCACTGAAGTCATTCTTAAGAAAGGAAGATGTGTTCGGAGTTTTGCCGACCGGATACGGCAAAAGTTTAATCCATCAACTAGCTCCGCTTCACCTTCTTCATTACTCTGGTTGGTTGTAGTAAATCTGAAAGACAACCGTTTATCCCGCCCCTCGAATTGAGCCCTGCCAATGGTGAGACCCCAGACCCAACATCTTAATGTGGCTCTGGCTTGTCAGGCTATGGAAACGGGGCTTAAGTACTAGAATATTATACATTAAATCTAGGGTGTACTCATTTCTGCAATCGTTCATTTAAACAAAATTGGCTAATTTACTTATTTTACGGATATTAATGACATACATTTTTATTAAGTATATATTTAATACATTTCAATTTTGCCATCTTTCCATAGTGGTCATCATGGGCGTCAGAACCAAAAAAAAATGTGTGGGTCCTCCCCCTGAAAAATGTTACTGGAGTATTGCTTTTATAAACTAAAACGTACATGGCAAGGTTTTTCCCAAAAATCAACACAGCAACAAAAGTCTAGCAAGTTATTTTGGACAAACAAATCCTTCCTCCAGCAAACAGCTCAGATAACTGTTAGCTTTATAACAACATTGTGTAAGTGTAACTGTAATTCAATGCTGCAACAAAGACTACACAATGCCTTTCATAGCAAGAGCTGAACAAATGCTGAACATTCACTTAAATACCCGCTTGTTTAGTGACAGTATATGAGCACTCAGCCAGACACACTTGAGCAGCAGATATGCTAAGAAACTTTGTTGACCTTGCTTTGTCGCGGGTAGTGAAAACACGGAATGGAGTTTAATTTATATGGACTCCAAATGAGCCAAGTGGATTTGAGGAAGCAGAAGTGTGGAAGTGCTCTGTGTATTCTGACACCTTTCTATCAGAACCAGCATTAACTTCTTGAGCAATTGATGAAGAAACATAACAACAGAGCATAGACGCCAAAGCTGCTGTGGATCCGCATACCCGGAACTACAGATTTGAAGAAAATTACCAATGTTTGGCAAACAAATAAATGACAGAGAGTTACATACGTATTACTAATATTTATAATATCATGTAAGCTTTATGGTACAGCTCAAACAAGGGAATTTATAGTGTTAATACTAATCAGCGAGTCCACCAATGGCTTGGGTATGCAGAGCATTCACAGCTAATATGGACCGCATGTAGGGCTGTACGATTAATCGAAAAATAATCGAAATTCAGAACTTCTAACCGACGTATTTTTCCCATGTCAGTTATTTCGGTTTTAGTCACGTGACTCCGCCCCGTCAGTCACATGAAGTGCAGTTTGCAGGCACAGAGAGATGCAGGAGCTGTGTTTATAGATGCCCAGATCACTATAGTAACTGCATGTTTTACACAGGTTATACAGGTCAGTTATTGCCGTTCTTATAGCCTATGCGCTGCCACACACACACACAGGCGCGCGCGCGCAAGCCCCGAATATTTCACTTTCGTCCTCATAAAGTTTGTCAAGTAAAGGTGTTTAAAAGCTTGCCAGTTTGAACATTAAAGCGATTTTAGACCATCAGATGTGTATTATGTTGAACTAATGCCTGATATATTGTGACACACGAACACTCAGACAGAAGCTCGCACATCACGTGAAGATCGAGTGCAGAAACCAGTGTCAAAGCTGCCCTGTGACTAAAGTAAAGTCACTGAAGTAGTTTAGAAACTCAACCGTTATATGCATATATTTATACCTTTGAAGTAAGTACAAACCACAGCTTCATAATGAATAGAGACGGTATGAGTAATTCACACACACACACACTCACTCTCTCATTAATTAATGCATTCAAATAAATGTAATGTAGGCCTACTGTGTTCATTTATCTGTATCTGAT
>NC_137109.1:49565093-49657593 GCF_949357685.1 Gobio gobio
ACACTAGCACACCATCACACCATCACACCAGCACACCAGCACACCATCACACCAGCACACCAGCACACCATCACACCAGCACACCAGCACACCATCACACCAGCACACCATCACACTAGCACACCATCACACCAGCACACCAGCACACCAGCACACCATCACACCAGCACACCATCACACCATCACACCAGCACACCATCACACCAGCACACCATCACACCATCACACCAGCACACCATCACACCATCACACCATCACACTAGCACACCATCACACCATCACACCATCACACCATCACACCAGCACACCAGCACACCATCACACCAGCACACCAGCACACCATCACACCAGCACACCATCACACTAGCACACCATCACACCAGCACACCATCACACCAGCACACCATCACACTAGCACACCATCACACTAGCACACCATCACACCAGCACACCATCACACTATCACACTAGCACACCATCACACCAGCACACCATCACACCAGCACACCATCACACCAGCACACCATCACACCATCACACCAGCACACTATCACACCAGCACACCATCACACCAGCACACCATCACACCATCACACCATCACACCAGCACACCAGCACACTAGCACACCATCACACCATCACACCATCACACCAGCACACCATCACACCAGCACACCATCACACCAGCACACCATCACACCAGCACACCATCACACTAGCACACCATCACACCAGCACACCATCACACCAGCACACCAGCACACTATCACACCATCACACCAGCACACCATCACACCAGCACACCATCACACCAGCACACTAGCACACCAGCACACCATCACACCATCACACCATCACACCAGCACACCAGCACACCAGCACACCATCACACCATCACACCAGCACACCATCACACCAGCACACTAGCACACCAGCACACCATCACACCATCACACCAGCACACCATCACACCAGCACACCAGCACACTATCACACTATCACACTATCACACCATCACACCAGCACACCATCACACCATCACACCAGCACACCATCACACCAGCACACCATCACACCAGCACACCATCACACTAGCACACCATCACACCAGCACACTAGCACACTATCACACCAGCACACCATCACACCAGCACACTAGCACACCATCACACCAGCACACTATCACACCATCACACCAGCACACCATCACACCAGCACACCATCACACCATCACACCAGCACACCATCACACTAGCACACCATCACACCAGCACACCATCACACCATCACACCAGCACACCATCAAACTAGCACACCATCACACCAGCACACCATCACACCAGCACACTAGCACACCATCACACCATCACACCAGCACACCATCACACTAGCACACCATCACACCAGCACACCAGCACACCATCACACCAGCACACCATCACACCATCACACCAGCACACCATCACACCATCACACCAGCACACCAGCACACTAGCACACCATCACACCAGCACACTAGCACACTATCACACCATCACACCATCACACCAGCACACCAGCACACTAGCACACTATCACACTAGCACACTATCACACTAGCACACTATCACACCAGCACACTAGCACACTAGCACACCAGCACACTATCACACCATCACACCAGCACACCATCACACCAGCACACCAGCACACTATCACACTAGCACACTATCACACTATCACACTATCACACTAGCACACTATCACACTAGCACACTATCACACTATCACACTATCACACTATCACACTAGCACACTATCACACTAGCACACTATCACACTAGCACACTAGCACACTAGCACACTAGCACACTATCACACTAGCACACTATCACACTAGCACACTATCACACTAGCACACTATCACACTATCACACTAGCACACTATCACACTATCACACTAGCACACTAGCACACTAGCACACTATCACACTATCACACTAGCACACTATCACACTAGCACACTATCACACTATCACACTAGCACACTATCACAGTAGCACACTATCACACTATCACACTAGCACACTAGCACACTATCACACTAGCACACTATCACACTAGCACACTATCACACTAGCACACTATCAGTGTAGTATGCAGGATGTCCACTGTGCAGTGAATGAAATGCCTCCCGATGACTATACATTATGCAATGTGCTCGACTCTGACCAGCATGACGAATGAACCAAAACCAATCATTAAGAGCGATGTCCTTCTGCTTTATTATGTGCTTTATCTGCTTTATTTATCATAAAAATATAAATATTATTGAATATAAAATATATTATACCATCCATATATACTATATTTTGCATGCTAAACCATTGATATTCACACACAGGCAGCAGGTCGTCTCTGGTGTGACTCAGGTTCTGCTTCATGTTGCATTTTAATGGCGCCGTCATAAGCTTGAGCTTCAGCAGGTTACCGTGGGAAAAGTGTTATCTGGAGAAAACCTCCATCGTCTCGCTTTCAGAAAAACTCTGATGAACGATTCTCCCTTAATCACAATCATTCATCTGCAATTTAATTAAGTGCTTCATTAGGCTGCAAAAGCATGATGGAGAATTGCTACATTGCGAAGAGAGAAAGCCGGACATGGGTGAAGTGAGTTCATGTTCGCCTGTACGTCACACACACACACACTGAAGAGCTGACCTCTAATAATCTCATATTTTTGAATTTCCTTCAGAAAATGGAAGGACGAAAGTGGGTGGCGGTGGTTTGTGGTCCTCATCAATCAGATCTCATCCTCCACACGCCTCCCGAACCTTCACTTGAGCTCAGGTGAAAGAGGTGAAATACGAGGTCTAATGCAGACTGAAAGCACAAGTGTCCGCTGAAATCGGAAGCTTTGATCTGATTGGCCGGCCGGCTTAACACCAGTAACACCATTTCCAGGAGTCAGAGAGCACAGGAAGCACTGGATTTGTGTGCAATGCAATACAATTCATGAATAATACAATTAATGCAATGCAATAAAATCAATTAATTACAAAATCAATTAATAATAAATTAATGCAATGCAAAAACTGAATTAAAAACGTAATATTTTAAATTAATTCAATGTAATGCAATGCAATAAAATCAATTAATTATAAAATTAATTAATAATAACATTAATGCAATGCAAAAACTTAATAATAAAATTGATTAATAATAAATTAATTCAATGCAAAAACTTAATTATAAAATGAATTATTTAAATTAATGCAATAAAATTCATTAATAATAAAATGAATGCAACGTAATTCAATGCAATAAAACAAAATGAATTAATTAATCAAAAGTATGCAATGCAAAAACTTATTAATAAAATGAATTAATAATAAAATTAATGCAATTAAATAAAATCAATTATAAAATTAATTAATAATAAAATGAATGCAATGCAAAAACTAAATCAATTATAAAATGTAATGCAATAAAACAAATTATAAAATGAATTAATAATAAATTATTGAAACGAAATAAAATAAATTATAAAACTAATTAATAATAAAATTAATGCAATGTAATGCAATAGAATTAATTATAAAATTAATTATGAAAAATGTATAAATAAAATGTATGCTATGCAAAAACTTAATAATAAAATTAATTAATAATAAAATGCATGCAATACAATTAATTAATAATAAAATGAATGCAATGCAATACAATTATTTAATTATACAATTAATAATTAAATGAATGCAATGTAAAGCAATACAATTAATTATAAAATGAAGTAATTATAAAATGTATGCAATAAAATGAATTAATAATAGAATTAATGCAATTTAATTCAATGCAAAAATTAAAAAATAAAATAAATAAATAAGAGTATATTTAATTACATTTTTTACTCAAGTACTCGAATAGATAAAAAAATGAGTCTATTATTACCTAAAAATGTAAATTTTATTTAAGGATAAGTATGACACGTACATGAAACATAAATTATATTTAGTTTTATTCATAAGTATTAATGTGTTACCAATTAATGTTCGAATCTTATGCTTTTTCTTTAAAACAATTAAATGAACAATATGAATGAATATAAAAGTCATTAGAAAAGTAGACTGCCGCCTTTAGTACACATGTTTAACAGTGTTTGCATAAAGGCAAATCACATTTTCATCTCTTCACACGTTCTCACTCAAAGAGCACGGGCCAGCTGGGAAGAGAATACGCTCTGTTGGCTTAGTATTTTCTTCCCGCCATAAAAGCGGATCCTCATCCGGAGGGAAGCGTCAACATCTGAGCAGCTGGCCGCGGATCGACTGCAGTGCACTTATTACAATGGGTTTCTTCATGCCAATCTTTTTTTGTGGTAACAACAAATTTAGATACACCTGCTCCTAAAAGCACAGAATGTTTTTTATTATTGTGGTTGGCTATTTTACACGAGACATACACTCCCAGAAAACAGGAGTACAAGTCTGTGAAAGAGTTAAAGAGGAGCTATTCTGCTTTCTTCACATGTTCATCAGTCTTTAGTGTGTAATTTGTGTAAGAAAACAAACACAACCCTAGGTATTTATTCGATACAGTAGCTAAATTAACCAAAAATAAACAGCACAGCTGTAATGACTTTATAATCTTCTTTACATGTAAGATAATTTTAACTATGCAGCCGTCTACTACAGTATCACATCAGACAGAGCATTGTAGTGTCACTGAGACACACACTCTCACACTCACACACACACACACACACACACATGTTGGGTTTTCATGTTTTATGGGGACTTTCCATAGGCGTAATGGTTTTTATACCGTACAGACCGTATATTCTATCCCCCTACACTGCCCCTGCCCCTAAACCTACCCAACACACACACACACACACACACACACACACACACTGCCCCTGCCCACACAGGAGACATTCTGCATTTTTACATTGTCAAAAAACATCACTTAGTCTGATTTATAAGATGTTTTCCTCATGGGGACCAAAAAATGTCCCCACAAGGATGAAGATTTCGGATATTGCCATCTTTGTGGGGACATTTTGTCCCCATAACGTAGGGATTACCAGTCTCCACACACAAACACACACACACACACACACACGCACACACACTCATTCACTGCTATAGGAGAAGAATTGACTAAACTCGTTAAATCATCAAAATCAACAACATTATTATAGAACAAGAATTGACTTTATGTTAAATATTTTATATGTATATATTATAATATATGTTTTATATTATATACAATATTATATTAACATATTTGTATTACATTTGATATTAAATACATATGAGATATTTTCATATTGCATACAATGTTATTTAAAAATATTGTTTCATAATTTTACACTTTTAAAAAGTAAAATTTTGTCATAACTATAAGATGTCTCAATCAGTGGCGTACGGATTCCCCCACAAATCACAGAAAAATGAATGCGCCAGAAAAATGGAGCGCAGCTGGAAGAAAACAAAACTGGAGGTTTGTCGCATTTCGTGGAAAGAGAGCATGATTGCATAAGGCCGTAAAAACTGCTAGATCTGCTTACGTTTCGACTCTCTTAGAAGAAAACAAACACAACCCTAGGTATTTATTTGATCCAGTGGCTAAATTAACAAGAAATAAAGCTTCAACTTCTGATGTTTGCAAACAGCACAGCAGTAATGACTTTATGAACTTCTTTACATGTAAGATTGATAATATTAGGAAGAAAAGTATAACAATACAACCATCTACTACAGTATCACATCAGACAGAGCATTGTAGTGTCACCAACAACATGTATGCTCAACCTTATACCGACTAAGCTACTGAACGAGATGCTTCCAGAGGTCATAGATCCTCTTCTTAATATCATTCATTCATCTTTGTCATTAGGATATGTGCCGAAAACTTTTAAGCTGGCTATTATTAAACCACTTATTAAAAAAACGCAACTTGATCCTACAGAATTAGTCAATTATAGACCAATCTCAAATCTACCCTTTCTGTCAAAAATACTAGAAAAGGCAGTGTCCTCACAACTATGCTCCTTTTTAGAAAGAAATGGTATCTGTGAGGATCAGGATTAAGACCATATCATAGTACTGAGACTGCTCTCATCAGAGTTACAAATGATTTACTCTTATCATCTGATCGTGGTTGTATCTCTTTATTAGTGTTACTCGATACTATCGACCACAACATTCTTTTGAATAGACTCGAAAATGATGTAGGCATTAGTGGAATTGCATTGGCATTGTTAAAACATAGAGTTCCAGCAGAACAGACCATTTGTGATGCACTTTCTTAAAAAGGTGAGATGATTGTATATTATCAGTACATCTGAATAAAAGTAACTTGTGTATTAAAGCATGCTAGTTGTGGTGGTGGAAGTGGAAAAAGGAGAATATCCGATTTATTCCTTATTAAATGTGCAGTAAACAAAAAAAAACTTATTTTAGTATGCATATTTGAGTAAGCAAAAACAGATGGGTGTGTTTTAGGCATTGTGATTCTGTTGACTATTACTTATGCTTAAAAGCAGCTAGCAGTTTTAAAAAACATATCATATAGGGAATCATATTAAATACCAAAACTGCATTATATACTACTACTTTATATAATATATTTGTTCAGGTTTTGTCTTCTTTATCTCTCTATCAACACAAGAAGCACAATCAGTGGATCATGAAGTCTCTGCTCCTTGGATTTTCAAGCCTTTCCTTGCTCCTTATTATTAATAAACATTAAAGTTCCCAGTTTTGGTCTTTGTGAAAAAGTGCAGATACACCTAAGTGTGATAAGCACACAAGCTTGAGTTATATTTAGATTGCTCCTGCTGACTTGAGCATATTTCCCCCTCTCCGTGTCAGTGCACTTAAATATATATTCATACTCCTTTCTCTGAGCGACTGGATCATCCTCACACAGCCCTGCAAACCTAGCCTGACGTCGTCATACTCAATTCTAGTCAGAATATGAGTCTGATTCTGCTCCGTTGGGCTGTGATTATGGGGTGTTTCAACCCAACCAGGGAAGACCTCAATTGGATAGACCTACAACCAATCAGAGCAAAGGAGCGACGCATAACGTTAGTTGTTGAATGTCAACAGAACTCAACTGCACTGTGTTGCCAAGTCCGCGGGTTGAAGCGACCCCAATTATGTGATATACAGACCCAGGAATGCGAATTTTAGCAGGAAGCCCTTACAAAATAACACATATTTTACCCCCCAAATGCCTTTTTTTCCCAGAGAACCCCCCCCGGAAAACTATTGGGCTTGTTTTTGGCTAGTCTTGAGTAGCAATTGTGCAAGTTTTGTTGTAAAACTTGGCAACCCTGTCTGCACGCAAGCTGGAAGAAGTAACGTTAGAAGAAAAAGGTGAGTGTAAACGATCTTTGCCGGTGTTGTAAAAAAATAATTTAAGGATACACAGAGTACTGACCAACACCATCATCATTTCTGAGAGAAATAGTAAAGGTGAATGCATATACGAACAAGTTCTCCGTTTAGGATTAGAACAAACTCAACCCAAGCGCCTTTGATGACGTGGATGATTACGTTACTGTTTATCATCTGTCCATCATCATCTAAAGCCTGCCCTGACAATTTCATTGGTCCGAACAGTTTCTGTTCAGGCATAATTACTCCTCTACGGATCAAGTCCAGACCGAAGTGCCCAAGCTCAAATGTTGTGGGCGGGGCTAAGTTCGGCTGGCATCCAGGCTACTGCAAACCATAGCTGGAGACTACAAGCACAATATGGCGGAAAGGAAAGACAAAATGCTTGACTATAAATCCGTCGCGCTAAATCAGTGCAAAAGTATATTGCCAAAAGTATTGGGACACCCCACCAAATCACTGACTTCAGGTGTTCAATCACTTACACAGGTGTATAAATCAAGCTCTAGGCATGCAGACGCTTCTACACACATTAGTGAGAGAATGGGCCGCTCTCAGGAGCTCAGAGAACTCAAGCGTGGGGCCGTGATCGGTGGCCACCTGTGCAATAACATTCGGGACATTTCCTCACTACTAAATATTCCACGCTCAACTGTTAGTGGTGTTATAACAAAGTGGAAGCGATTGGGAACAACAGCAACTCAGCCACAAAGTGAAATCACAGAGCGGGGTCAGCACATGCTGAGGGTCACAGAAGTCAGAAGAGTCAAGAGCTCCAAACTTCTGTGGTCTTCAGATGGGCTCAAGAACAGTGTGTAGAGCTTCATGGGATGGGTTTCCATGGCCGAGCCGCTCATCCAAGCCTTACATCACCAAGTGCAATGCAATCTAGAGCAGTGGAGACGTGTTCTCTGAGTGACCAATCACGCTTCTCTGTCTGACAATCCCATGGACGAGTCTGGGTTTGGCGGTTTGGGTTTGCCAATTGTAAAGTTTGGTGGAGGGGGGATTATGGTGTGGGGTTGTTTTTCAGGGGTTGGGCCCTTAGTTCCAGTGAAAGGAACTCTTAATGCTTCACCAAGACATTTTGGACAATTTCATGCTCCCAACTTTGTGGGAACAGTTTGGCAGAGGTGGACAAAGTACACAACTCTATTACTTGAGTAAAAGTAAAAGTACTACTGGTCAAATATTACTCCGTTACAAGTGAAAGTTCTAAAAACAGATTTTTACTTAAGTAAAAGTAAAGAAGTATTTGTTTTTAAAAGTACTTGTATGCCAATGCATTATTTTATTATTGTTGTATAAATGCACATTATGCCATCATGGTGGTTTAAGCCAGTCAGTGATGCTCCATCCGACATGCTAGCATACGACTCCCTTAAACTCATTTCTTTACATTTGTAAAGAGCATTGTAACTTTTATACAAGTATTGAAATTTTCAATTTCTTGTATAAACAGTTACAAAGCTCTTTACAAAGCTGCTGTCACTTTAAGGCTGAATGCATGGACCCTATACACTGATACACATCCGATATTCTCCCAACTGTTTACTCTTCTCTTTCTCCCAGACATTTACATTTTTTAACATTTTATGAGACATGCATCAAAGTGTATGCCAACTAAACTAATCTTTAATCTTTTGAGAAAACTGAAACATACTTTTTAAGTATAGCCATGGGTGCACACACTGTGCCGAGGAACCGTCTTCTTCCATTTTGCTGTAAACTGATCAGTGTTAAAAAAAATGTTGGGAAACTTCACATGACCCTACATGAGTGATTACTGATAGGCTGTCTGTAAAAAAATAAAAAATAATAATAATTTTTGAGAAGAAAAAAATCATCCACTGACTTGCAAAGCTGCTACAGAAACGACTTTCGACTTGGAGGACCTTGATAGAAATGTAGTGGAGTAAAAAGTACGGTATTTGTCTTTCAAATGTAGTGAAGTTAAAGTAAAAGTTTCCCTAAAAAATAATACTCCAGTAAAGTACAGATACTCAAAAAGTGTACTTAAGTACAGCACTCAAGTAAATTTACTTAGTTACTGTCCACCTCTGCATTTTGTCCCAGCATGACTGACCAGTGCACAAAGCGTCTCCATAAAGACATGGATAAGCGAGTTTGGTTTGGAGGAACTTGAGTCCTGAACTCGACCCGATTGAACACCTTTGGGATGAATTAGAGCGGATTAATTAGTGTGTGTGTGTGTGTGTGTGTGTGTGCGTCCGTGTGTGATCATGTTTTGTTTTAGAATTGAATGTTTAATGTTTAATTTATATAGTAATAAGTGCATGGGGTGCATAAGGATTGTAAACATTAAGATTAATACAATTTCACTTGTTTGCAATGGATTTTTTTAGCCAATCACCTGCAGGTCTCCTGTCCTTGTGAAACCATAGAGAATATGCCCTTAACTAACATACAAGTTTAAGAACATAAAAATACTTCAAAACAACTGCAACACAGTCTTAAACCCCGGTAAGGTTAGACAGAAATATGTTAAAAAGGCAGACAATACTGATTGACCACACTAATCCTCAAATATCGGCAGATTTTTAACTTTTAAAAACAACATTGCTGTAAATCCATACACATACTACATTCACATGTCAGTGTATTATATAAATATTATGAATCAATGCATTCATTGACTATGGCGGGGCTGGTTGAGTTAGTTAGTAGTGTGTTGAAACTGGCGGTTATGGTAATGGGCGGGACATTTCCCAAACACTCGACCAATCACAACACACCGCTCCAGCCGACCAATCAGAGCACAGTGTGCTTTCCAGAAGAAGGGGCTTCATAGAGACAGGAACTAAACGGAGCGTTACTGACAGACTGGAGAGATACGAGCCGCAACAATGAAGAATATGAGGAAAATAATCAACATTCAAGCAGGAAAACCTGCTCTAGTACAGCCCAAAAACACATCAAGACTCTGGAAAAAGGCATAATATGGTCTCTTTAAGTTAAAGAAATGTCCACAGACAGCACCACCGAACACTATAACGCTGAATAAACACACTCACACCTCATAAGCCAGCAAAACTCTCAATACTGTAAGATGTGAGAAGTGAATGAGCCAGAGATGGATGTTTGTGGGAGGCCAGACATCCTGCTGAGAGAAAATACAACCAAACCGCTACAGAGACAGCGGAGGACACACACACACACACACACACACACACACACACACAGACAGTACACAAGCACAAACACTCACTCACACACTCACGTCTGGGCTTGAGCTAAGGGGTATAAATTCTGTATTTGTGTGGATTTAAAAGTGCTCTAAAGGCCCAGTCATGACTGTGTACTCAAACCTGAGCTCTTATGTGGGGTTACTGGCAGCATTTCATGAGCTTGTTCCTCAAGCAGCAAAAAGGCAAAACAAAACTAAACTGGACTGAAAGCATAGTGCCAACTACAAGCCCTAGATAGTAGCCAACTCTACACTGTGTGCAGAATTATTAGGCACGTTGATTTTCTGATCATATTTTTTTTCCAGGCACATTTGACCAATTCCAAACCACAGTAATCCTAACAACTACTATTGATTTAGTATTTAATAATGTATAAGTGATTTGTAATTGTTCATGAAGGCTGGAAATGAAAATCACCTTATATTCAGGTGTGCAGAATTATTAGGCACGTTTTCTTTTACAGATAAATTGAGCCAAAAAAGAGATTTAACTCAGACTGAAAAGTCAAAAATTATGAGGATGCAATACTAATGCACTACTAGACATTGCAGTTAAGGCATGACCACTGGACAATGAAATGCTCGTTGGGTCAGCAGGATCTGACAAAAACATGTGGCGGAGAAAAGACACCTGTTAACTGCAAAAGAATGAAGAATTAAGGTACAAAAAAACCCTAAATAACGACTTATATAGTGATGACGATTTCAAAACACGGCCTCATGAAGCTTCGAAGCGTTATGAATCAGTGAGTCGATTCAGCAGTTTGGCGGTTTGACACGCGATCCGAATCATGAATCGACTCACTGATTCATAACGCTTTGAAGCTTCATGATGCATTATTTTGAAATCGGTCATCACTATATAAGTCGTTATTTAGGGTTTTTTGGCGCACAAAAACTATTCTCGTCACTCCATAAAGTTATTGTAGAGCCGCTGTAGTGAGATGGACTTTGTATCGACGTCTTTAGTGTCTTTTAAGGGTCTTGAGAGTGTAAAGTGCATTGAGCCAATGGAGGCCTTTCAGAGCATCAGATTTACACTAAAATATCTTCATTTGTGTCTGAAGATGAACGGAGGTCTTACGGGTGTCCAACGACATGAGGGTGAGGAATTAATGACAGAATTTTCATTTTTGGGTGAACTAACCCTTTAACCTGGAGTCTCCAGAAGTGCAAGGTGTCAGGATCTCAGAGACTTCAGTTAGGTAAAGAATCCTAAAAAATGACCCCCACCAAATAAGAATCACAAGCTGAAGTGTTGTAAAATACATGAAGAAGGTTTTTTTATAGGCTTTATGGACAGATAGGTTGAGAGTGACTCTTGAAGGACCAGCACCACATCCTCTAGTACCACTGTTTGAAGAATTCATCTTCCAGAATCTGGCAGTACGTTTTGGGAGTTCATTTTTAGTCCATCTCTGCAAAACGGACTTCAGGATGGACTAAAATGAACTCCCAAAACGTACTGCCAGATTCTGGAAGATTCTTCAAACAGTGGTACTAGAGGATGCGGTGCTGGTCCTTCAAGAGTCATTCTCAACCTATCTGTACATAAAGCCTATAAAAAAACCTTCTTCATGTATTTTACAACACTTCAGCTTGTGATTCTTATCTAGTGGGGTCATTTTTTAGGATTCTTTAGCTAATTTAAGTCTCTGAGATCCTGACACCTGCACTTCTGGAGACTCCAGGTAGGTTGCAGCTCTGGAAAATGGTGGCGCTGGAGACTAAAGGGTTCCTGATGGTTTCACCCTTAATTCTTCACCTTAATTCTTCATTCTTTTGCGGTTAACAGGTGTCTTTTCTTCACCACCTGTTTTTGTCAGATCCTGCTGACCCAACGAGCATTTCACTGTCCAATGGTCATGCCTTAACTGCAATGTCTAGTATTGCATTAGTATTGCATCCTCATAATTTTTGACTTTTCAGTCTGAGTTAAATCTCTTTTTTGGCTCAATTTATTTGTAAAAGAAAACATGCCTAATAATTCTGCACACCTGAATATAAGGTGTTTTTCAATGCCAGCCTTCATGAACAACACTTATACATTATTAAATACTAAAATAATAGTAGTTATTAGGATTCCTGTGGTTTGGAATTGGTCAAATGTGCCTGGAACAAAAATATGATCAGAAAATCAACGTGCCTAATAATTCTGCACACAGTGTAGTGAGAGTAACCCTGACTCATTTTATTAAAGGGTTAGTTCACCCAAAAATGAAAATTCTGTCATTAATTCGTCACCCTCATGTCGTTGGACACCCGTAAGACCTCCGTTCATCTTCAGACACAAATGAAGATATTTTAGTGTAAAGCTGATGCTGAGAAAGGCTTCAGATAGGCCTCCATTGGCATTCAGTACATTTACACTCACAAGACCCATAAAAGGCACTTAAAACGTCGTTACAAAGTCCATCTCACCACAGTGACTCTACAATAATTTTACGATGCGACGACAATAGTTTTTGTGCGCAAAAAAAAAATCAAAATAACACTAATAACTTTAACTTTATAAAATAACTTTATCCAACTTGTTCTTGTCTTCCGTGTGTGCCTCCACGACGCATGTGCGAGAATATGACGCAGATCCGGCGTTCGGGAATCCATGAATTGCACACTCTAACCCCATTTTGAGAACTACGCCGAGACCTAAAGCACGATCAATGTAGAATTCAACAGCTGAGATACGCGCGTCTTCCTCTGCTCGTAAACAAATCGCTTCTGGGTCATATGTCCGAACGCCGGATCTGCGTCATATTCTCGCGCATGCGTCGAGGAGGCACACACGGAAGACCAGAACCAGTTGGAAAAAGGTGTTATTTTGTTTTTGTTTTTCGCACAAAAACTATTGTCGTCGCATCGTAAAATTATTGTAGAGTCACTGTGGTGAGATGGACTTTGTAACAACGTTTTAAGAGCCTTTTCTGGGTCTTGTGAGTGTAAATGTACTGAATGCCAATGGAGGCCTATCTGAAGCCTTTCTCAGCATCAGATTTACACTAAAATATCTTCATTTGTGTCTGAATATGAACGGAGGTCTTACGGGTGTCGAACGACATGAGGGTGAGGAATTAATGACAGAATTTTCATTTTTGGGTGAACTAACCTTTTAAGTGCAATTGTTATTATAATGATATGTTGCATTATTGCGGTTGGTGGGAATGCTGTTGAAAGCATTAGCTTTATCTTACACACGGGTCACTCACCCTTGTGGAAGCTGGGATTGCTGTCCCGCAGGAGGCGGCTGAGCTGGTGTCCGTTGAGCTGGAGGAGGCGGAGCTGCTCTCTGAGCGGTAACTCCTCGAATACGCCTGGGATCAAGCGGCCCACGCTGTTCTGGGAGATGGGTAACCCCAGAGCCAGGGCGAGGGTGGGGGTCAGATCCACCTGCTCCAGGACCTCCGGCTCCTCGAATCCCGCTGGAACAAGCCAGACACACACGTCATTAAAGCTACTACTGTGCTGTCATCTAGTGGTGAAAAGGTATATGACCATCCAGTGAATATTAGTTTCTGTTCCTCTCAATTCCGATTTAGTTTTAACTCCTACGGTGGCCGATTTAGTCCAAGATTAACATGGCTTCCAGTTCCACCTCGTCCACATTCGACACGGTGCCATCGAGTGTTAAAACGCCAAAGGCAAAGCTTGAATTTACGGGTATGTCCCTCTTTGGCTAATGTACTTTCAAGATGGAGGAGCAACATGGCGACCCGCATTCGAACCCTCACCCGTATGTATTTACAATGGCATATTATAAACTTACGAGAATACTTTATTACTCGAAAGAAGTAAATATACATTAATGAGCACATATATTTTTGAAAGAACTAAGTGTTTTTAGCTAAGAATAAACTAAAAAAGTTACACAGTGTAGCTTTAACTGCCCATCGGCTTCAAGACTTACAGCACATTCTGTCCATGAGACGCACTTTCAAAAGTCTGTTCTTATATTTCAGCAAAATGTGAATAAAATTGTCAGTTATTTATTTGAACACTTCAGTCCATGTTGTTGGGAAACATATTAATACTGTTTAACTGCATGTTTGATAAGCATTGAAGACTTTTCTCCATCTAGCCATCCATCCATTCACCCATGTGTCTATATACTATGTATCCATCCATCCATCATCCATGTATCTATATAATATCCATCCATCCATCATCCATGTATCTATATAATATCCATCCATCCATGTATCTATATAATATCCATCCATCCATCTATGTATCTATATACTATGTATCCATCCATCCATCATCCATGTATCTATATAATATCCATCCATCCATCTATGTATCTATATACTATGTATCCATCCATCCATGTATCTATATAATATCCATCCATCCATCTATGTATCTATATACTATGTATCCATCCATCCATCCATCCATCCGTCCATCCATGTATCTATATAATATCCATCCATCCATCTATATACTATGTATCTATCAATCCATCCATGTATCCATCCATCCATCCATCCATGTATCTATGTACTATGTATCCATCCATCCATCCATCCATCCATCCATCCATCCATGTATCTATATAATATCCATCCATCCATCTATGTATCTATATAATATGTATACACCCATCCATCCATCCATGTATCCATCCATCCATCCATGTATCTATGTACTATGTATCCATCCATCCATCCATCCATCCATCTATGTATCTATATAATATGTATCCACCCATCCATCCATCCACCCATCCATCCATGTATCTATGTACTATGTATCCATCCATCCATCCATCCATCCATCCATCTCTGTATCTATTTAATATGTATCCACCCACCCATTCATCCATCCATCCATCCACCCATCCATCCATCCATCCATCTATGTATCTATATAATACCCATCCATCCATCCATCCATCCATCTATGTATCTATATAATATGTATCCACCCATCCATCCACCCATCCATCCATCCATCCATGTATCCATCCATTCACCCATCTATGTATCTATGTACTATGTATCTATCCATCCATGTATCTATCCATCCATTTATCTGTGTCCATTCATCCATGTATCATGTATCCATCCACCCATCCATCTATGTATCTATGTAATATGTATCTATCTATCCATCCATGTATCTATGTATCCATCCATCCACACATCTATGTATCTATGTACTATGTATCCATCCATCCATCCATTTATGTATCTATGTGCTATGTACTATGTATCCATCCATTTATCTGTGTCCATCCATCCATGTATCTATGTATCCATACATCCATGTATCTATGTACTATGTATCCATCCATCCATCTATGTACTATGTATCCATCCATCCATGTATCTATGTATCCATCCATTTATCTGTGTCCATCCATCCATGTATCTATGTACTATGTATCCCTCCATCCATCCATCCATCTATGTATTTATGTACCATGTATCCATCCATCCATCCATCCATCCATCTATGTACTATGTATCCATCCATCCATCTATGTACTATGTACTATGTATCCATCCATCCATCCACTCATTTATGTATTTATGTACCATGTATCTATCTATCCATCCATCCATGTATCCATCATCCATCCACCCATCTATGTAACTATGTACTATATCCATCCATCCATCCATCCATCTATGTATCTATGTACCATGTATCCATCCATCCATCCATCCATCTATGTATCTATGTACTATATATCCATCCATCCATCCATCCATCTATGTATCTATGTACCATGTCTCCATCCATCCATCCATCTATGTATCTATGTACTATATATCCATCCATCCATCCATCCATCCATCTATGTATCTATGTACCATGTATCCATCCATCCATCCATCCACCCATCTATGTATCTATGTACCATGTATCCATCCATCCATCCATCCATCCATCCATCCATCCATCCATCCATCCATCCATCTATGTACCATGTATCCATCCATCCATCCATCCACCCACCCATCTAATTATTTATGTACTATGTATCATCCATCTATCCACCATCTATGTATTTATGTACCATGTATCCATCCATCCATCCATCCATGTATCTATCCACCCATCCATCCATCCATCCACCCATCCACCTATCACGTTCCAGTGCTGTTCTTCAAACTGACACCAAAATGAAGACATATTTACATATTAAGGCACGGATGCAGATCACTCGATGACACTGAATAAAAAATGTTTACACGCTAAATCTATAATATATTCTTCACATCAATAAGACAGACATCAGCGTTAAGTGTGCTTATGAATCTGTAGCGCTAACTCAAAAACTGCATTTATAATGTAGCTGAATGGTGTTGTGGTGCTTTTGCGTTGTCCTCGCTGGCTTTGCACACTAATAAACAAGTAGATCCCTGATGAAATGCTATATCAGACTGAATCGATCACAGGAGTCTGAACTTGTGATGCAAAATCCTACAGGAGACCCCAAGGAGTCAACTGAGGTCAAGTTCATGAAAATAAAGCTGCGTATTAAACAAGTGTAGTTTCACCTGCGGTCTGATGGGCGATGAGGTCAGCATGCAGCGGGTGTGAATATGAGCTCATCTTTAAATAAAAACAGCGGAAGCTGGTGTGAATGTGTGTGAGAGAGCGTGTATAAATGAGTAAGAGATCACCAAAATAGATCAGGCAGAAAAAGAAACAATTATCACATTCACCCTGACAGTCTGGAGCAGACAGATGCCACACCACACTTTCATTTCAAGAGAAGAAGAGAGAGAGTATAGGGATGAGTAGAAGTGGATAATGAGCATCTCTCACAGATTTTCACACTCTAGGGCGTGAGTATAATGTGTGTGTGTGTGTGTGTTTATCCACACGTGGTTAAAACAGGCGTCATGGTCCACATGCGTCATGTGCGAGCTGCATCACATGATCAGTGTGTCTCTGTGTGTCACAATCAATTACCCGCTGGATTCAATGCAAAGGAATCCATTATAAAACAGTGGGGGGAAAATGAATTATGCTTTATATTATTAGACAGAGATGAATCAGTGGGTAATTTAAAACCTCCGGGGCATAAAATGATCCAGCAACTCTCTTGCCGCAATCCTGTAATGCAATCAAACGGTCACAGACATTTGTGATTTAAAGGGGTCATGACATGAGATATCAAATATGCCTTGATCTTTCATATATAATAGGTCTTTGAAACTTGCAGGATGTTTAAAAAACTTTGGTAGATAGTTTTAAATGCCCTTCTCATTGTAAACTAATTACCTTAAAGGGTTAGTTCACCCAAAAATTAAAATTCTGTCATTAATTACTTTTGTCGTTGGACACTCGTCAGACCTCCGTTCATCTTCAGACACAAATGAAGATATTTTAGTGTAAATCTGATGCTCTGAAAGGCCTCCATTGGCTCAATGCACTTTACACTCTCAAGACCCTTAAAAGACACTAAAGACGTCGTTACAAAGTCCATCTCACTACAGCGGCTCTACAATAACTTTATGAAGACGAGAATAGTTTTTGTGCGCAAAAAACCCTAAATAACGACTTATATAGTGATGACGATTTCAAAACACGGCCTCATGAAGCTTCGAAGCGTTATGAATCAGTGAGTCGATTCATGATTCGGATCGCGTGTCAAACTGCTGAAATTTGGCGATCCAAACTGCTGATTCGACTCACTGATTCATAACGCTTCGAAGCTTCATGAGGCCGTGTTTTGAAATTGTCATCATTTGAAATTGGGTTTTTTTGCGCACAAAAACTATTCTCGTCACTCCATAAAGTTATTGTAGAGCCGCTGTAGTGAGATGGACTTTGTAACGACGTCTTTAGTGTCTTTTAAGGGTCTTGAGAGTGTAAAGTGCATTGTGCCAATGGAGGTCTTTCAGAGCCATCAGATTTACACTAAAATATCTTCATTTGTGTCTGAAGATGAACGGAGGTCTGACGGGTGTCCAACCACATGAGGGTGAGGAATTAATGACAGAATTTTCATTTTTGGGTGAACTAACCCTTTAAGCTAAGAAAACAGCCCATTTTGATAATCTGAGTTCTGTGATGTCCCACAGACAAAAGCATTTGCATATCCCCGCCTCCAGATCAAGACTTTGACCAATAGTTACGCATCAATGCACGATAGGCTCCGCCCACTGGCGTTCAGTCTCTTAACGGCTGACACAACGGATGTGAGCGTCACAACAAAAGCAAACAGAAGCCATTATAATGACTGATGCTGTCTACACTGATACAGCATACAGATGTGTGTCCAGTTTCTGCCGGCCACGCTCTTCAGTCTGCCGAAAACAGGACCAATGGAAGAGTGGAAGAACTTCCCTGTGACTTGTCCAGTTTAAACAGCTGGTTTGAGTCTCTGTCCAGACTTCAGAGGGATTCCGGCATCGGAAACAAGTGGGTGGTTTATTTAAATGGCATCCTGGATTGTGTCGGAGGATTATATGTTTGTTCGGAGCATTTTATTTTGTATTGTGCTGTGGTGCCAAATCCTTACACTTGGCCATTTTTTCTGATTCTAACACATCAACTCTGAGGACAAAATGTTCACTTGCTGCCTAATATATCCCACCCACTAACAAGTGATGAAGAGATCATAAGTGTTATTCACTTCACCGGTCATAATGTTATGCCTGATCTCTGTATATCTCACAATTCTGACTTTCTAATATGCAATTGCAACTTTATATCTCGCAATTCCGAGAAGAAATGTCAGAATTGTGAGGTAAAATGTAGGAATTATCTTTTTGAAATGTTTTATTCTGTGGCGGAAACAAGTTTCCATAGAAAACAGCTTTAGTTTACAGTATAATAACGTAAAATCTTTTACTTTGGTGAGCAGAAGAGACTCTTTCAAACACAGAACCCAAACTTCTGAATGATGTACATACTATTATAATGATGTGACATCATGGAAAACGCCATTTAAAGAATTTAAAGTCGACGTAATAACATACGTTGAAGTGAAAGAAGATTTCACAAGACCTAAAATTAGATTTTAGATTTTATTCACTGGGAAATGATTGAATTGAAACTACTGTAATCATTATTAAATAAATGCTATCCACGTTAAATTACTACATTTCCTACAATTTTGAGGATCAGAGAGGCTGGAAGGTGGTCATGAAAAACCAAATTTTGGTGCAAGAAACCTTGACTGACAACTTGCAAATAATTACAAATGTTCAAGCAAAGAAAGTGTGAAACACAGCAAGCTCTTTTTTAAGAATAATTGCCCTCCATCAGGTCTTGATTGTATGAAAAACATCTACACTTTGAGCTCTAACAAAAGCACAAAACACCTCTTGCAAAATGATTTCAAATGTGAGAATAGTTCAAACAGATGCGTATAAGAATCTAAGAATATCTTGCACAGTTATTAACGCTGATCTGAAAAATGCAACTGTTTTTGATTTAAGCATTGCTCGGTTTCATGCGCTGAGCTTTCCCGTTTCTTGAGCTTTTATAGCAGAGGGTAAATACAGTAACACTAAAAAACATCCCTTCTCTTAAATGCATTGGTGAATATGCTTGTTATTATCTGTTAATCTGATTTAAAAAAAGGTAAATATGAAAAATCATCACTTCAGTCACACTAACTCACATTGTGACTGATTTACAAAAACATTTATAGTGTGTAAAGCTTCTTTGCCAGAGCCTGGGGACTATTCAAGCCCTTGTTTAGCTGGGAAATCTGTCATACGGGGATTATTGGATACGGCTTAACAACTGTGGGAGGAACTTGGTGCAGAAAATCCTGGCCAATATACTTTACTGAAGAGCTAAGACATCAAATATACAGGCCAGGCTTAAAATAACTTTTCAAACAGAGCAACTTCGCACTTGGAATCGATAGAACATCCTCCAAAATGTTTCTCTTGAACTTCAAAGAGTCGCAGAACCTTTGCGTTAACTTAATGTGAGTAACCTTTACTTCAAAACACCATGAGATAACGTCATTTTCAAGGATTTTTGGACAAGGCAATAGTCAAATTCACCAGAGAAACCCCTGTAATATTTCAGAAGGGTATAGCTGGACACATGACACGCATGCATGATTTCCCCCATAGACTCTGACTCTAAAGAGGTCATTGGTCATAAAAGTGCTACAATAAATACTAACCCCTTAATCTTTGCGTGAGGAGACTCCGCCTCCTTTTGGAGGAACCACCCACTTTCATAAGGTCTTAGGGCAGGGGTCCAGACTGCGACCTTTTCCCCCGCTTGAGGTCGCACTGGTGACAATTCTCTGTTATAAATAGGGTTGGGTACCGAAATCCAGTTCCAATATGGCACCGGTACTTATATAACCGGTTTGTACCGGACCGAATCAGAACGCAGATTTCGGTTCCTCATTTCGGTGCCAAAATTCAAACGTGCTTTTGCACTTTGGCTGAACCAGAGACAGACGCTCAGCGCTGGTCACATCACAACTATTCAGTGTTTTCAACCACATCTCATGACAACTATTCAGTGTTTTCAACCACATCTCATGACAACTATTCAGTGTTTTCAACCACATCATGTTTATTTCAGGTTTCAGACATTTAAATGCTCATAAGTACTAGCAAAAAACACACACTGATGTCTATGGAAGCAGCTATGACAATCCTTTCAGACGGTTATAATTTGACTAACGTTACATGTTTTATTCACATCAGATACATGCACATTATACAGTAACTATATCGTTTACTCTATTCTTCTTCCAGTTCACCGCTCACTTACTTTCATGTATTTCGTGAGACGAGAATGAACTCAAGTGTTGTAAATCCGACAGATCCGATTCTGAGGCGCAAACTAACATGGCGCCGCCCATTGCGCTTTATAGATCAACTAACACACATTCACTCACACATTTGAACATCAGATAGTTCGTGACACAGTTAAGAAGTTTGTGAATATTTTAGAGGCGATGCGTTCTAAAATATTTAGCCAGAGAATATGATCATATTTCAAAATAAAGCTGAAGCTTGAAGCTGGTTTGTAGCAGAGCAAGAATACAGACGACTGCTGTTATTACTGTAACTGTTATTAGAGTTATATTAGGCCTGTTGTAGTCGGGTTAGGTGGCTTAGGTTTTACTGTGAATTTGTAAATAAGTAAATTATAATTTGTAAATAAGTAAATTGTTTTGTATTTATTTATATTCATACATTTAAGTATACATTAAACTTTTAATAAATGGTTCAATTTAAATAAAAAATAAATAAATAAAAAGCCATTTAATGTCATCCACCTTGTTTTGTGGCCTTTAAAAAAAAAAAAGTATCGGTTCAGGCACCGTTTAGGCACCGGTACCGTTTTAAAAGTATCGGTTTGGCACCGGAATCTAAAAAACCCAAACGATACCCAACCCTAGTTATAAACCACAGATATCAGATCAAACAGAGCTGACGTGAAGACCAGGAGAAACCATTGAGCCGTGAACGAAGATCATTGGTTTCAGTCCACAAATCACCAACATTCACTGTAGTAACACCACACAGATTTACTGTAGTAACACCACACAGATTTACTGTAGTAACACCACACAGATTTACTGTAGTAACACCACACAGATTTACTGTAGTAACACCACACAGATTTACTGTAGTCCACATGGTATTGTAGAAGAAACAGTCGAATTTAATTTTTCATCTCAGGGTTCGTACGACCTTTTGAGAGTGAAATTCAAGCACTTTTCAAGAGCTTCACAGCTCTAAATATAATCCATTTTAATGTTATTTTTAATGTGATGATTCGTAAAACTAAAAGTTTAAAGGTGTAGGCCACTTTGGTGGCAAACAAGCACTTCACAATACATGAAATGACCACTATAACCAGTAGATGGCAGCAGATGAGCACTCACTGACTCATTAGCCATTTCCACTCCTTAAAGGGACATGCCGACCTTTTGGGACTTAACTTATTCCCCATATCCCCCAGAGTTAGATAAGTCCATACACACCATTCTCATCTCTGTGCCATAACTCTGTCTGACGCACCCACCGCTAGCCTAGCTTAGCACAAAGACTGGAGGTAAACAGCTACAGCTAGCCTAGCTTAGCACAAAGACTGGAGGTAAATGGCTCCAGCTAGCCTAGCTTAGCACAAAGACTGGAGGTAAATGGCTCCAGCTAGCCTACTGCTCAATAAGTGACAAAATAACACCAACATTTTCCTATTTTGTTGTGATGTGTATAGTTACATCGTGTACTACGACCGACAGAAAATTAGAAGTTGCACCGCTGCACTCATGGGACGGCTCAAAGTTCCTTGATTATTACGCAGAAATGAGAGTATAGTTCCTAGACATATCGGTCTAGAAAATCACAACTTTTAATTTTCTGCCAGTCTTAGTACACAATGTAACTATACACATCACAACATGTAAAGAGGAAAATGTTGGCGCTATTTTGTCACTTATTGAGCAGTAGGCTAGCTGGAGCCATTTACCTCCAGTCTTTGTGCTAAGCTAGGCATGCTGGAGCCATTTACCTCCAGTCTTTGTGCTAAGCTAGGCAAGCTGGAGCCATTTACCTCAAGTCTTTGTGCTAAGCTAGGCTAGCTGGAGCCGTTTACCTCCAGTCTTTGTGCTAAGCTAGGCTAGCTGGAGCCGTTTACCTCCAGTCTTTGTGCTAAGCTAGGCTAGCTGGAGCCATTTACCTCCAGTCTTTGTGCTAAGATAGGCAAGCTGGAGCCGTTTACCTCCAGTCTTTGTGCTAAGCTAGGCTAGCTGGAACCGTTTACCTCCAGTCTTTGTGCTAAGGTAGGCTAGCTGGAGCCTTTTACCTCAAGTCTTTGTGCTAAGCTAGGCTAGCTGGAGCCATTTACCTCCAGTCTTTGTGCTAAGCTAGGCAAGCTGGAGCCATTTACCTCCAGTCTTTGTGCTAAGCTAGGCTAGCTGGAGCCATTTACCTCCAGTCTTTGTGCTAAGCTAGGCTAGCTGGAGCCATTTACCTCCAGTCTTTGTGCTAAGCTAGGCTAGCTGGAGCCATTTACCTCCAGTCTTTGTGCTAAGCTAGGCTAGCTGGAGCCATTTACCTCCAGTCTTTGTGCTAAGCTAGGCTAGCTGGAGCCATTTACCTCCAGTCTTTGTGCTAAGCTAGGCTAGCGGTTGGTGCATCAGACAGAGTTATAGCACAGAGATGAGAATGGTATGTATGGACTGATCTAACTCTGGGGGATACGGGGAATAAGATCAAGTCCCAAAAAGTCGGCATGTTCCTTTAATATATGGAAAAAGTAGGCAAAGTCACAAAGTCTCATGAAAAACACCTTTTCATCAAATTGTGACTGAATTACACAGAAAACAAGAAAAGATCTCCTTTTATAATCACTGAAGCTGATGGTCAGTTCAGTGTGAGACTATAGAAAAACAATTGTACATTTGAGTAGAAAATGTAAATTTTCCCTAAAATAATTAATTTAAGGATCTGAGCTCATGGTCTGAAGCTCACGGCGCAGGTGCTCTTAGGGTGTGTCCGAATCCACTTTTGCTAGTTTAACCACGGAAAAAGCGGTCGTCACGCGCGGCTCATGGTCTAAAAGGGTCGTCCCTCGTCTCTTAATGAGTCATGGGTGTGTTTTGGGCGTAACGTGCAATAAACCAATCAGAGCCTCATCTCCCTTTCCCTTTAAAAGCCAGTTGAGCTGCACCATGAGCGGGTTCACTATTGACATGAGGAGAGACTGAACGCTTCTCCAGAGAGAGAGTGTGTGTGTGTGTGTGTGTGCTGCTGCGCATCCCTATGTGTGTAATAATCAGAGTGTGCGTGTGTGTCTGTGTGTGCTGCTGCCCTGTGTGTGTAATAATCAGAGTGTGTGTGTGTGTGCTGCTGCGCATCCCTGTGTGTGTAATAATCAGAGTGTGTGTGTGTGTGTGTGTGTGTGCTGCTGCGCATCCCTGTGTGTGTAATAATCAGAGTGTGTGTGTGTGTGTGTGTGCTGCTGCGCATCCCTGTGTGTGTAATAATCAGAGTGTGTGTGTGTGTGTGTGTGCTGCTGCGCATCCCTGTGTGTGTAATAATCAGAGTGTGTGTGTGTGTGTGTGTGTGTGTGCTGCTGCGCATCCCTATGTGTGTAATAATCAGAGTGTGTGTGTGTGTGCTGCTGCGCATCCCTGTGTGTGTAATAATCAGAGTGTGTGTGTGTGTGTGTGTGTGTGCTGCTGCGCATCCCTGTGTGTGTAATAATCAGAGTGTGTGTGTGTGTGCTGCTGCGCATCCCTGTGTGTGTAATAATCAGAGTGTGTGTGTGTGTGTGTGTGCTGCTGCGCATCCCTGTGTGTGTAATAATCGGAGTGTGTGTGTGTGTGTGTGCTGCTGCGCATCCCTGTGTGTGTAATAATCAGACTGTGTGTGTGTGTTGTGCACCACCTATAGGCTCATATCACTAACACACTCTTTAAATAACACACAAATACTGCACTTTTGACTTTAGAGCAGGTGTGTGTTGGTCAGTGGTTTTCAGTTCCTCACAATAGCAATGCTCCTGATCACAGCTGGTGTTCAGACCAGACACCCATGGGTGAACAGATGTGCAGTGCATGTGATATTTAAACAACGAGGAGCTGGACATGAACATGAGAGCTGCGATAGGGCTGAAACTAGCAGAACACACTTGTATCGCGCCTGGCGTTGCATTGCTCCGGGTGTAAGATAGGGCCCAATGTCTACTTGAAATATTCACTTGTCAGTGCTACTCACCTTTCCTCCTGAAGGCGGGGCTAATGAGCACGAGTGGCGTGTTGATTTCCGCTTCAGACGATCCACCGTGACTGCCGGTTTCAGACATGCCGTGATCTCCACACAGAACCAGCAGGTTGGGCAGCGTCCCTTCAGATTCCTGAAACACACAAATTAAATACACATTTTTCATATATTAATCAAAATAAATATGTTTATTAATTAATAATAAACAATATATATATATGTAACATTAATACAGACGTGTCAAATTATGCAGATGCACAGACACATACACAGAATAAAGATATTGCACTTAAAGGGTTAGTTCACCCAAAAATGAAAATTCTGTCATTAATTCCTCACCCTCATGTGGTTGGACACCCGTCAGACCTCCGTTCATCTTCAGACACAAATGAAGATATTTTAGTGTAAATCTGATGCTCTGAAAGGCCTCCATTGGCTCAATGCACTTTACACTCTCAAGACCCTTAAAAGACACTAAAGACGTCGATACAAAGTCCATCTCACTACAGTGGTTCTACAATAACTTTATGGAGTGACGAGAATAGTTTGTGTGCGCAAAAAACCCTAAATAACGACTTATATAGTGATGACGATTTCAAAACATGGCCTCATGAAGCTTCGAAGCGTTATGAATCAGTGAGTCGATTCATGATTCGGATCGCGTGTCAAACTGCTGAAATTTGGCGATTCAAACTGCTGATTCGACTCACTGATTCATAACGCTTCGAAGCTTCATGAGGCCGTGTTTTGAAATCGTCATCACTATATAAGTCGTTATTTAGGGTTTTTTTGTGCACAAAAACTATTCTCGTCTCTTCATAAAGTTATTGTAGAACCACTGTAGTGAGATGGACTTTGTAACGACGTCTTTAGTGTCTTTTAAGGGTCTTGAGAGTGTAAAGTGCATTGAGCCAATGGAGGCCTTTCAGAGCATCAGATTTACACTAAAATATCTTCATTTGTGTCTGAAGATGAACGGAGGTCTGACGGGTGTCCAACCACATGAGGGTCAGTAATTAATGACAGAATTTTAATTTTTGGGTGAAATAACCCTTTAATTTTGCAAAATCGATAGAAAATGAGAGCAATAGATTATTGCTTAGAATCTGATCATTCTAGATATGCAATAATTCAGATTTTTTTATGATGAATTCTTGTATTTTAAGACGGAGGTCTGGGTGTGGGACAGGTTTACAACATTAAAGGGGGGGGGAAACACTCAGTTTCAGTCAGTCTCATGTCAATCTTGAGTACCTATAGAGTAGCACTGCATCCTGCATATCTCCGAAAAGTCTTTATTTTTATTATAATTATAAAAGAAAGATGCGCTGTTCCGAGTCTTTCCGGAAAAAGCCGTGCGGCTGGGGGCGTATCGTGTGGGCGGAGCTAAAGAATGTCGAGCGCGCGCCGCTGTTACTGTGTTGCGTGCGTCTGAGAGCTGCGTCATCCCTAAAAGCGGAAAAAAACTTTATTCAACATAAAAAATGGCTTTTAATCAGATACAGCCATACATCTATGATCCGGAATCAGACCCAGAGGCTGAAGTTGAACAGGAGCAGCAGCAAAAACGACTAGAGTAGGACGTCTCTATGTGGTATAAGTTACACTAACTATATAATATGTTTAGCGGCTTGTGTTATTTAGAACACCATGTCAAGCGCGAGTGTTACAATGTGTGTGTGTGTGTGTGTGTGTGTGTGTTTACGCGTGGTTTGTGAAGACATGATTTGTAGTAAGCGGACTGGTTTTGCGCGTCAGGCTAGTGTTTACATAGAAAGACATGGAATAGTAGCGCATTTGAATGAAGAACCGCGCTTATTTAGTTCAACATATTTCCCCATTCTTTGTGTATTGTTGTTTGGAGTGCTTTTACAATACACAAACATACACATATAGTGGCCAGCTAAACAAATGTACACAATATACATCGCATGCTCCATTGATCAATACGTGATCATGTTTGGGCTAACGTTACTTGATGGGCATAGGCAAAAACAGACATTTGAAGCAGTCAAACCTGCGGTTCCAACGTTGGGACCTTTATCGTTGGGACCGCTCCATCCTTCAGTATTAGGCGATCTGAAAATCCGGCGTCGAACTGGGCCTTGTTTATAAAACAATCGGCACCGAAATGCAGGGAACAGACATAAATATTTGCGCAACTCAGTTGTTGATCCGGAAAAGCAAATTCCATCTGTATGAGCCAGCGCTTTGATGGGCGTAGCCTATTGCTTTCACGCGCTCTCTCTCTCTCGCGCGCGCGCGCTCTTCCGGTAGAATTGTCCGTACGGCCCATATAAGGAAATTCCGCCCTGTTGACGTCAAGCGGACCCATGATCGAAAAAAACTTTCCGAAACTTATGACTAACAGGAAGTACTAATTTTGGCAAAGAAATACTCCCATCAAACGTCCACCTTAGCTTATGAAACGGTGTCCATGTTTAGCATGGGAATCCAAGTCTTTAACAGTGCCAAAAGATCAGTATGCATGAAACAGCATTTCACCCCCCCTTTAAAAAAAACAGGCAGCAGAAAATATAAATGGTGAAGGCACTGCAAAAAGTGGATTAACAAAAAAAAGTTTTTTCTGCTCAACAATGTTTCATTTATTTAATCAAAAATACAGTAAAATTGTGAAATAATATTGTGATTTAAAACAACTATTGTCAATGTGAATATATAGTAAAGTGTAATTTATTCCTGTGATCAAAGCTGAATATATCATCATTACTCCAGTCTTCAGTATCACATGACCCTTCACAAATCATTCTCAGATGAGGATCTGATGATCAACAAACAAACAGAAACAAACCCCTTACAGACCAAAAGTGATTGAAGCACTATCTTGTCAGTTTTCAGGAGAATCCGCTGTGTAATTGTGTGTGTTTATGTGCACAAGAGGAAGCGAGTGTGTTGGAGAGATGCTGGATTGCTGTCCTCTCCACTGGAGCAAATCACTGAGGTTTGAGCGCTGAGCCGCAGGGACACGTGTCTCTCTCTCTCTGCCATCAGGGACACGGGACGATCAGCTCCGTTTCACATCAAAGAGTCTCACTTGATGCACACACACACACACACACACACACACACACACACACACTGAACAGCCGTCCTTCACTCACTCCTGGGCCTCATAGCGCTACACTCTGAGCCCTAACGCTACAGTAATGAAGCTACGCTAACAACAAGTCCTCTGCTCACAGCGGTTCAAATATTTATGAGCCCACTAAACGTATGCTAATGACTACCCTTCCCTCCCGCCAGAGCTAATGCACGCTAATGACACGCCGCATGAATAAAGCCATTTGAAAACACAGCCTCGCGGCCTATTATCCACGCCGTGTGGTAAAATAACAGCGTGCTCTGACAGGTGTGATTTAAGTCACGAAAGCGCTAACCATAAATTAGCTGAGGAAAATCTTAATATGCTGTGATTGACCAACACATCACTGTCAGCTACAAGTTAAACAGTTCCTGGTGTCATTCAGTAAACATTAGGACATCTGGATAGTAGAAAATATAAATGATAAAGCACTGCAAAACGTTTAAAGGGATATTTCAGCGCTGGAAAGTTGAATGTGTATTTAAATTGGGTAATTTGTGTAAGTAGTTGAATGTGAAATTGTTTTAGAAGTTGGTGCCTTCTAGACTGAGAAAAGTCAGAAAATATACACTGACCTAAAGGATTATTAGGAACACATACTAATACTGTGTTTGACCCCCTTCCGCCTTCAGAACTGCCTTAATTCTACGTGGCATTGATTCAACAAGGTGCTGAAAGCATTCTTTAGAAATGTTGGCCCATATTGATAGGAGAGCATCTTGCAGTTGATGGAGATTTGTGGGATGCACATCCAGGGCACGAAGCTCCCGTTCCACCACATCCCAAAGATGCTCTATTGGGTTGAGATCTGGTGACTGTGGGGGCCATTTTAGTCCAGTGAACTCATTGTCATGTTCAAGAAACCAATTTGAAATGATTGGAGCTTTGTGACGGTGCATTATCCTGCTGGAAGTAGCCATCAGAGGATGGGGACATGGTGGTCATAAAGGGATGGACATGGTCAGAAACAATGCTCAGGTAGGCCGTGGCATTTAAACGATGCCCAATTGGCACTAAGGGGCCTAAAGTGTGCCAAGAAAACATCCCCCACACCATTACACCACCACCACCAGCCTGCACAGTGGTAACAAGGCATGACGGATCCATGTTCTCATTCTGTTTACGCCAAATTCTGACTCTACCATCTGAATGTCTTAACAGAAATCGAGACTCGTCAGACCAGGCAACATTTTTCCAGTCTTCAACTGTCCAATTTTGGTGAGCTTGTGCAAATTGTCGCCTCTTTTTCCTATTTGTAGTGGAGATGAGTGGTACCCGGTGGGGTCTTCTGCTGTTGTAGCCCATCCGCCTCAAGGTTGTGTGTGTTGTGGCTTCACAAATGCTTTGCTGCAGACCTCGGTTGTAACGAGTGGTTATTTCAGTCAAAGTTGCTCTTCTATCAGCTTGAATCAGTCGGCCCATTCTCCTCTGACCTCTAGCATCAACAAGGCATTTTCTCCCACAGGACTGCCGCATACTGGATGTTTTTCCCTTTTCATACCATTCATTGTAAACCCTAGAAATGGTTGTGCGTGAAAATCCCAGTAACTGAGCAGATTGTGAAATACTCAGACCGGCCCGTCTGGCACCAACAACCATGCCACGCTCAAAATTGCTTAAATCACCTTTCTTTCCCATTCCGGCATTCAGTTTGGAGTTCAGGAGATTGTCTTGACCAGGACCACACCCCTAAATGCATTGAAGCAACTGCCATGTGATTGGTTGATTAGATAATTGCATTAATGAGAAATTGATTAGGTGTTCCTAATAATCCTTTAGGTGAGTGTGTTTTTGTCTCATATGGACGAAAGACAACAAATCCCAGAATGCACTTGCTTCGCTGCCCTACGAGGCTACTCCCAAGCCACTCCCACCGGTTACAGCTCTTGCCCACCGCAGCACCGCCCCACCGTCTTTTTCATTTTTATAGTAATAAAATAATTTAGTTCAGTTAAAGAACAGACACTGCAATTAAAAACTGAACGTATGTGCTCAATACAGCTCAAGCGGAACGAGAGTCTCAGCACAAACACAGCAGGATCAGATCTCATTTATCACAAGAGCGAAGAGCTGAGCAGAGCTAAGCACAGCATTTTTTCACAGCCTCAAGGTCATTCACGGTGCGTGTCCAGTCTGGCGCGTTTTCAGTTCATGCCTATGGAAGCTTAACTTTCATAGGAATTAATTGAACACACTCACTATGGGTGGGTTAAAAAAATGCAGAACTAGCTCCTTCTACACGCTGTAGTCTCTAGCCTCTGGCCAAAGACACAAGATAATTTTCCAGACACAAGATACACAAATCTCTCGTCTCACGGGGATATGGGTGTGTGTGGTTGTGTGTGTGTGATCCAGTTTTCCCTTTAAATTAAGTTTTTTTAATTTTAAACTCACTTAATTTTGATAAATCTTTCAGAAAACTAGACTTAAGTAATTTTGCATCTCCAGTAAATGTACCTTGATTTACAGTCCCCACTGCAGTCAATAATTTTATCCTTTAAAACTCATCTTTGATAATCAAAATGACATAATTAAACTTTTTCTGTGAAAGTATTTTATTCATGCCTTAAAATAGCTTGCCTGTAACTCGACACCCTTAAGTATATCCAGAAATATGAATATGCAAATTAGCCCCGCCTCCACTCACTCACAGCAGCTCAGATTACCAGATCCACCTGCTCAACTTTACTGTAATAAACGCTGCATGATGGCAAGTAGAAATACTGGTTTAATTCAGTCAGAAACTGAATCAGAAGAAGAGGAAAAGTGAATTAAATGGTAATTAATATGATTAACCTTTGGCTTGACTGCGCTATCAAACAGCTAATAATGTGTTGCTAACATTACACAAACCATGTTCCCGTTGGCCATCTCAGAGTCAGACGCTGCCGTCTGAAAATCACCATCTAACATCATAGAAAGTCAGTGGAGAATTGGTTGAAGGGATTGGTCACATGTTTGTGACGGAAGGAAACTTTGAGACTGTCTTTGGGTCACTGCAGTTTTAAAGAGAAAATACTCAGCAATGGTGTTGACTGATGAATCTGCACAAATATTAAAAACACCACACGGACACATACAACATTAAACCCTTGATTTTCACCACAGGATGTCTTTTATAGAGAATATTTGTAATGAAAAACACATCAAAAGTACTCAGTAAAACCCCAGAGTCCACAAAAACCCTTTTAAAATCTGACTAACCCAGCTTGGTAGCCAGTTAAGACCAGAAAGCCATATTAGGCTGGTTTAAACAGTTTTAACTTAAGGGGTCCTATAATGCCCCTTTTTACAATTATGTAACATAAGTCTCTGACGTCCCCAGAGTGTGTGTGGGAAGTTTCAGCTCAAAATACCCCACAGATCATTTTTATAGAATGTGAAAATTGTCACTTTTTGAGTGTGAGAAAAAACGCAAACATTTTGTGAGCGTCCCTTTAAATGCAAATGAGCTGCTGCTCCCGCCCCCTTTCAGGAAGAGGGCGGAGCTTCAAGATTTAATCTTAGCAGCTCTGATTATCTCATCCAGACACACACTGAACATGACAGAAACTGTTCAG
Organism: Gobio gobio; assembly: GCF_949357685.1. Taxonomy (NCBI): domain Eukaryota; kingdom Metazoa; phylum Chordata; class Actinopteri; order Cypriniformes; family Gobionidae; genus Gobio; species Gobio gobio. The sequence goes on from NC_137109.1 coordinate 49,597,031, forward strand.
CCTTTTACGAACAAACCGGAGTCGGAAAATTATGGAGAGACTCAAGAAGAAGAGACGACATGTAGAATGAGACAGGACGTTTCTGAAGGGATAGCTGATGAATTTATGAGTTAACTATCTTCAGCCATCGATTAGCATATTCTGTCATGATGATCTATAAAGTGCTGGTGTGGGAATTGTTGTGAGATGAGCCAGAAAATATCTGCTGATGAAGAGAGAAAAGGGATAGTTTAGTTTAATTACGGTTTTAACTGATGATATCATAATCAACCATCCCTTTAAGAAGGACCTGAAAGAGACACAGCAGCAGATTCAACAATGGAGATCTGTCCTAAAAAAACACGGCTATTTCTGGCCAAATCTAAGCAGAATTTCACCTCAATAATGGCATGAGGATGGCCGCCCATGAAGGGTCCTGTCGGCCGACAGCTGTTAGTAGTTTGTGGTATTTTAGGGCTCTCTGCTCCTGCGGCGAGCCTGAAATAAACTGCTCTCATCATCACACTGAGCTGCTGTAATGGAGATGGACGAGAGACACAGTGTTCATATCACAGGATAAAGATAAAGAACACCCGACAACGCCAGGAAAATACAGAACTCCACATAAAAATATAAAGTGTTTTTCTTTCCCTCCTTCATAAGGTGATTTACTGTTCTCCCCCGTGTCACCATAAAAACACTCTGAAAATTTCCCCTCATGATTTAATACTCAGAAGCTTAAAGCAGAACAAAACTAATAAAGAAAGGTGGCATCGTACCAAAAGGAGCTTTGTAAAATAATTCAACATGAAGCCTCCACCACCGGGAGTTCAGACTTAATTCTGTAAAACAGAGATGCGTGTGAGTTTTATCTGAGAGATTTGTTAAGACGTGACTGTTCAAGTAGGAACGGACTATTAATAAGTAATTCCTGACTTCAGGATAGAGTGATAATGTGAGAATGGAAAGAGGTAAAAGAAGGAAAGATGCCACCTGGCATTTTAATAGCTTTCAGAGAAACCAGAGGAATTGCAGGCAGACAAAGTGAGCCATTATTTACTCATCAGGGGCCGGAATCACAAAACATTTTATCTTAGCACTAAGAGTTCTCCTAAATAGGCTTTAAGAAAAAAAAAACTCTTAACTGCTGTTCACAAAGCTGCTGAGAGCAACTTTTACTAAGTAACAGAGAGAAGTCTGAAACTAAGAGTGAGGGCGGGGTTGACCTTGTTGCTATGGATGATGTCATCACACTTACCAACTATGACCACAGTGATTGGCTGATAGGGGAGGGGTCTTAGTCAGTGATATAAATATTGCAGAATGAGGTATCATGTTGCCATATTCAAATAAAGACTTTAAAAAGTAGGCTAAGTGTCACTAATTAAACAAGTATATGCTCAGCTAATTGTCGGCCTCTTGCATGTCTTCATCTCGAGAGATTGCAGAATTCAAGCGACAAATTATGTTTTATAAACAAAGTTTGTGAGGAGCACGTTCAAACTCTATCTAATCAGCACGAGAGGAAGAATATATACACAGTTTTCTGTTGAGGAGGATTGTTGAGGAGGATTGTTGAGGAGGATTGCTGAGGAGGATTGCTGAGGAGGATTGTTGAGGAGGGTTGTTGAGGAGGATTGCTGAGGAGGATTGCTGAGGAGGATTGTTGAGGAGGATTGTTGAAGAGGATTGTTGAGGAGGATTGTTGAGGAGGATTGTTGAGGAGGATTGCTGAGGAGGATTGCTGAGGAGGATTGTTGAGGAGGGTTGTTGAGGAGGATTGTTGAGGAGGATTGTTGAGGAGGATTGTTGAGGAGGATTGTTGAGGAGGATTGTTGAGGTGAATTGTTGAAGAGGATTGTTGAGGAGGATTGTTGAGGTGAATTGTTGAAGAGGATTGTTGAGGAGGATTGCTGAGGAGGATTGTTGAGGAGGATTGTTGAGGAGGATTGTTGAGGAGGATTGTTGAGGAGGATTGTTGAGGAGGATTGTTGAAGAGGGTTGTTGAGGAGGGTTGTTGAGGAGGATTGTTGAGGAGGATTGTTGAGGAGGATTGTTGAAGAGGATTGTTGAGGAGGATTGTTGAGGAGGATTGTTGAGGAGGATTGTTGAGGAGGATTGTTGAGGAGGATTGTTGAGGTGAATTGTTGAAGAGGATTGTTGAGGAGGATTGCTGAGGAGGATTGTTGAGGAGGGTTGTTGAGGAGGATTGTTGAGGAGGATTGTTGAGGAGGATTGTTGAAGAGGGTTGTTGAGGAGGATTGTTGAGGAGGATTGTTGAATTGTTGAAGAGGATTGCTGAGGAGGATTGCTGAGGAGGATTGTTGAGGAGGGTTGTTGAGGAGGATTGCTGAGGAGGATTGTTGAGGAGGGTTGTTGAGGAGGATTGTTGAGGAGGATTGTTGAGGAGGATTGTTGAGGAGGATTGTTGAAGAGGATTGTTGAGGTGAATTGTTGAAGAGGATTGTTGAGGAGGATTGTTGAGGAGGATTGTTGAGGAGGATTGTTGAGGAGGGTTGTTGAGGAGGATTGTTGAGGTGAATTGTTGAAGAGGATTGTTGAGGAGGATTGTTGAGGAGGGTTGTTGAGGAGGATTGTTGAGGAGGATTGTTGAGGAGGTTTGTTGAGGAGGATTGTTGAGGAGGGTTGTTGAGGAGGATTGTTGAGGAGGATTGTTGAGGAGGTTTGTTGAGGAGGATTGTTGAGGAGGATTGTTGAGGAGGATTGTTGAGGAGGATTGTTGAGGAGGATTGTTGAAGAGGGTTGTTGAGGAGGGTTGTTGAGGAGGATTGTTGAGGAGGATTGTTGAGGAGGATTGTTGAAGAGGATTGTTGAGGAGGTTTGTTGAGGAGGATTGTTGAGGAGGGTTGTTGAGGAGGATTGTTGAGGAGGATTGTTGAGGAGGTTTGTTGAGGAGGATTGTTGAGGAGGATTGTTGAGGAGGATTGTTGAGGAGGATTGTTGAGGAGGATTGTTGAAGAGGGTTGATGAGGAGGGTTGTTGAGGAGGATTGTTGAGGAGGATTGTTGAGGAGGATTGTTGAGGTGGATTGTTGAGGAGGATTGTTGAGGTGGATTGTTGAGGAGGTTTGTTGAGGAGGATTGTTGAGGAGGATTGTTGAGGAGGATTGTTGAGGAGGATTGTTGAAGAGGATTGTTGAAGAGGATTGTTGAGGAGGGTTGTTGAGGAGGGTTGTTGAGGAGGATTGTTGAGGAGGATTGTTGAAGAGGGTTGTTGAGGAGGGTTGTTGAGGAGGATTGTTGAGGAGGATTGTTGAGGAGGATTGTTGAGGAGGATTGTTGAGGAGGATTGTTGAGGAGGATTGTTGAGGAGGATTGTTGAAGAGGGTTGTTGAGGAGGGTTGTTGAGGAGGATTGTTGAGGAGGATTGTTGAAGAGGGTTGTTGAAGAGGATTGTTGAGGAGGATTGTTGAGGAGGATTGTTGAGGAGGGTTGTTGAGGAGGATTGTTGAGGAGGATTGTTGAAGAGGATTGTTGAGGAGGATTGTTGAGGAGGGTTGTTGAGGAGGATTGTTGAGGAGGATTGTTGAGGAGGTTTGTTGAGGAGGATTGTTGAGGAGGATTGTTGAGGAGGGTTGTTGAGGAGGATTGTTGAGGAGGATTGTTGAGGAGGATTGTTGAGGTGAATTGTTGAAGAGGATTGTTGAGGAGGATTGTTGAGGAGGATTGTTGAAGAGGATTGTTGAAGAGGATTGTTGAGGAGGGTTGTTGAAGAGGATTGTTGAGGAGGATTGTTGAGGAGGATTGTTGAAGAGGATTGTTGAAGAGGGTTGTTGAGGAGGGTTGTTGAGGAGGATTGTTGAGGAGGATTGTTGAAGAGGATTGTTGAGGAGGATTGTTGAGGAGGATTGTTGAGGAGGATTGTTGAAGAGGATTGTTGAGGAGGATTGTTGAGGTGAATTGTTGAAGAGGATTGTTGAGGAGGATTGTTGAGGAGGATTGTTGAAGAGGATTGTTGAAGAGGATTGTTGAGGAGGGTTGTTGAAGAGGATTGTTGAAGAGGATTGTTGAGGAGGATTGTTGAGGAGGATTGTTGAGGAGGATTGTTGAGGAGGATTGTTGAAGAGGATTGTTGAGGAGGATTGTTGAGGAGGTTTGTTGAGGAGGATTGTTGAGGAGGATTGTTGAAGAGGATTGTTGAGGAGGGTTGTTGAGGAGGATTGTTGAAGAGGATTGTTGAGGAGGATTGTTGAGGAGGATTGTTGAGGAGGGTTGTTGAGGAGGATTGTTGAGGAGGATTGTTGAGGAGGTTTGTTGAGGAGGATTGTTGAGGAGGATTGTTGAGGAGGATTGTTGAGGAGGATTGTTGAGGAGGATTGTTGAGGAGGATTGTTGAAGAGGATTGTTGAGGAGGATTGTTGAGGAGGTTTGTTGAGGAGGATTGTTGAGGAGGGTTGTTGAGGAGGATTGTTGAGGAGGTTTGTTGAGGAGGATTGTTGAGGAGGATTGTTGAGGAGGATTGTTGAGGAGGATTGTTGAGGAGGATTGTTGAGGAGGATTGTTGAAGAGGATTGTTGAGGAGGGCTGTTGAAGAGGATTGTTGAAGAGGATTGTTGAGGAGGATTGTTGAGGAGGATTGTTGAGGAGGATTGTTGAAGAGGATTGTTGAGGAGGATTGTTGAGGAGGTTTGTTGAGGAGGATTGTTGAGGAGGATTGTTGAAGAGGATTGTTGAGGAGGGTTGTTGAGGAGGATTGTTGAAGAGGATTGTTGAGGAGGATTGTTGAGGAGGATTGTTGAGGAGGGTTGTTGAGGAGGATTGTTGAGGAGGATTGTTGAGGAGGTTTGTTGAGGAGGATTGTTGAGGAGGATTGTTGAGGAGGATTGTTGAGGAGGATTGTTGAGGAGGATTGTTGAGGAGGATTGTTGAGGAGGATTGTTGAAGAGGATTGTTGAGGAGGATTGTTGAGGAGGTTTGTTGAGGAGGATTGTTGAGGAGGGTTGTTGAGGAGGATTGTTGAGGAGGATTGTTGAGGAGGATTGTTGAGGAGGATTGTTGAGGAGGATTGTTGAGGAGGATTGTTGAAGAGGATTGTTGAGGAGGGTTGTTGAGGAGGATTGTTGAAGAGGATTGTTGAGGAGGATTGTTGAGGAGGATTGTTGAGGAGGGTTGTTGAGGAGGATTGTTGAGGGGGATTGTTGAGGAGGTTTGTTGAGGAGGATTGTTGAGGAGGATTGTTGAGGAGGATTGTTGAGGAGGATTGTTGAGGAGGATTGTTGAGGAGGATTGTTGAGGAGGATTGTTGAAGAGGATTGTTGAGGAGGATTGTTGAGGAGGTTTGTTGAGGAGGATTGTTGAGGAGGGTTGTTGAGGAGGATTGTTGAGGAGGTTTGTTGAGGAGGATTGTTGAGGAGGATTGTTGAGGAGGATTGTTGAGGAGGATTGTTGAGGAGGATTGTTGAGGAGGATTGTTGAGGAGGATTGTTGAAGAGGATTGTTGAGGAGGATTGTTGAGGTGAATTGTTGAAGAGGATTGTTGAGGAGGATTGTTGAGGAGGATTGTTGAAGAGGATTGTTGAAGAGGATTGTTGAGGAGGGTTGTTGAAGAGGATTGTTGAAGAGGATTGTTGAGGAGGATTGTTGAGGAGGATTGTTGAGGAGGATTGTTGAAGAGGATTGTTGAGGAGGATTGTTGAGGAGGGTTGTTGAGGAGGATTGTTGAGGAGGATTGTTGAGGAGGATTGTTGAAGAGGATTGTTGAGGTGAATTGTTGAAGAGGATTGTTGAGGAGGATTGTTGAGGAGGATTGTTGAAGAGGATTGTTGAGGAGGGTTGTTGAAGAGGATTGTTGAGGAGGATTGTTGAGGAGGATTGTTGAGGAGGATTGTTGAAGAGGATTGTTGAGGAGGATTGTTGAGGAGGGTTGTTGATGAGGATTGTTGAGGAGGATTGTTGAGGAGGTTTGTTGAGGAGGATTGTTGAGGAGGATTGTTGAGGAGGATTGTTGAGGAGGATTGTTGAGGAGGATTGTTGAAGAGGGTTGTTGAGGAGGATTGTTGAGGAGGATTGTTGAGGAGGGTTGTTGAGGAGGATTGTTGAGGAGGATTGCTGAGGAGGATTGTTGAGGAGGATTGTTGAGGAGGATTGTTGAAGAGGATTGTTGAGGAGGATTGTTGAGGAGGATTGTTGAGGAGGATTGTTGAGGAGGATTGTTGAAGAGGATTGCTGAGGAGGATTGTTGAGGAGGATTGTTGAGGAGGATTGTTGAAGAGGATTGTTGAGGAGGATTGTTGAGGAGGATTGTTGAGGAGGATTGCTGAGGAGGATTGTTGAGGAGGATTGCTGAGGAGGATTGTTGAGGAGGATTGTTGAAGAGGATTGTTGAAGAGGATTGCTGAGGAGGTTTGTTGAGGAGGATTGTTGAGGAGGATTGTTGAGGAGGATTGCTGAGGAGGATTGTTGAGGAGGATTGTTGAAGAGGATTGTTGAAGAGGATTGCTGAGGAGGATTGTTGAGGAGGATTGCTGAGGAGGATTGTTGAGGAGGATTGTAGAGGAGGATTGTTGAGGAGGATTGTTGAGGAGGATTGCTGAGGAGGATTGCTGAGGAGGATTGCTGAGGAGGATTGTTGAAGAGGATTGTTGAAGAGGATTGTTGAGGAGGATTGTTGAAGAGGATTGTTGAAGAGGATTGTTGAAGAGGATTGTTGAGGAGGATTGTTGAAGAGGATTGTTGAAGAGGATTGTTGAGGAGGATTGCTGAGGAGGATTGTTGAGGAGGATTGTTGAAGAGGATTGTTGAGGAGGATTGCTGAGGAGGATTGTTGAGGAGGATTGCTGAGGTGGATTGTTGAGGAGGATTGCTGAGGCGGATTGTTGAGGAGGATTGTTGAGGAGGATTGTTGAAGAGGATTGTTGAAGAGGATTGTTGAGGAGGATTGTTGAGGAGGATTGTTGAGGAGGATTGTTGAAGAGGATTGTTGAGGAGGATTGTTGAGGAGGTTTGTTGAGGAGGATTGTTGAGGAGGATTGTTGAAGAGGATTGTTGAGGAGGGTTGTTGAGGAGGATTGTTGAAGAGGATTGTTGAGGAGGATTGTTGAGGAGGGTTGTTGAGGAGGGTTGTTGAGGAGGATTGTTGAGGAGGATTGTTGAGGAGGATTGTTGAGGAGGATTGTTGAGGAGGATTGTTGAGGAGGATTGTTGAGGAGGATTGTTGAGGAGGATTGTTGAAGAGGATTGTTGAGGAGGGCTGTTGAAGAGGATTGTTGAAGAGGATTGTTGAGGAGGATTGTTGAGGAGGATTGTTGAGGAGGATTGTTGAGGAGGACTGTTGAAGAGGATTGTTGAGGAGGATTGTTGAGGAGGTTTGTTGAGGAGGATTGTTGAGGAGGATTGCTGAGGAGGATTGTTGAGGAGGATTGTTGAAGAGGATTGTTGAAGAGGATTGTTGAGGAGGATTGTTGAAGAGGATTGTTGAAGAGGATTGTTGAAGAGGATTGTTGAGGAGGATTGTTGAAGAGGATTGTTGAAGAGGATTGTTGAGGAGGATTGCTGAGGAGGATTGTTGAAGAGGATTGTTGAGGAGGATTGTTGAGGAGGATTGTAGAGGAGGATTGCTGAGGAGGATTGTTGAAGAGGATTGTTGAGGAGGTTTGTTGAGGAGGATTGTTGAAGAGGATTGTTGAGGAGGATTGTTGAGGAGGATTGTTGAGGAGGATTGTTGAGGAGGATTGTTGAAGAGGATTGTTGAGGAGGATTGTTGAGGAGGATTGTTGAGGAGGATTGCTGAGGAGGATTGTTGAGGAGGATTGTTGAAGAGGATTGTTGAAGAGGATTGCTGAGGAGGATTGTTGAGGAGGATTGCTGAGGAGGATTGTTGAGGAGGATTGTAGAAGAGGATTGTTGAGGAGGATTGTTGAGGAGGATTGTTGAGGAGGATTGCTGAGGAGGATTGCTGAGGAGGATTGTTGAAGAGGATTGTTGAAGAGGATTGTTGAGGAGGATTGTTGAAGAGGATTGTTGAAGAGGATTGTTGAAGAGGATTGTTGAGGAGGATTGTTGAAGAGGATTGTTGAAGAGGATTGTTGAGGAGGATTGCTGAGGAGGATTGTTGAGGAGGATTGTTGAAGAGGATTGTTGAGGAGGATTGCTGAGGAGGATTGTTGAGGAGGATTGCTGAGGTGGATTGTTGAGGAGGATTGCTGAGGCGGATTGTTGAGGAGGATTGTTGAGGAGGATTGTTGAAGAGGATTGTTGAAGAGGATTGTTGAGGAGGATTGTTGAGGAGGATTGTTGAGGAGGATTGTTGAAGAGGATTGTTGAGGAGGATTGTTGAGGAGGTTTGTTGAGGAGGATTGTTGAGGAGGATTGTTGAAGAGGATTGTTGAGGAGGGTTGTTGAGGAGGATTGTTGAAGAGGATTGTTGAGGAGGATTGTTGAGGAGGATTGTTGAGGAGGGTTGTTGAGGAGGATTGTTGAGGAGGATTGTTGAGGAGGTTTGTTGAGGAGGATTGTTGAGGAGGATTGTTGAGGAGGATTGTTGAGGAGGATTGTTGAGGAGGATTGTTGAGGAGGATTGTTGAAGAGGATTGTTGAGGAGGGCTGTTGAAGAGGATTGTTGAAGAGGATTGTTGAGGAGGATTGTTGAGGAGGATTGTTGAGGAGGATTGTTGAGGAGGATTGTTGAAGAGGATTGTTGAGGAGGATTGTTGAGGAGGTTTGTTGAGGAGGATTGTTGAGGAGGATTGCTGAGGAGGATTGTTGAGGAGGATTGTTGAAGAGGATTGTTGAAGAGGATTGTTGAGGAGGATTGTTGAAGAGGATTGTTGAAGAGGATTGTTGAAGAGGATTGTTGAGGAGGATTGTTGAAGAGGATTGTTGAAGAGGATTGTTGAGGAGGATTGCTGAGGAGGATTGTTGAGGAGGATTGTTGAAGAGGATTGTTGAGGAGGATTGCTGAGGAGGATTGTTGAGGAGGATTGCTGAGGTGGATTGTTGAGGAGGATTGCTGAGGCGGATTGTTGAGGAGGATTGTTGAGGAGGATTGTTGAAGAGGATTGTTGAAGAGGATTGTTGAGGAGGATTGTTGAGGAGGATTGTTGAGGAGGATTGTTGAGGAGGATTGTTGAAGAGGATTGTTGAGGAGGTTTGTTGAGGAGGATTGTTGAGGAGGATTGTTGAAGAGGATTGTTGAGGAGGGTTGTTGAGGAGGATTGTTGAAGAGGATTGTTGAGGAGGATTGTTGAGGAGGATTGTTGAGGAGGATTGTTGAGGAGGGTTGTTGAGGAGGATTGTTGAGGAGGATTGTTGAGGAGGTTTGTTGAGGAGGATTGTTGAGGAGGATTGTTGAGGAGGATTGTTGAGGAGGATTGTTGAGGAGGATTGTTGAGGAGGGCTGTTGAAGAGGATTGTTGAAGAGGATTGTTGAGGAGGATTGTTGAGGAGGATTGTTGAGGAGGATTGTTGAGGAGGATTGTTGAAGAGGATTGTTGAGGAGGATTGTTGAGGAGGTTTGTTGAGGAGGATTGTTGAGGAGGATTGTTGAAGAGGATTGTTGAGGAGGGTTGTTGAGGAGGATTGTTGAGGAGGATTGTTGAAGAGGATTGTTGAGGAGGATTGTTGAGGAGGATTGTTGAGGAGGGTTGTTGAGGAGGATTGTTGAGGAGGATTGTTGAGGAGGTTTGTTGAGGAGGATTGTTGAGGAGGATTGTTGAGGAGGATTGTTGAGGAGGATTGTTGAGGAGGATTGTTGAGGAGGATTGTTGAGGAGGATTGTTGAAGAGGATTGTTGAGGAGGATTGCTGAGGCGGATTGTTGAGGAGGATTGTTGAGGAGGATTGCTGAGGAGGATTGTTGAGGAGGACTGCTGAGGAGGATTGTTGAGGAGGATTGCTGAGGTGGATTGTTGAGGAGGATTGCTGAGGCGGATTGTTGAGGAGGATTGTTGAGGAGGATTGTTGAAGAGGATTGTTGAGGATGATTGCTGAGGTGGATTGTTGAGGAGGATTGCTGAGGTGGATTGTTGAGGAGGATTGCTGAGGCGGATTGTTGAGGAGGATTGTTGAGGAGGATTGTTGAGGAGGATTGTTGAAGAGGATTGTTGAGGATGATTGCTGAAAAGGGATTGCTGAGGAGGATTGTTGAGGAGGATTGCTGAGGAGGATTGTTGAGGTGAATTGCTGAGGAGGATTGTTGAGGTGGATTGTTGAGGAGGATTGCTGAAAAGGGATTGTTGAGGAGGATTGTTGAGGAGGATTGCTGAGGAGGATTGTTGAGGAGGATTGCTGAGGTGGATTGCTGAGGAGGATTGTTGAGGTGGATTGTTGAGGAGGATTGTTGAGGTGGATTGTTGAGGAGGATTGTTGAGGTGAATTGCTGAGGAGGATTGCAGCAACATCCATTAGGATTGATTGTGATTTGGTCTTAGTGTCTTAGGAGTCCTCTTGACTACTCCTAACGTTTCATAGATTTAGGAGCTGGTTTTAGTGCTAAAATGCTTTGTGAAAGTAGCCTGGCTCCGCCCTCCTACGTACTTCCGGTCAATTTTCATTTTCCTTCAGTACTCCGTCTAGGATTGCGGTATATTCTTAGGTTTTCTCCGAACACATTTTACCGGTCCAATCAGCGAACAGAGGGAGTGGCTGAAAACGATGACGTTGATGTTGTGCTGATTGAGATGACATACGTCATGACCAAACATTAGCGATTGGTTATGGCAGATCCAATAGTTTTAAACTTCAACAGAGTACCTGCCTTCAAAGAAGTAAACACTTGTCAATGGAGAGTGGCCAGACTCTCTGTACAAATTAAATGTACGAGAGTCTGGTAAAACCAGGCTATTGTGAAATACTCTTAGAGCAAAAATGTAGAAGTCCTAAAATTAAGACTGACGGCCATTATTTTTAAGAGTTTCTCTAAATAGGCAGTTTGGAGCTACTTTTAGCCTTAAGAAGTTGCAATACCAATATCACTAAAACTAAGACTAAAATAAAAATTAATTAGGGCTGTCAAAAGATTAATCGCGATTAATCGCATCCAAAATAAAAGTTTGTGTTTACATAATATATGTGTGTGTACTCTGTTAATTATTATTTATATATAAATACACACACAAGCATGTATATATTTAAGAAATTTTTTTTATTTTTTATATATAAAACATTTATATTAATATATATTATAGATTATATAAATGTATATACAGTATATACATGCAAATATTTCTTAAATATATACATGAATGTGTGTGTATTTATATATAAGTAATAATATATTATATATTATGTAAACACAAACTTTTTTTTTGGATGCGATTAATCGCGATTAATCTTTTGACAGCCCTAAAATTAATTAAAGCTTTATATAAATATTAAAATGAATAAAAAAATGATAAAGCATATAACAAAATTATGAAAAACATCAAATGAAAATATAAAAATAAAAGCCCATATTAATGAACACTATAATAGTATTTATATAACACTAAAACAATTCTTCACTGTATGCTTCGCGTAATTAAAGGGGTGGTAAAACACATTCTTTTGAAGGCTTGATTGTGTTTGTGGGGTGCACTGTAACGTGTTCATGCTTCGTTTAAAAAAAAATTGCATTATTTTTCATATATTTGACCTTTATTCTACACTGCTCTGTCCCTCCTTGTAAAACGGTCTGATGTGTTCCGGGTTGTATGAAGCCAGTCCCTCAAAAATACGCAGTGGGCTCTGATTGGTTAGCTGGCCTAGTGTGTTCTGATTCGCTAACCGCAGTGCATGTTTGTCGGAAACGCCACGCCCTTTACCGGTAGACTGTGCTTTGGTCAGTATTAGCAGTATCAGTATTTTTAGAACGATTATAGCCAAATATCTGTCGCAAGAACTATTAACCCAAAACGAACACTAAGCACTGGCTTTACTAGTAAGTTAGCCAAATCACACACAGAACCATGTTTAGCATGCCTGTAGATAGTGTTAATTTTGTCACCTATTTTTAATTTAGTCTTAGTCTTAGTCTTGTGCCAAATGTCCTTGTTAGTTTTAGTCATATTTAGTCATTCACATATCTTTTTTTGTTAGTCAAGTTTTAGTCGACTAAAAGTCTCGTCATTTTAGTCTAGTTTTAGTCAAAAGACAACTCAAGGTATCTTAGTCAAGTTTTAGTCGACCAAAAGTCTAGTCATTTTAGTCTAGTTTTAGTCAAAGGAAAACTCAATATATTTTGTGGCAGAATATGTTACATAAAGTACATATAACCTGCATAATGTTTGTGCCACAACACCATAGCTAACTGGTTGATTTACAGCATAGATCAGCATTAGCTTATGAGACGATGGGCACAAATATTGATTTCGATCTTGATTCAGTATGAATTCATATGTAGTACATAGTATAAGGGAAAATATGTTTTTTACACTTTTTTGGGGTTATATTATATTTGCTTGCATTCTTTACTATTCACTATTATTAACATTTCAAAATTTCACAAATAAGTAAGCAGTTATGATCTGCAATACTTTTTTGAGCAACTAGACTACATGTATATTTATTAAAGAGCCATACAGGCACCCAGTGGGTAATGGCATTACAAGTGACATTTTTTATTTTTCCAGCCACAAAATGGCTCTAATTTGACTCTTTGCAGTGGAATTCTCTATTTTAACCTTAATTAATACACTAATTGTAATATAAATAATAAAAATATTAGAAGAAAAATATTTTAAGTGGTCATTAATGGACCATAAGTATTGCACAAATAGTATTTAGTACCAAAAGATCTCCTCAAAATATTCAATAAATATTATTGAATTAAAATATAGGCTATTTATTTTTAAAATGGTTAAGGTGTATGGTCACATTTGACCATCAATTAGTATAAGTGTGACTTAATTAGTAAGGAATACCTGAGGGCTAAATACAAGAAAAACATTCATATTAATGTTAACAATGTTGATCTCTACCACTCTCCATAATACAATGATACTGTAAATGTGGCTGACGCACACTATGCTGTACTGTTTACCAAAGATTGCTGCAAACACCTGTAAAGTGAAGCTGTTGTGTAACTTACGCGGCTTAAGCCATTCACATGCATTCACAACACAGCGCTAGAAGTATTGAGCGCTCCGGGAACCACGTGACCACACGCGCGCGGCCGCGAGATGACAGGCGGAGTCTGAGAGAGACCTGTACTCCAGCAACAGCGGGAACTCTTTCGGAATATTTTGAACAGCTGAATATTCATCTCATGATGAAAAAGTAGAGAAAATTGTAGACGAAAATGAAGAGAGATTTTATCTTAGTTTTTATTTTATGCAACACATTTTAGTCTCGTCCTTTTTCGTCAACAATAATGCATGTTAATTTAGTCTTAGTCAGTGTTTTTGGACATTGGTGCAGTCTCGTCATCGTCTCGTCTTCGTCACGGAAAAAAAGGTCGTTAACGAACATATTTAGTCTCGTCTCGTCTGACGAAATTAACACTACCTGTAGATAAATAATACATAAAAGCTCTAATCAAAGAATCATTTACACTAATGCCAAGTTCGCTGTTGAGATTTTAACGTTAGTGTTTGTAACGTTAGGTGTTCGTCGGATAACGTTAAGTATGAATGAGCATTTAACAGACTGGTTTGCAGAACAGTGTTGTCATCTGTTTACTTCCTTGCTACAACCTATTACAGGAAAACACATCGATGAAAAATAAATCAGACTTACAGGTTGTGGCCCGTAAACAGCTTCTGTTTGTAAATCCAGCTTTCAGGACAAGCCGTTGTGAAATTCCTGCATTGAACTCGCGAACATTGTGAAAGTTTTCCTCCGTGAAATGTGCTGCGGGAGGGAGCCCCGCGCGCGTCGTGCATTCACGCACTGGCCGCGTTTGTCTCGGCGCGCTGACGTTGTGCAAATCTGGCATTGAACTCGCGAACATTGTGGATGTTTTCCTCTGTTAGATGTGCTGCTGGAGGCTCTGGAGCCCCGCACGCGCCTGTTTCCCTCCGTCTCAAACACACTTGCATATAACATGCTGTATGTTAAACGCTCTGCAACGCACCCCCGTCCCTATGAAGGCTGAACAGAGCAAGTACCCCAGACCTGCAATCCGGATGAAAATAACAGCGTTTCCTTGGCATCGCGGCAACAACACTCCAGCCTAAGTGTTGTAACTATACCACAACAGCGCCGCGATACAAAATGGCCTCACCCCCCCCCCCCCCCCCCCTTATTTTATATTCTCGGAGGAGGGGTTTATGTAAATATTGAGCCTGGTGATGTCACCAACCCTGGAGGAATGTGTGTAGTCGCCTGCTGGCCGTTTGCTGTAGTTCTTAGAAACTGATTTCTTTAAAAGCAAATATCTCCCTTTGCTTTAAACTTTGAACGTTGTAACTTTGCAGATGTTGTTTATGCTCAAGCAGCAACATTACACGCTAGCTAAAGTTAGAATAGTGAAATCGTGGTTTACCACCCCTTTAAGAACCTACAGTTTGTGAATCCTGATGCTTTCATACAAACGTAATGAAATACAGACAAGGAGAGAGAGAAAAGAAAAGTAGAAAAGAAGAGGAATAGCCGAGGGGACACAGGGAACAGGTTGAGCAGTGAATCTGTGAGGAGTTTCACAGTCTGTCGGCTCTTTGGGCTCTTTCAGGGACTCCCTGAAACGCTCCTGATCAATCTTTAAATATGCAGGACGTGGCTCTCTCTCAGGAGATTCCTCAGTACTGGCCCCTTTAATTGCAGAGGAGAACGAGGGAGGATAACTGGAGGAGTCTTTGTGCTAGTATAAGCAGAAGAGAAAGACTCAGCCCTCGTTTACCCTTCATCCCTTCATCCGTCAAACAGCTTCTGAAGAATGATCACGCTGCTCTTCTCCGTCACACACTCGCAGTGTCAGTCATTATCAATACATCTAATAACAATAACAATATTTATTCTAAACATTAAATAATAGCTAATAATAATAACCATTATTATTATTAATACCATCATAAATAAATGTATAGAACTTGAATGTAAAAAATATATAGTATTACTTACTACTATAATAATTATGTTAATAATAACATTAAATATGAATTATAGTAGTTAATAATACTAATAGCTAGCATATATTTTAACATATACTAATACATTTTTAACATTTCAAGTTGTACACATTAATGTATAATAATAATAAGCTTTAATAATTATGTTAATAATAATATTAAATATTAATTAAAGCTTATATTTATACATTAATGTGTACAACTTGAAATGTTAAAAATGTATTAGTATATGTTAAAATATATGCTAGCTATTAGTATTATTAACTTAGTGTTATTATTAAAGCTCATTATCATTCTTATTATTATTATTTTTATATATGAATGTGTACAACTTGAAATGTGAAAATGTATTAGTCTAGGTTCAAATATAACATATTAGTATGATAAATGCCAGCTATTAGTATTAATAACTACAATAATTACTATGTATTATTATTATTATTATTACCATCATAATAACCATCATTTTGAAATGTTAAAAATGTATTGGTATATGTAAAACGTAATAATAAATAACAATACAATTTCTTCTGATTAATATTAGCTATTAGTATTATTATTAACTACAATAATAAATATTATTCGTATTAATGCTCAATATTATTATAATTTTAAATGAATGCATACGACTTGATGTTACAATTGTATTAGTATATGTAAAAAATATTATTTATTTCTTATTATTAATGCTAGCTATTAGTATAATAACAACTATAATTTATATTTATTACTAAAGCTTATTATTATTTTAAATGAATCTGTACGTGAAATGTTAAAAATATAATTTATTATTAATGCTAGCTATTAGTATTAATAACTACTATAATTAATATGTATTATTATAATTCGTAAGTCATGTATACGAACTGAAATGTTAAAAATATATTGGTAAATGTAAAAAGTAATAATAAATAACTAAATATTATTATTATTATTAATGCTTAAAATGTTAGTATATGTGAAATATATAATGCTAGCTACTAGTATAACAACAACTATAATTGATATTTATTATTATAAGTATTATTATTATCACCATCCTAATTTATTAATTAAAGCTTATATTTATACATTAATGTGTACAACTTGAAATGTTAAAAATGTATTAGTATATGTTAAAATATATGCTAGCTATTAGTATTATTAACTACTATAATTCATATTTAATATTTAATATATGTGATATTATTAAAGCTCATTATCATTCTTATTATATATAAATGTGTAAAACTTGAACTGTTAAAATGTATTAGTCTATGTTGAAATATAACATTATTATTATTATTGTTAATGCTAGCTATTAGTATTAATAACTACAATAATTAATATTTTATATATATTTCATGTTATTAAAGTGTATTAATATTATTATTATTATTATTATCATTATTATTATTATATATGAATGTGTACAACTTGAAATGTGAAAATGTATTAGTCTAGGTTAAAATATAACATATTAGTATTATAAATGCCAGCTATTAGTATTAATAACTACAATAATTAATATCTATTATTATTATTACCATCATAATCACCATAATTTTGAAATGTTAAAAATGTATTGGTATATGTAAAACGTAATAATAAATAACAATACAAATTCTTCTGATTAATATTAGCTATTAGTATTATTATTAACTACAATAATAAATATTATTCGTATTAATGCTTAATATTATTATAATTTTAAATGAATGCATATGACTTGATGTTACAATTGTATTAGTATATGTAAAAAATATTATTTATTTCTTATTATTAATGCTAGCTTTTAGTATAATAACAACTATAATTTATATTTATTATTAAAGCTTATTATTATTTTAAATGAATCTGTACGTGAAATGTTAAAAATATAATTTATTATTAATGCTAGCTATTAGTATTAATAACTACTATAATTAATATGTATTATTATAATTCGTAAGTCATGTATACAAATTGAAATGTTAAAAATATATTGGTAAATGTAAAAAGTAATAATAAATAACTAATTATTATTATTATTATTATTATTAATGCTTAAAATGTTAGTATATGTTAAATATATAATGCTAGCTACTAGTATAACAACAACTATAATTGATATTTATTATTAGTAGTATTATTATTATCACCATCCTAATTTATTCAACTTGAAATCTTAAAAATGTATTGGGATTAATATTGGCTATTAGTATTAATATTAACTACAATAATAATTGTCATTATTATTATTATTATTATTATTATTATTATTATTATCAACAATAATATATCTAAACATTATCATACATTAATTTATACCACTTGAACTTAAAAAAGACAAATTAATTTAAATAAAAACGTTGTTAAAACGTATGTAGAAATGAAAATATTGCTCATTGTTAGTTCATGTCATGATGCCCAATGCATTGATGTCACTGAACTAAAGTTTCTGTAAAGTGTTAACATCATTTAAAGAGTTGTAGAGGATCTATTGATGAAGGCTTCACTGTCCTTGAGTCAGGGTCTTTTCCCATGATGCTCTGGGGCACAGTTATCGTGTTAAAGAGACTGTGGAGAGTACTTTACTGTACATGGCATCTGAGAAAGAAGCCAGGTCACTTCAATAACTGACTTTCAATGCCGTCCATTAATATTCAATCTCAATTTAAACACAGCCAATCGCCCAAGGTCTCCCAGCAGTATTCATGCCAGGAAGGCGTTATACAACCCTCGAACAGTAAACATGGCCACTTCCTCTCCGGAACGAGGCGGATGAGAGATCTGCATGTAATTACACAGACTGTAGAAATCATGAATGTATGAAATCCGTGGCCCAATTTACAGTCTCAGATCCCGTCTTCACAGCAGGGAAATTAAAGCGCACCATTATATTCAGATTCTCCAAAGTGTTGTAATTGATATGCCATGCATCGGTTTTAGTTGGAATAACAGGATATAATCCAAACTCCCACTTCAGGAGAATAAGCTCAGGAGAAAGAGCGGGAGAAAGAGCGGGAGAAAGAGCGGGAGAAAGAGCGGGAGAAAAGAGCGGGAGAAAAGAGCGGGAGAAAGAGCGGGAGAGACCAGGCGGCTGAAGACCACATGTGAAATCTGAGAGATGAACCAGTGTTTGAGGAGCGAGGGAATACATGATGCAGAACCAAACTACAACAGACCTGGGAAATGTGAAGATGTCTTAAATATATATACATGAATATGTGTGTATATATTTTAAAATTATATAATTTAATAATAATAAATATAGCTGCAAGCAGCCATTATCGGGGCCAAGTGCAAATAAGAAGACAAGACATGTAGTGTCAGATCAACTGCAGCAATTAAACACATTTAAAGATGATTTTAGGCAAAAAGGCTGAAAAATGCATTGTAGTCTATGGGAATTTCATGTTTTGTTCTATTATAGCGCCACCAAGAGGCACAATCCTACCATTTTTTATGTGTCATCGGAGTGAGCCCGAGATACATGTGTGGCAATTTTGGTGAAAATATCTCATTTTGTTTTGGAGTTATAGACATTTATATGAAAAAACACGTAGAAAATGTCTGACACCTGACTTTGATTGGATTTTACTCCCCCTTACTATCAATATTTTGACATTTGGGCATAAATGTATAGCTATCGACCTGTTTCTAAACTTCTGACGCTGGTTTCGTCTCGATCTGACTAGCGGTTTCGAAGATATCAGCGAATATTTTATAAGCGCAAAATTTCAACGCTGCACAAACCATACGCCGAAACCTGGCAAATCTGGTATCGTTGGACTCGGCAAAGATTCAGGAGACAAGAAAAGTTACTCCCATGAAAATAAGTCAATCACACCCAAAGTTATAACCATTTGGGAAAAAAAGATTCTCCACTAGGTGGCGCTGTTTCGAAACTTCTCAGGCTCCTTCAGGGCATCGAGCTGATGACCCATACCGAGTTTCATAACAATCCATTCATGTGTTCATAAAATACAGCATTTTAGCACATCATTCAAAATGTCCGTCAGACAAAATGGCCGATATGGTAAAAATATCAGTCAACTCGTCATGACATCCCGAATCTAACAAGGAAATAGCAATCATATCATTTCATATCTCCAGACCAGTAGGTGGCGCTGTGCCGAAAGGCTGCATGTTGCCTCAGGTCATGCTTGCGATGACATGTACCAAGGTTTATCTGAATACGATAAAGCGTTACGGAGATATAGCCTTAAGTGTATTTTCGCAACCGCTACGTAAGATTTGTTTGCGCGTTTATCGAAAACGATTTGACGAATCAACTTGAAATCCATAACTTTTTGGCTTTTTGGTTCTATGGGCTGCCATAGACTCCAATGGCGGAAGAAGCAGAATAATAAGAACGCTAACGATTTCAATAGGTGCCTTCGCACCTTCAGGGCTCGGCCCCTAAATATACATTTTATTTTAAATGCACTTTAAATTATATTATAAAATTATTATAATTAAATGTATACAACTTGAAGGGCCCTATCTTGCACCCAGCGCAATTGACTTTGTACACCGACGCATGTGTCATTCCTATTTTGCACCCGCGCAAAGCGCGCTTTTCCCTCCACAGAAGCACGTCGCTAAACTAGTGAATGAACTTGCGCTCCCTGGGCGGTTCAGCGCAAAAAAGGAGGCGTGTTCCGGCGCAAACAATCCCTGGGGCTATTTTGCTGTTCCATTAAACAATTGCGCCACTGACCAGAAAAAACCTAGTCTAAAGTCAGTGGCGCGTTGCGCGTTGTTCATTATGCTATTTTAAGGGCGCATGCTTGACCATAATGTATAGCGTGCACAACGCGCATACACTTTGCTCATGTAATCTACACAGATGCAACAGTTATTTTTGCAAATCATAAATTGTTACACTAAAAAAATATTAACACATGAGATGACGGAAATCATTGTGGTGTGCCACGAAGATGTGAAAAAATAGGCATAAATCTATTAAGGATAAGACCTGTTTGCCCAATAGTGGCAAGACATATATGTATATAAGGACATCTGACAAATTGGTTTGTCCGTCAAGAACCAGGAAAAAAAATTGACTGAAAAACTGAAAAAACTGAAAGACTGAAAAAAAAAAGACTGTGAAATCACCTTTACCATAATGTACAACATTACAACTTCACTTCTCTGTCTTTCACTGCTCTTACAAGAACATCAGTCTCCTCGGCTGTGAACCGCTCCTGGCGTGCGCCTGGTAAATACGCCATAATAATAGCAATCCATAATGGAACTTGCGCACCTGCTTTTAAAGGGAATGTTGGATGACGCTCGGATTGGTTTATTCACGTTACGCCCAAACCACACCTATGAATAATGAAGCTACTTCAGACCAACCCATTTTAGATTTGCGCCAGGCGCAAGAGCCGTTTATCCCGCCGGGAAAATAGCAACAGCGCCGAGACCCGCCCACAAAGTTACTTGCGCTTCACGCTTTGACACTTGCGTTTCAGATCGTTAAAATAGGGCCCGAAGTGTTGATTTTAATAATTGTATTAGTATATTTAGAAATTAAAATGAACCGAAATGAATAAACACTGTAAATGAATGCTCATTGTTTTGCTGCGTTCCCACCAAACGTAAATAGTGTCAAATTCGCATCTATCGCGTCTAGTTGGACGCTTGAACATTTTGAATTAATTCGCACGCGAACTGGATGTGCGTATAAATCGAGCGTTTGAAGCAAAATAGACGCACGTTCAACACCACTCTACCTCTTCATATTCATTAAAAAAATATGATACATTGATAGCCACACAAAAGTGGTTTCATTTGAATTAAAAAACAAATATTAAACACATTAGCATATGTAAAAAATATTAGGCTACTAGCTACTTAATTTAATTCATAAAAACAACCATATTATTATTATTTTCTTTTTAATTTCATTTCAATGAAAAGATTTCCCTCAAATTATGTGTTGTGTATTTTCTGGTAATCAAATGAAGACATAAGACATTAATTTAATTTATCTTTTAATTTTATTACACTTTTTTGTCAAACAATTTATTACTTAAAAAATTAAGTTTTGATAATTTATAATTATAACATTAGTTTCAGTATTATTATTACATTGAGACGTATCTAAATTCTACTGTACAACAGTGATGTATTTGTCAAGTTAGCCAGACTTTTATTTTGACGGGTTGCCGTGAAGAGCTTTGAGTTTCTGTGTTTATGATATGACGCTAGTTTTTCTCAAATGAAACAGTAAAATGCTCATAAAGTGACTCTCAGTGGCTCTGGAGAAGACGGACATGTCCTCATATGAGACGCAGAGACTGTCACGCGCGATTCTGAGAGAGAGTGTGTGTGTGTGTGTGTGTGTGTGAGAGAGAGAGGGGGATAAATTAAACCGCGCGCCTGCACCATTCATTCACACACACGCAGGATTCGTGATTAAATAGTCTTTTTGCGGTTTAATATTCACAGACACTAGTCTAAGAAGTCTTGAGTCAATGAATCATTCATTCAACAAAGACTTCACTTGTTTCAATACTGGATGAATTTGCATTTTTGAACAAATCTCTTGAATGAATGATTCAATGACAAATACATTATTAACAGTCACTTGTCGCCACCTATTGGTGTAACGCTGTAATCAATACAAACGTTATTTGAAGTTACTTGGAAAATGTGATTTGCTCTATTTTGGTCACTACCACAGACATCAGTGTTTATATCAGAACTATAAACTTTTATCCCAGTACTTCTGAGAATATTTGTAAGACAGAAATAACGACACTGTGTGGTTTCTTGACAACTGTTCTCTCTGGATCAGATCTGAATGTTCTCTGTGATCATAGGCTACTTGTCAAAGGTTAAACAGACTGAGCTGAATCGCTCTCATTTAGTTAAGAGATTGCGTGGGTGTTTGAATAGAGATTGCGATCTTTTAACGATTACCCGAGTCAAGGCTTTTGGAGGGCACTGCTTCTGACGGCCTGTTCCTCTGCTTCTACATGGATGAAAAATGACCCGCCACTTATGTGGAGCAGATCGAAAGAAAACGTGCTGGTTAAAAGAAGAGCAGAGGAGAAGAACTGACCCACTGATCTCAGGGGAGGAAGACCTGCACAATGTGTTCACAAGTAATAAGAGATAGAGGGAAGACAGAGAGAGAAGTATGAGTAAGAGAAAACAATGTGTGCCATCCCAGCAGGGTCCGAAATTAACCTTTCAAACAATGAAAAAAGACATGAACCGATGAGCTATGGGTGTGATTCAGTCTGACGAATCAATCACTGAATGAACTGAGTCTTTACTCACTTAGAACTGTTTTGTGTACTTTAGGTCAGGGTTATATTGAAGCTTGTTTCCACAACCGAATAAAAAATAAAAACAATATCTCTCACAATTCTGACTTTTTCCTCACAATCATGTTTTTTCTCATGCGATTGCGAGAAAAAAGTAGCTTTTTTATTCTGTGGCGGAAAACAAGCTTCCACAGTGTTATTATCATTAACTAAATAAAAGTTTTAAAAACATTTCTGTTAATTGAAATAAAGCTGAAATGAAATAAAATATTAATATTAGTTGAAAATCTTAAAGTAAACTACATTTTTAAATAAAGTTCAAGCACTAAAATTATTAACTGGAAAACTAAACGTAAATAAATAAAGTGACAGAAGCACATTACAAAACCACAATATAAGCTAATATAATATAAAGCTAATATAAAGCTAATATAACATATTAATAAAACTAAAATAGTTTAGGCTTGTAAAAAATAAGTCAGTATCGTTACTGACCATAAAGACAAATTATTATTATTATTATTATTATTATTATTATTATTTGCTAAAAGTAAGATTTTTTTTTTAAACTGACTCTGCCAATATTTTCAATGGGTCCACCAAAACAAATTATACATATAACTAATAATTAAAAAAATATATAATATAATATAATATAATATAATAATTACAGATAATATGGTAACACTTTACAATAAGGTCCCATTATTTAACGTTAGTTAATTCATTAACTAACAGTGAGAAATACATTTGTTAACTTTACAAAGTTACAAAGATTAATAAAAATCTGTCACTCACTTGTCCCAGTAAAAAATTTGCTTGTCTGGAATTTTTTTTAAATTTTGTGTTGTGAATATAATTTATTCTGAAGCAATATCCTCACCAGTGTTCAATCAGCTTTGATATATTTATATCTGCATATTTGTGATATTTATAAAGGGCATTTTTTCATAATCTTATTAAATATAGGCTATGCTTCAGCTTTCATTTTCATTAGAATAAGACACTATAGGCCTGTTATCAAATCAAATTAAATAATTTACACTAAAACATTACAACTGCATTAAATAATGCTATGAGATTGTTTTAAATATGTTTGAATATACAAATAAGAAATGTTGAAAGATGAAACTAAACCACCAGTAGGTGGCGCTGTGACTGTCTTAATGAGTGAGTCATTGAATCTTTGATTCAACTGATTCATTCAAACGCTGAATCGTTCAGTAACACACACTGTTGCTGTGAGATGTGTTATGGTTCTGCAGTGATCTTTGTTTGGAACTATTTTCGCTGCTGAAATAGAACAAAAACAGTCAATATTGCATCTAAAATGTAAGTGACTTAATGTTGATTAATTGTTTATGGAACTGTCATATGAAATCCTCAGTCGTGATGGTATTCAGGAAAACAGCACTCTTGCTCGTATGATGTTGCTTAACTGTATCATATGTTATAAATAAAAAAAACTCCACATTTGTCATTTTAACCGTGTGTGTTAACTGAGTTGTGTGTGTGAGTTCCTCATTTGTTGTGATTTCTCCTCGAGAAGCTGCGCAAGCGTCAGCTCTGTCAGTTTATTATACAGTATTATCATTCACTGTCAATCGCCACTTACACTAATGAATGCAGAATCATTCTTGCATTTTGGGGATTCCCTAGTTATTTTTTGTTATTGATGTTTTAATCAGGATACTTGTCCGGTCGGGCAAGTCAAATTCTCCTTCACTTGCCCCTTCAAAAAATCCCAGACAAACGTTAATGTTGAGCCCTGAATAGTATCACTAATTATTTTTGCAAGCAAATTATGTCCAACTACAGTAAATAACTTCACCTTGGTGAACAATATTGAACAAGAAAGGTTCAATACATCAAGCCCAAATATGAAAGGTATAAAAACATGATCATAATCAACAATCACACAATTAGTGACAAACATTGGTGGTCAACTGGCCCAAAATGGCTTCAAATATATCTGTTTTTGATAAGCCTTACATTAAACTGCAAAAAATATGTAGTTTGGAGGTTTGAACTGGTTGGCATATGAACCCAAATCCAGTATGAGACACTGATACACGCTCCATCATATCAATGATTATAACTGTGCCGTCAGCAGAACAAAACATCCGACTCGACATACGGCCCTCCAGGGAATCCCTCAAAATCTGACACCAAATTCATCTCACACGTTCATTTCCTCTCTCTCTCTCTCACTAACTCTCCTCCTCTTTCCTCTGTTACATGCATATAATGCCACAATGAGCACGATTCTCACGGATATCAGGCAGGAATCAATTTCCTATTCAACTAGGGTACAGAAACTCAGGCTTTAAGGCAAGAAAAGCTGATAGCAGGAAACTATATTCCCAGACATCATTTCACGCTGTAGTTGAGCTTCCAAGATGAGCAAGACAACATCCAAAAGCACCTCTGAATGTTTCCTCGAGCCTTGAAAATGTACATGCCAGCCCAGTACACCCAATTCCGGCCAGTAAACAGGAAGCGCAGTTTGAAACCATGGCAAGCGGCTTGGACCATCATCAGGTCTACAGCAACTCACAGATCATTATGAGGAAACCTCGATCACAAGAGTAAGAGAAATGGACATGGTTCATAAAATCCGCAGCTGAGTCTCTTCATACATTTTCACTACCTATTGTTCTTATTATTTACGTGCTTGCCAAAACCATAGACATATTATGTCTATGGCCAAAACCATTCACACACTTTTTGCAAACTGGCAAGCAGCATTAATAGCAGCTCTTCTTCTTCTTTGTCTACTTACTACTTCGTCATCATATCAATGTGTGCTCGGCAAGAGTGTTTTGTGCTTGAGCGCCAGCAAGTGGTGTTTTACTGTCACTTCAGCAGCTCCAGGCACCTGAACAAAAGCGCTGATCTCATTGGTCGGACAGTTTTTAACGGGCCACGTCAAAATAAAAAACGAACCCGAGGCGTTTTTTTTTTTTTAAATGGTGGTTTTACATTTTGCGCGTTGGTGTGCACACTAGGCATGTGCCGGTATCAAATTTTCATGTTGCGATTAATTGCTGAAGCTTTTATCACGGTATACGGTATTATCACGATATTGAAATAAGTTGCAAAAAAAGTGTTGTCATACTATAACAGGTTAAATCACTTTCTTATAACAAAAGAACCAAACATTTAAATACAATAAAGCAATACACAAAAATGTATAAAGTAAACAAATATTTAGCTGTCGAAGAATGAATGTGCACTTCAGCGTGTCTCCTCGTTCCGCCATGTGCTCAGCTCATGCACGTCTATTTACATCAGTGCGCTTCCTCTTTGACGTGTTTTTCATTTTAAACGGTTGATGGGTAAAGTATTCTTAAAATTAATTCTAAAAATCTGAATAATTCGTAATAAATAATTATTCACGGTATTTTGAAGTGCCCACGATAACAATATTGTGCATGTTCAATATTGCGGTATATCGTATTACCGTTACCGGCACATGTCTAGTGCACACTCACATTGGCGCCCTTTGTTTAGTCACGAGGCGTTAAACGTCGGCGATAATCGTGTGCAAAAAACGTCCCGGTCTGAACAGGCCTTTAGTAGAGCCCGACCGATATATCGGCGGGCCGATATTAGGCTTTTTCCAAACTACCGGTATCGGCATTTATGATGGCCGATAAATGAATATAAAAAAAAAAAGAAATGGACGAAACACCGCTCAAACACATTGAGTGTTGGCGTTTCATAGTTTGTCCACCAGAGGGCGCTGTACAAAGTGCCGGGTTGGCAACACCAGCTAATCCAGCAGAGCACTGCATTCACAACACAGTTCATGAAGTGCATGTAAGTTGGCAACGAGACATACATTGCTTGAATAACAATAAAAAAAACATCCCCATCAGTTCTCTTAACTCAAATATCATGACAACATTTGTAACTGCCAAGTCCAGTTTTGCTGTTACATGTAAGCCAAGAGAGCTGGTAATTACGCTAGGTTAGGCTACAGTTGACTGACTAAGTTTAACTCGGACAATGTGACCGAATAAGATGCATTTCTTTAATAGTCTGACAGTTTGACAGGATGAGATGTATCATCTCTCCCCTGCCCGTTATTTTGAAAAAGTATATTTCTAAATTATAACTAATCATAGACGCTAACCACAAAGCTAGCTAATGCCATGGCTATCAGCGTGAGACCGCTAACATTAATGCGCTTGGAAATCACAACAAACTTATTCTGCCTAAATAAGGTGATGATTACTGTATTTATAACTAGTATATTTGTAGTTCCAGTCCCTGCATTGTAAATCGTAAGTTAAGCACGTGAAGAGTGAACGAAAGTTCGTTCAGACGCAGCATTAACGAGTCAAATAATGGATTTACTGCATCATCAGTAGTAGATTTTAGAAGGCAGGCACCAAATGATGATTGAAAATGGTTTGTTGTAGCTTGATGGATAGAATTAAAAGAGTGCATGTAAAGGGATAAGCAAGTTGACATTGTAATTATAAGGTAGCTCATATTTATATATAGTTTATATTTTGCTGTTGTTGTTATTTATCAGAACTTCTAGAACTTAACTGAATATTTTTTTCCCCCAGTCTTGCTCAAAGTTATATTTATAAAGCTTACCACATCTATTAATACTGGTAACTTAGATTTTTCGTTTTGTTTTTGTTATTGTGTTTTCGTCCAAACAACTTTGTTTAATATCTAAGTTTGTATTTTTATACATTTTATTTATCAGAACTTTAATATATTTTTTTGTTCCTCTGTTCTGTTGTGACAATAAAACAAACAAGTTTATTTTTAAACTGCATTATCATATTATTTTAGAGAGGCTGAGGGATCATGAATAACTACAAATAACGAATGCAAGGGAAATCTGTTTAAGTGTTTTTTACGCGTTTCTGTTATTTTATTTATTTATTTATTTTTAATATATATCGGCTGATATATCGGAATATTGGATTTTTCAATGACCAAATATTTGTACCGGCCTTAAAAATCTAGCTCTAGCCTTTAGACAAGCAACAAATCCGGAGTTGAACCGGGCCTTGTTTATAAAACTATCGTCGCTGAAATGCAGGGAACAAACAAAGACACTTGGACAACCCCGTTGCTGCTCCGGAAAAACAAACTCCATCCACTGTCCCATTAACGCTGGGTTCTTTGCGAAGCTGTGCAGGGTTGTCTTGCCCTGACAACCAAAAACACACTTCTTTGGTGTAGGGATGGGCATTTCAAGACGTCACCACCACATCAGCACCGAAAACATGGGGATTTGTTTTGGGACGATAATCGCACAAACTATTTGATATTCTATAATTAAATCACCTAATCGAATATTCGAAAATCGCGACCCATCCCTTCTTTGGTGACATTGTTGATTTCGTGAAGTCCTGTGACCGAAGCGCAGCCAATGACTTCCCTAAAGCCGAGCACAGCGCGTTAATGGGCGTGCATTTGCTCTCTCGCTCTGGTCGCCCGTACAAGGACATTTCGCCTTCGTTGACGTCATTTAGACCCATACTCGAAAAAAAACTTTCCGAAACTTGTGATAAACCGGAAGGAGTATTTTTGGCACGGAAAAACTCCATCTAACGTCCAACTTTTTTTTTTAAACCATGTTTAGCATGAGTATCCAAGTCTTTAACGGTGTTAAAAACTCAGTATGCATGAAACAGCATTCACTACAGCAAATCACTACAGATGGATGATAGAATGATTGATGGATGGATGGATGATAGAACAGAATTACACAGAAAGCAAGTAAAGAGCTCCTTTTATAATCCCTGAAGCTGTCGGTCAGTTCAGTGTGAGACTATAACAGAACAATGGTACATTTAATATGAGTAGAATATTTATTAAGTCTGCATTTGGCAGATGCTTTTATCCAAAGCGACTTACAGTGGCCTTATTACATGTGTAACCAAGCGGGATTCGAACCCGGGTCCGCCGGCATGAGAGTCGGACGCTCTAACAATGAGAATAAAGGCTGCAACCCCTAGTGTCAGTCACTAGAGCATCTCTTGAGATCAGAGGAGTGAGGTTTACTCGCACAGCGACTACTAGCTGACCTCCGTTACACTTACACATGCTTTACTTTCACATTTATAATAAGTAAGCATGTAATATTAGCACTTATTAATGCAAAACAATAATAATATGATTAAATTAGCTTTATGATTAAGGTAGCGCCACCAAAATCCCCCCCAAGCGCCACCAAATCAGGTGCTGGTGACTCCATCTCCATCCCCATCACAGAACTTAGTAATTCCAGCGCTATTGCTCTCGCCCTGTATTATACAGAACACACTTTTTAACGCTTGTGGAGTAAATTCAAATGTACCTCTAAATGCTATTTTCACATTTTCATAGTACATTGAGCTATTTTACCACTGAAGATCAGGGTGAATGTGATTTTCTCGAAAGTAATGTTGCTGTAGATGTTACTGACACGCCGTTTTATAATGTTCTCAAGCTCATTGTTACTTAAGGCAGCGCTGTGAATAACCTGCATTAACTGCTCCTGTGTAAGATCTCTGATGATTAATGAGTGCTGGATGTGTCACTGCAGGGTTCCTCGGTGTTCCTCTGGTCCTGTAGGGAGTTCAACTCTCTCACCTGCAGAGGAAACACATCTTGCATGCAGATATTATAATGTGTGTGTGTGTGTGTGTGTGTGTTGGGGGGGGGGGGGTAAAGTAGGACACAGCTGGCTGTACAGATGTCACCAATCTACAGGCGTGTTTAGGCCTTGTGACAGGAAAAAAAGGTGTGTGCATTTCATCAGTCTTTAGTGTGTAATGTTGGCGTTTGAGCATGAAAGCGTCCCTCCAGCGGGAGTTCTTCTCTATATCAGTGTTTCTAAACTCCTGAAACGCCTAGTCTTGATTTTTCTTCCGGGAACCAACACATCACAATATTCCTCATTTAATAATTAATACGCAGAATAACGGGGCGGGGCCTGCTTGAGTTAGTTAGTAGTGTGTTCAAACCATAGACTGTATAAAAATATGGACGTAGTGTCCGTGACGTCACCCATAGGATTCTGTAGAGCAGTTTTGAAGCGTAAAGTACGTTCGAGTGGCCGTCGCCATCTTGGCACCGCCCGGATAACAGAAAATGGGCAAAGAGGCGGGACGTGGGCGGAGCTGAGGTGACGTAATGATTAACAGACAGCAGATAAATGGCTATCCACCTGTCACTCAAAGTGGCCACGCCCTTAATTATGCAAAACTTTAAGGCTTTATATAATGTAAACGAATGAGTTATAAATAAATTCACCCCCTCACAGTCGTCATGAAGGGCAAAATTAGCTGTACACACACAAAAAAAAAGGTTCTATTTGGCACCAAAAATGGTTCTTGGTTCGTAATCATAGGGGAACCTTTTTTTAGTGCTATATAGCACCAATTTTGGTGCTTCAGTGGTTCTTCAGAGGTTCTTCAGAGGTGCTATATAGCACCTTAGTCAAAGAACCGGTGAAGAACCTCTGAAGAACCGCTGAAGAACCTCTGAAGCACCAAAATTGGTGCTATATAGCACTAAAAACGGTTCCCCAATGATTACGAGCCAAGAACCATTTTTGGTGCCATATAGAACCTTTTTTTTTAGAGTGTATAGACGAAATGCACAATTTGTCCCAGACTGTAAACATGTGTTCTTCAGCTGTAAAGTTGGGCATTTTAACATGAGCTCAATGAGATTCTGCTCCTTCTGGAGTCTGTCTCTAGTGGCCAGTCCATGAACTGCAGTTTAAGTCACTTCCGTATCGGCTTCAAGAGAAACTGCGGGAGGAGCCGCTTGGCTGAAACTGGTGGTTATGGTAAGGGGTGGGACATTTCTCAAACATCTTGAGCTTTCTTCTGGAACAAACATGTTAAAATATTCCTCCGTGAGTTCACGTCTGAGGCCCAGAATAAAGTTGAATAAAGTTGATTTTTTGCGCACAAAAACCATTCTCCTCGCTTCATAAAGTTATTGTAGAATCACTGTAGTGAGACGGACTTTGTAACGACGTCTTTAGTACCTTTTGAGGGTCTTGAGATGTCATTGCTGCCAGTGGAGGCCTTTCTGAGCCATCGGATTTCAATTCTTCATTTGTGTTCCGAAGATGAGGAACGGGTGTAGAATGACATGAGGTTAAGTAATTAATGACAGAATTTTCATTTTTGGGTGAACTAACCCTTTACATAAAATATGGACAACTGTGGTATTTTGTGGAGGTTAAAACTATTACAATATAAATAGTTATCTCTAATGTTCAAGAATCCCGACGTGCAAACTAAATCCAGCGGTGTAGAGTCATCATTAATTGAAGTGTTGCTAAAGGGAGCGAGGATATATCATTTCACTTGATCCAATTCCTTGCGTCTTTTCCTTGAGTCCTTCCCGCGCATCCTGAAGGGAAAACACGAGGAAAGGAAACAAGGATGCACAAATAAGAATTGAGAAGCACCCAGAGCGTTACTGACAGACTGGGAAGAGACGAGCTGCAACAATGGAGAATATGAGGAAAATAATCAACATTCAAGCAGGAAAACCGCCGCCAGTGCATAAAAACACCTTTAAGACCGACAGAAACTTGTGCCAAACTAGGCTAACGGTAATTCTGCAAATCAGTCAGGGTGAATGTCACACTGCGAAATAGCAAAATGTGCATAATTACACAATTAGGTAATTACCCAGAGAGTCACTGACAGAAAGGAGCTGACGTGAACTACAGACGAGGAGAAGAGACGTCTTCCACTATGAATGTGCACTGTTATATTCACCGCTGTCATAATGATGCCTCAGGCCTAATTATTGAACTTTTATGACGGAAATGAGAGTGACGGATGTGTCTGGAAAGTTTTTAAGTTCTCATATGAGTGTTTCCATGGCAACTATGAGATCTATAATGTGAAAGCCCCACTGTTTGGCCTATTTCTACAGTAAAACATCACTGAGATTAACATCATCCGTTAATCGGACACAAAAAACAACAACCAACTGATCTGCTTTTATAGTTTAATAAAATAAAGAGCAAACCAACACTTGAACGAGTTGTTTTCAAGCATGTTTCATCTTTCCTCTCACAGTATATCAGCTGGACGTCAAGTTTCAAAAGGGGCCACTCAACAGAGACTGCATTACTGTCGGTCCCTGAAGCCCTCAGTCCTCGTCCTCCTCGATCTATCAGCTAAAATGCCATTTAGTTTTAGTCATATTTTAGTCCCCTGAATTGTTTTTAGTTTTAGTCGACTAAATATCATAAGATTTTAGTCGACTAAATCTACTGTAGATTTAGTCTCCTAAAATCTAATGAGTATAGTTAAATTGTAATAGTACAATTCAAGCTCCATTTAATTTTGACATCATTTTGTTTTTGACATTAAAAATACACGAAAGAGCTCAATTCACTTTTTTGTTTGTTTTTTTAAAAACATCTATATAGTTTTTATAACTTTATTTCTTTTAGTTAGTAGGCCATATCAGGTAAAGCTAAAGCTTCAAATAAATTTGTTTATTTATTTTTAATTTCAGTTAACATTTATTTGATTTCAAGTAAAGATTTTTTTTTTAAATGGTTTTAGTGAACTATTATAACCCTGATACTTTATTGAATATGTGTCAAATACTGGTCTTTCCTCCTGACTAAGAATTAAATGGGAATTAAATGAAATACAGTTTATTGTGTAACCAAATACGAATATACTGTATAATGAGTGACTTTTAAATTATAAACAAGCTCGAAATACACAGGGACTCTTATTTTGAAATGCCTGCGCCTCTGTTGCAGTTGCAGCTGCTCGTTCAAGTTCAGGAGATAAAATATGCGTTATTACAACCGTCTAAAACATATTACTATATAAACATCGTAAAGTAAACACTGTCATTATTCATCAGCATTAGTTCATATACAATTGCGTGGCATAAATGTGTGTTATTCATCGACTGTGAGCCGCTGGAGCGCTGGATTGGGGATGCGTGAGCCTGGAGAAGCACAACAGCGCCGTGTTTTCCAGCGGTTAGATCAGCACGTTCGAATCAAATGTGCGCATCTGTTACACTGGACATCAGTTCTGACTGGATCTCTTCCCTAATCGTCCCTCCCTAACATTTTCCTATCGTTTTTATTTGTTGACGAAAATTACAGTAAGTTTTCGTCATAGTTTTAGTCATCGAACACTAGTTTTTATTTAGTTATCGTCTCGTTTTCGTCAGTGAAAAAAGGTCGTTGACGAAAATTATGACGAAAATTATTCGTCAACGAAATTAACACTGCCCCCATCTCTGGCCATCACAGGGACTCCACTCCACTGGTTTGGGTCCCATCACACAAGTAGGTCGTTCAAGGTTGCCTGGAAAGAACAGGTATCCAAAGCACATCGACTGACCACAGGGGTTCCTCAGGGCTCAGTGCTTGGACCTCTCCTCTTCTCCATTTACACTACATCACTGGGACCCATCATAAAGGCTTCTCATATCATTGCTATGCTGATGAGACACAGCTCTACCTTTCATGATCTCACAGTAGCTACACGAATCTGGCAGACATCTCTAGCCTGGCTCCGCCCTCCTACGTACTTCCGCTCAATTTTAATTTTTCCTTCAGTACTCCGTCTGACATTGCAGTATATTTTTTCTCCGGTCAAATTTTAACCGGTCCAATCAGCGAACAAAGGGAGTGGCTGAGAACGATGACGTTGATGTCGTGCGTTAGTTTGAGATGACATCCGTCACGACTAGGGTTGGGTAACGTTCACATTTTAACCGGTATCGTACGGACCAACGGTACCATTTTTCGGTACTTTAGGGATGTTTACATCAATAACTGCAAAGAACCTGTAAGTCGTTTATAGAAGTGTTATTGACATTATGCCAGAGCTGCTGGTCTCTGTCTGTGATGTTTGTTTACTGTAATATTTACTAGTAAATATTAGGCTACTAGCTACTTAATTTAATTTTATTTAAAAACAACCATATTATTATTTTTTCTTTTTAATTTCATTTCTATGAAACGATTTCCCACACATTCTGTTTTGTGTATTTTCTGGTAATCAAATGAAGACTAAAGACATTAATTTAATTTATCATTTAATTTAATTAAACTTTTTTGTCAAACAAAGTGCTGCACAACTGAGCTTTATAGAAAGAAAAATTGTAATTCATTAATTAAAAAATAAAGTTTTAATAATGTATTATTATTACATTCTAAATTCTACTGTACAACAGTGATGTATTTGTCAAGTTAGCCACACTTTTATTTTGACAGGTTGCTGTGAAGAACTTTGAGTTTCTGTGTGTTTATGATATGACGGTAGTTTTTCTCAAATGAAACAGTAAAATGCTCATAAAGTGACTCTCAGTGGCTCTGGAGATGACGTTCATGCATTCATGTCCTCATATGAGACGGCAGAGACCGCCATGCGCGATTCTGAGAGAGTGTGTGTGTGTGTGTGTGTGTGGTAAACCGCGCATCAACACCATTAATTCACACATACGCAGGATTCATATTTAAATAGTCTTTTTGCGGTTTAATATTTCACAGACACTAGTCTGCATCACCAGATGCGTTCTCAGGTACTGAAATTTGATACCGATTGATTTAACGTATGTTCAGAGCGCGCGCCGCTCTCACTCGCTGAAATCTGCACTCAAAGCAGAGATAAACGTGGGATGTATGCAGGAGATTCACTCATCATACAGTGGTTGACTATTTTTGTTCTATTTCAGCAGCGAAAATGGTTTCAAACAAACACAGCAGAACCACAGCGCATCTGATATGACTGGCATAACGCTGGCGAATTTAGGGACCGTCTCTAAAGTTACACACAACATTGGTAACGTTATACACGTTTCTGACTTCAATAGCATTTGAAGAGAATGACAGTCATAAAACTGACTGTAAAGTGTTCATCTAGGTGTCAGGTATGATGCACACATTTTGATATTTAATAAAATAAACTGTCAAATCATATGGAAATATGGATATGCATTATTTGACTAGGATACTGTTTGGGCTCTAACACAAAACATGCTAGATTTAAATGCATAATTGCTGACCACTGTAAATATATTCTCAAGCAATATTATCATCAGAGATAATATTAGAGATTATATTTACGACAAATTATTATTATTATTTATGCGTTGCTATTGACGACGACCATTATAAGGAAGGAAATCTCACAGAATAGAATCAAGCTTTAAAAAGTGCATAGAGCTGCTTGATTTATTTGTTGTTTGTTGATTTTCAAATATAAAACTTGTTGAAATGTTTTAAGTGTGTGCATCTGTTCTTTTTGAACACTTTCATCTCATTTGAACAAAACTGTGATAATATTGATAACCGTGATAATTTGGGTCACTATAATCGTGATATTAAATTTCCATACCGTTTCATCCCTAGTTGTAACAATGCATATTTTATCTCCTCATCTGAACTTGAATGAGCTCCTGCAATTGCAATAGTAAGGCGAGATTTCAAAATAAGAGTCCTGGTGTATTTTGAGCTTGTTTATAATTAAAAGTCACGCATTATATATTTGTTTTAGGTTACACAATAAACTGTATTTCATTTAATTCCCATTTAATTCATAGTCAGGAGGAAAGACCAGTATTTGACACATATTCAATAAAGTATCAAGGTTATAATAGTTCACTAAAACCATTAAAAAAAATCTTCATTACTTGAAATTAAATAATGTTAACTGAAATAAAATAAAAAATAAACAAACTTATTTGAAGCTTTAGCTTAACCTGATATGGCCTACTGACTAACACAGAAATACAGAGTTATAAAAACTATATAGAGATGTTTTTAAAAAACAAACAAAAAAGTGAATTGAGTGTATTTTTAATGTCAAAAACAAAATGATGTCAAAATGTTAGTTCAAGTGACAGTCGGTTATGTAAGGCTTAAATGCTTAATGTATTACAATTGAACTAAACTCATTAGATTTTAGGAGACTAAAACTAGACTAAAACTAGAAACAATTCAGGTGACTAAAATATGACTAAAACTAAATCAAAATTTGCTGTGAAAATTAACACTGGAGGGGAGGGGCTTACCGATAGGTCAATTCGGTCGGTGCTATTAAAGGTCCCGTTCTTCGTGTTTTTTTGAAGCTTTGATTGTGTTTACAGTGTGCAATATAACATGTGTTCATGTTTCGCGTGTAAAAAAACACAGTATTTTTCACACAATGTACTTATCTGTGTACCGCTGTTTCCACTGTCCTAAAAACGGCTGGTGATTTCCTCTTTCTATGAAGTCCCTCCTTCAGAAATACGTAACGAGTTCTGATTGTGCCAGCGCTTACCGTGTTGTAATTCGACCGCAGCTTAGCGCACGTGCCAGCAGTTCCTGTGTTGTGATTCGACAGCAGCTTAGCGCATGTTGGAAAGGTCACGCCTCTTAACGGAGAGATGTATGCGTTCAATAATCTCTACAGCGTCCCTGGGAAAGCCAAACAAAGGTGATTTGACTCCTGAATGAAAATAACAGCGTCTCGATGACATGGCGATAAACACACTCAACGCAACAGTTCCTTTTCTCCACGCGACACGTCCGCTTCCCCACGTGGGACAGCAACAAGACCGCGCCCCCTTTTTCGCGTTTCTTTGTGGGCGGAGGTTAGTCTGTTCTACTGCTCTACTGACGTAATTAAAGAAGGAAGTACCAGGATGTAGTCCAAGCCAGCCGTTCGCTGTAGGCTTTGAAAGGGAACTTCTGTTAAATAAAATATCTCGCTTGGCATTGAACTTTGAGCTTTATAATTTTACAGGTATTATTTATGCTCTAACAGCAACATTACACACTAACTAAAGTTTGAACAATGGGATCATGCGGAATGGGACCTTTAAAAGTACAGAGTTCAGTATCCAACCCTAGTCACGACCAAACGTTCGCAATTGGTTATGGCAGATCCAATATTTTTAAACTTCAACAGAGTACCCGCCTTCAAGAAAGTAAACGCTTGTCAATGGACAGTGGCCAGTAGGGTAGGACCAGGCTAAGACGTCTCAGCATGGATGAATGAACATCACCTGCAGCTCAACCTGGCAAAGACTGAGCTTCTCGTCTTCTCTGCAATCCGACTCTACAACACGACTTCACCATCCAGCTCGGCTCATTCTTGATTTCCCCTTCAAGGTCGGTCAGAAATCTTGGAGTAACCTTTGATGACCAACTGTCCTTCAAAGACCACATTTCATGCAAGATAATCTACGCAATATTTCTGAAATAATCAGCTAATATTTCTGTAGCAGGTAGGTCGTCGAATCCATGCCTATAGAGAAGAAAACCCTTTCTAGTCCCTGCCCAGCGTGATTTGTGTCAAAGCATTAGTCCGGTTGTTGGATGAGAGAGAGATTATTTGTCATAAACACTGTAGGAATCTGTGGAAGAACGGGTTGATCTTTGGTTGACCAATCAGCGGAAAGGGGAGTTTCATGCCCGCCCACACGTGGAAATCGAATATTCAAGCCTTTTATCCATTTTCTATCCCTGAACCCAAAAATATAAAATCAAGCTGAATTCTCGTTTTGTAATTTTTTGGGGAAAAATGAATAAATTAGCCATTTTCTCAGTTTTCAAGATTCAATACTAAATCGAAAAACGAATGAATGGACCCACACTGCACCTTTAATGCTTCAACATATTATTATTATTAATTATTTAATATTATCTAATATTTACATTTTATTTCAGCGTTGTCAAATAACACAAATGTTTCTAGCCCTTGTTGAAACCAGCCAAACGCTGGGCTGGGAAAAGCTCTGGGACGTTTATATTCGGGTCAAAACGTAGCAGAACTGCTGCTTAGTCCTTAAAAAAGAAAGCAGTAGTTTTCTGGAAGAAAACGAGAGAGAAAAATGAGACCCACTCTGACAGACTGAAAAAAAAAAAATTGTGTTACTGCACCTACAGAATAAATCTAAAATCTAGGCTGATCTCTACAGTTGCTAGGGTTTTACTATGTGGTTGCTAGGCTCACGTAAAAAGTCTCCACCCGTAAAGTCAGTATGAAATGTCTTTTATCTCGTATTGTGCCGTATATCCGAGTGAAACGCTTCTCAAACAAGAACAAATGTAGGGCGGGGCTTGATTTAGTCTGTGGGGAATTGATTGGATGGTTGTGGTTTGCTATTGGCTGATCTCATGTGAGTGACAGGTTGGCCCCGCCCTCGTCATCAGAGAAGAGATGAAGAGAGAGGGGAAGATATTCAGATTCAAGATTACCAGGAACATGAATTTAACACAATAATGATATGCACGGATAAATCATTTATAATAAACTAGTTGAGTAAAGTCTGATGACAAACTTTGATGATGGCTTGATAAAGCAAGGTCTGAAAGTTTACTTTGAACAGCTTGAAGTTTGAAGGTTTTACTGAGAGAAAGTAAAAAACTAACATGATTAGCACATGTTGCTAGTATGATTTGACATTGTTACCAAGTTTTATTTGATTAGAATGTTTGCTAACATGTTGTAAACATTTTGTTACCATGATTTAACACAATCATGCTGATTTTAGCATGTTGATAGCATGATTAACATGTTTCTAACAAGCTTTAACATGTTGTTTACATGTAACATGTTAACAGCATTATTTAGCATATTGCTAGTATGAATTAACATTGTTAGCATTTTTAACATCATGATTAGCATGTTGTTAGCATGCTATGATTGACATGTTGCATGATTTAACACATTGCAACAACCTAGTGGCTAACATGGTTTAGCATGTTGTAGCATGATTAACATCTTGCTAACATGAATTAACATTTTGGCAACATGATTTAACACATTGTTAGCATGTTTTAACATGTTGATAGCCATCATAGTCATCAAGGTTTGCTACTGATAGACGGCTTAAATACTCTAGAAGTCTTATTGTCTAAGTTTTGACCCCCTCGATAAAAGTCTATGAAACTTTGCGTAGTTTTGATCATACATTTAACGAAAATCGTAAGTCTGATACGTTAGAGTTTGGTGGTTGTAGATTGAAATCTCTAGGAGGAGATCCTGTGGCTTTGTCAAGCCAACATAATAATGCAATATTCAATAAAAAACATAAGAATTGCCCATTTTAATGTCACGTCTCTATGGGATATTTTCACCTATTGTATCGTCCATCAGGTGGAAATCGAGTAAAAGTCACATGACTTGAGGAATCAATGGTTTAATACTCAGTGTCAAGGGTTTGTTGAAATCAATATCCCTCAGAATGAGCGATATAAAGATTAGTGACTGAGCAAACGAGAGGAAAAGCTTCAAGACGGCCTTCTGATAAAACAGTGGAGGAGAAGAACTCGACGCATGATTGACAGGAAGGCAAATATCAAGGAGAAGCAGCAGAAACACACCTTTGATATGAGCGAGGTGTGAATCTTCTTGATGACGTCGTCCATCTCCATGAGCTTGGGTCCTATCAGAGAGCTGTGCGGGCCGCTGATGTGCCCGATGTGATCCAGACCCAGGTAATGCAGGATGAGAATATCCCAGTCGTCCCGCTTCAGAGTGCCGTCCAGATGACGGGTCACGTTATTGTCCACCTGAGGGAAAGAGACGGAAAGATTCAAATCAATCATGAGGAACCAAACTGCCCTAGTGGTAGGGGCAACAAAAATATCATCTCAATATTTTCAGGGATCATATCGATAACGATAATTAGACGATATTTTAGTGTGTTATTGTACTTTGGTAGGTTTAGGACAGCCGTGGTCAGTTCACAGCATTGGCAGAAATCATCTTTTCCAATAAGTTTCAATTGATTTTTACCTTTTTGAAGCCATTCTAACCTCATTAAATGCATGCATCATCTTTTGTGCCAAATTCTTACATTTAATCGATTTTAATTAATAATAAGTCACAATAGGTCTGTTACCAATCAAATTAAATTGATATTTGCAGGTCAGAGGAAACACAGAAGCTGCGTCTGCAGTGGATTTAGATCATTTACACACTGTTTAATGAGCTCAGAGGGACAGGAATGAGATTAACCTGCGGTTACACACGCACAAATACACTCACCTAAAGGATTATTAGGAACACATACTAATACTGTGTTTGACCCTTTCGCCTTCAGAACTGCCTTAATTCTACGTGGCATTGATTCAACAAGGTGCTGAAAGCATTCTTTAGAAATGTTGGCCCATATTGATAGGAGAGCATCTTGCAGTTGATGGAGATTTGTGGGATGCACATCCAGGGCACGAAGCTCCCGTTCCACCACATCCCAAAGATGCTCTATTGGGTTGAGATCTGGTGACTGTGGGGGCCATTTTAGTTCAGTGAACTCATTGTCATGTTCAAGAAACCAATTTGAAATGATTGGAGCTTTGTGACGGTGCATTATCCTGCTGGAAGTAGCCATCAGAGGATGGGGACATGGTGCTCATAAAGGGATGGACATGGTCAGAATTGCTCAGGTAGGCCATGGCATTTAAACTATGCCCAATTGGCACTAAGGGGCCTAAAGTGTGCCAAGAAAACATCCCCCACACCATTACACCACCACCACCAGCCTGCACAGTGGAAACAAGGCATGATGGATCCATGTTCTCATTCTGTTTACGCCAAATTCTGACTCTATCATCTGAAATCGAGACTCATCAGACCAGGCAACATTTTTCCAGTCTTCAACTGTCCAATTTTGGTGAGCTCGTGCAAATTGTCGCCTCTTTTTCCTATTTGTAGTGGAGATGAGTGGTACCCGGTGGGGTCTTCTGCTGTTGTAGCCCATCCGCCTCAAGGTTGTGTGTGTTGTGGCTTCACAAATGCTTTGCTGCATACCTCGGTTGTAACGAGTGGTTATTTCAGTCAAAGTTGCTCTTCTATCAGCTTGAATCAGTCGGCCCATTCTCCTCTGACCTCTAGCATCAACAAGGCATTTTCTCCCACAGGACTGCCGCATACTGGATGTTTTTCCCTTTTCACACCATTCTTTGTAAACCCTAGAAATGGTTGTGCGTGAAAATCCCAGTAACTGAGCAGATTGTGAAATACTCAGACCGGCCCGTCTGGCATCAACAACCATGCCACGCTCAAAATTGCTTAAATCTCCTTTCTTTCCCATTCTGACATTCAGTTTGGAGTTCAGGAGATTGTCTAGACCAGGACCACACCCCTAAATGCATTGAAGCAACTGCCACGTGATTGGTTGATTAGATAATTGCATTAATGAGAAATTGAACAGGTGTTTCTGCTATACAGTTATAAATATTTCATTCATTTACATTACAAGCATCAGAATTTCATCACTTTTTGTCCATATAAATATCATAATCTGCACCAAATTGCATATTTTTGCTCAGTTTGGGCCTTTGAATAAAATTGAGCATTTTTTCCCTTCATATTCTCACTATATCAGATAATATCTGCCATAAAACCCTGATGTATCAAATATTATACTCCAAAATAAAAAAAACACATGCAAACTAACTTTCTTTAAAAAAATACTTTGTCTAAAGGTTTATTTAATTTGTCTGTTCTATAAAAAAATATAAAAAAGATCGTTATTTCACATGTCAGGCTATAAACTGCATTGGAAAATCTTTCACCGTCATGTGAAACAACTATTTTTCCAGCAAGAATCATTAAACAACAGTAAATGTGACGCGCCTCAACTCTATATGACACACACTGTGAGTTTAGCTCCTCTCACCTCGGTGTAGTCGGACACGAAGAACGAGGTCGTGCCGTCGTGCTCCATGAACTGTTTGGGGAAGAGTCGAACCCAAGTGTCGTCGCCGTAGAAGATGATCCGTTTGCCGGCGCTCTTGGCCTGCCAGATGAGGTTATCCTCCAGCAGAGCCGGAGAGTTCAGGTTCATCACCACGTCTATGAAACCCGGGATGCTGCCGGTGGTCAGGGCCTGATGACAGAACACAAACAATGCTGTTAAAGAGGAGCTATCATGCTTTATTCACATCTTCATCTCTCTTTAGTGTGTAATGTTGCTGTTTGAGCATGAAAAAGATCTGCAATTATCCTCATTTAAAGGGGTCCTATTATGCCTAATATTTAACATAAGTCTCTGATGTCCCCAGAGTGTGTGTGTGTGTGTGTGTGTGTGTGTGTGTGTGTGTGTGTGTGTGTGTGTGTGTGTGTGTGTGTGTGTGTGTGTGTGTGTGTGTGTGTGTGTGTGTGTGTGTGTGTGTGTGGACTGGTAATCCCTACGTTATGGGGACAAAATGTCCCCACAAAGATGGCAATATCCGAAATCCTCATCCTTGTGGGGACATTTTTAGGTCCCCATGAGGAAAACATCTTATAAATCAGACTAAGTGATGTTTTTTGAAAATGTAAAAATGCAGAATGTCTCCTATGATGGGTAGGTTTAGGGGCAGTGTGTGTGCGTGTGTGTGTGATGGGTAGGTTTAGGGGCAGGGGCAGTGTGTGTGTGTGTGTGTGTGTGTGTGTGTGTGTGTGTGTGTGTGTGTGTGTGTGTGTGTGTGTGTGTGTGTGTGTGTGTGTGTGTGTGTGTGTGTGTGTGTGTGTGTGTGTGTGTGTGTGTGTGTGTGTGTGTGTGTGTGTGTGTGTGTGTGTTGGGTAGGTTTAGGGGCAGGGGCAGTGTAGGGGGATAGAAAATACGGTTTGTACGGTATAAAAACCATTACGCCTATGGAAAGTCCCCATAAAACATGAAAACCCAACGTGTGTGTGTGTGTGTGTGTGTGTGTGTGTGTGTGTGTGTGTGTGTGTGTGTGTGTGTGTGTGTGTGTGTATCAGCTCAAAATACCCCACAGATCATTTTTTATAGCACTTTTTGAGGGTGAGTGTGTCACTTTAAATGCAAATGAGCTGCTGCTGCCGCCCACTTTCAGGAAGAGGGCGGAGCTTCAAGAGCTCATGTTAGCAGCTCTGATTACCTCACACACACACACACTGAACATGACAGAAACTGCTCAGCCTTTTATGATCAAGCCAGAGTCGGACAATGATGGAGAGACTCCAGAAGAAGAGACGACATGTAGAACGAGACAGGATGTTTCTGAAGGGATAGTTGATGAGTTTATGAGTTAACCATCTTCAGTCATTGATTAGCATATTCTGTCAAGACACGATATTGCGCAACTAAACTTGATACTGTTACATGATTGGCTGTTAGCGTGTCACTCCCTAGTTTACTAGGTTACCAGAGAGCGAGTGCCTTTGTTCATGCAACCAAACTTGCTTCGCAACCTCTGGTTTCTTCCGACGAATAAAAAAAATTATCGAACGTTTTAATCTAACGCATTTTTTATTGATATTGATTACGTGTCTATCGCGATTAGGGTTGGGTATCGTTTGGGGTTTTTCGATACCGGTGCCAAACCGATACTTTTAAAACGGTACCAGTGCCTGAACCGATACTTAAAAATAAAAAAGAGCCACAAAACGTGGTGGATGAGATTAAAGAGTGTTTTTTTTATTGATTTTTTTATTATTATTATTTAAATTGAACAATTTATTACAAGTTTAAAGTATACTTAAATACATAAATATAAATAAATACAAAACACAATTTACTTAACAAATTCACAGCAAAACTAAAGCCACCTAACCCGACTACAACAGGCCTAATATAACTCTAATAACAGTTACAGTAATAACAGCAGTCGTCTGTATTCTTGCTCTGCTACAAACCAGCTTCAAGCTTCAGCTTTATTTTGCAGAAATATGATCATATTCTCGGGCTAAATATTGTAGAGCGCATCGCCTTATTGTTTCCATGGCGACGCTTCATTTTTCTCACATGAGACACGCAGCCGCAATAGCGCTGACAGCTCAGCTGTATCGGGTTTATTTACTTTTTTATTCAAAATATTCACACACTTGCTTAACTATGTCATGAACTACCTGATATTCTGATTTTCAAATATGTGTGAGTGGATGTGTGTTAGTTATACATTTTTGTTTTGCAATTTTCTATTGAGTATTGTTTGTTACTGTGTTGCCCTGTGGCCGGTTCTCCACTGGTCCTTCATGACCCTGTGGCCGGTTCTCCACTGGTCCTTCATGACCCTGTGGCCGGTTCTCCACTGGTCCTCCATGACTCTGTGGCCGGTTCTCCACTGGTCCTCCATGACTCTGTGGCCGGTTCTCCACTGGTCCTTCATGACCCTGTGGCCGGTTCTCCACTGGTCCTTCATGACCCTGTGGCCGGTTCTCCTCTGGTCCTTCATGACCCTGTGGCCGGTTCTCCACTGGTCCTCCATGACTCTGTGGCCGGTTCTCCACTGGTCCTTCATGACCCTGTGGCCGGTTCTCCACTGGTCCTTCATGACCCTGTGGCCGGTTCTCCTCTGGTCCTTCATGACTCTGTGGCCGGTTTTCCACTGGTCCTCCATGACCCTGTGGCCGGTTCTCCACTGGTCCTTCATGACCCTGTGGCCGGTTCTCCACTGGTCCTTCATGACCCTGTGGCCGGTTCTCCTCTGGTCCTTCATGACCCTGTGGCCGGTTCTCCACTGGTCCTCCATGAACTTGTGGCCGGTTCTCCACTGGTCCTCCATGACCCTGTGGCCGGTTCTCCACTGGTCCTCCATGACCCTGTGGCCGGTTCTCCACTGGTCCTCCATGACCCTGTGGCCGGTTCTCCACTGGTCCTCCATGACCCTGTGGCCGGTTCTCCACTGGTCCTTCATGACCCTGTGGCCGGTTCTCCACTGGTCCTTCCATGACCCTGTGGCCGGTTCTCCACTGGTCCTCCATGACCCTGTGGCCGGTTCTCCACTGGTCCTTCATGACCCTGTGGCCGGTTCTCCACTGGTCCTCCATGAACTTGTGGCCGGTTCTCCACTGGTCCTCCATGAACTTGTGGCCGGTTCTCCACTGGTCCTTCATGACCCTGTGGCCGGTTCTCCACTGGTCCTCCATGAACTTGTGGCCGGTTCTCCACTGGTCCTCCATGACCCTGTGGCCGGTTCTCCACTGGTCCTTCATGACCCTGTGGCCGGTTCTCCACTGGTCCTTCATGACCCTGTGGCCGGTTCTCCACTGGTCCTCCATGAACTTGTGGCCGGTTCTCCACTGGTCCTTCATGACCCTGTGGCCGGTTCTCCACTGGTCCTCCATGACCCTGTGGCCGGTTCTCCACTGGTCCTTCATGACCCTGTGGCCGGTTCTCCACTGGTCCTTCATGACCCTGTGGCCGGTTCTCCACTGGTCCTTCATGACCCTGTGGCCGGTTCTCCACTGGTCCTTCATGACCCT
Organism: Gobio gobio; assembly: GCF_949357685.1. NCBI lineage: Eukaryota > Metazoa > Chordata > Actinopteri > Cypriniformes > Gobionidae > Gobio > Gobio gobio. The sequence goes on from NC_137109.1 coordinate 49,641,429, forward strand.
GTGGCCGGTTCTCCACTGGTCCTTCATGACCCTGTGGCCGGTTCTCCACTGGTCCTTCATGACCCTGTGGCCGGTTCTCCACTGGTCCTTCATGACCCTGTGGCCGGTTCTCCACTGGTCCTTCATGACCCTGTGGCCGGTTCTCCACTGGTCCTTCCATGACCCTGTGGCCGGTTCTCCACTGGTCCTCCATGACCCTGTGGCCGGTTCTCCACTGGTCCTTCATGACCCTGTGGCCGGTTCTCCACTGGTCCTCCATGACCCTGTGGCCGGTTCTCCACTGGTCCTTCATGACCCTGTGGCCGGTTCTCCACTGGTTCTTCATGACCCTGTGGCCGGTTCTCCACTGGTCCTTCATGACCCTGTGGCCGGTTCTCCACTGGTTCTTCATGACCCTGTGGCCGGTTCTCCACTGGTCCTTCATGACCCTGTGGCCGGTTCTCCACTGGTCCTCCATGACCCTGTGGCCGGTTCTCCACTGGTCCTTCATGACCCTGTGGCCGGTTCTCCACTGGTCCTTCATGACCCTGTGGCCGGTTCTCCACTGTTCCTTCATGACCCTGTGGCCGGTTCTCCACTGGTCCTTCATGACCCTGTGGCCGGTTCTCCACTGGTCCTTCATGACCCTGTGGCCGGTTCTCCACTGGTCCTTCATGACCCTGTGGCCGGTTCTCCACTGGTCCTCCATGACCCTGTGGCCGGTTCTCCACTGGTCCTCCATGACCCTGTGGCCGGTTCTCCACTGTTCCTTCATGACCCTGTGGCCGGTTCTCCACTGGTCCTTCATGACCCTGTGGCCGGTTCTCCACTGGTCCTTCATGACCCTGTGGCCGGTTCTCCACTGGTCCTTCATGACCCTGTGGCCGGTTCTCCACTGGTCCTTCATGACCCTGTGGCCGGTTCTCCACTGGTCCTCCATGAACTTGTGGACGGTTCTCCACTGGTCCTTCATGACCCTGTGGCCGGTTCTCCACTGGTCCTTCACTTTTGATAGAGACTGACCACTGCAGATCGGAAACACCCCACAAGAGCTGCAGTTTTGGAGATGCTCTGACCCAGTCGTCTATCCGTCACAATCTGGCCCTTGTCAAACTCGCTCAAATCCTTACGCTTGCCCATTTCTCCTGCTTCTAACACATCAACTCTTAGGACAAAATGTTCACTTGCTGCCTAATATATCCCACCCACTAACAGAGATCATCAGTGTTATAATGTTATGCCTGATCTGTGATAAAAACAGGACAGAACATTCGCCTGTATAAAAGTTGACAGCTCCATTTATGAGGGGAAACACACTCAACACACACACACACACTCTCACACACACTCTCACACACACTCTCACACACACACTCTCACACACACTCTCACACACACTCTCACACACACTCTCACACACACTCTCTCACACACTCTCACACACTCTCACACACACTCTCACACACTCTCACACACACACACACACACACACACACACACACACACACACACACACACACACACACACACACACACACACACACACACATAGTGTTTTCATCTTTTATGGGGACTTTCCATAGGCGTAATGGTTTTTATACCGTACATACCGTATATTCTATCCCCCTACACTGCCCCTACACTGCCCCTAAACCTAACCCTCACAGGAGACATTCTGCAATTTTACATTTTCAAAAAACATCACTTAGTCTGATTTATAAGATGTTTTCCTCATGGGGACCTAAAAATGTCCCCACAAGGATGAGGATTTCGGATATTGCTATCTTTGTGGGGACATTTTGTCCCCATAACGTGATGATTACCAGTCACACACACACACACACACACACACACACAAACAATGGCTGGATTTCTGATGTACTTGAAAGATGTCTCAGCTCATAAAGTCTCTGATTATATAAAAGCGCGAGTCTAAATGTAAATGACCAGAGATGCAAAAATAGGCCAGATGCATCATTAGCTATTCTGGGAACAGAATCACAAACTCTTTGTAGTTTCACGCGGAGAAAAACACAACATGAAACCTTTCCCTCGCCCTCCTGGAAAAGCCAAGCATTAATTCCCCTCACCCAGACCCTCGTCTCTCAGGAACGAATCATCTAATGATGAAAACAAGACACACACACACACACACACACACACACACACACACTCCACGAGAGCGGACCACCCCTCCTGTTTGCGCTGTAGATTATAATGAGGGTATTGATTGCGTGTCTGTTAGTGTACACAACACAATTACTGTGGTCTAGCGTAACGCGCCTCTAAGTGATGATTAACACACAGCTCGTTCTGGAGAGGGAATGACAGCAGTGACATCACTATTACACTCGTCCCTCACAGGTGTTTCCATCCCTCGCTCTATCGCTCTATCGTGTTGCTTTCTGAACGCAAGAGTTTGATGTTATAAACGAACTGCTTTTACAGAATCTTTTGCAACAGTATAAATGTCTTTATGTCACTTTTGTCTGAAGACTGATCGGACACACTCTCACTCGTTTTATTTTACAGTGTGAAAAAAAGGCATGAATTTGCTGCAAAAAAAATGGATGCATGAGAGTTTCGAATTGATTCATTTGAGGTTTTTCACATTAATGAAATGATTCATCGACATTATTATTCAAAGTCAGACTGAAGTTTAAATCAGAAACGCTATTAAAACATCAGCCTCAACACTCGAGTCAAGGGAAGGGAAAACTAATGGCCATACACACACACACACACACACACGCTCACACAAACTCACACACACTGACAAACACACACGCTCACACACACACAGGCACACACATGTTTGTTTTTGTGAAATGTGAGGACATTCCATAGGCGTAATGGTTTTTATACCGTACAAACCGTATTTTCTATCCCCTTACACTGACCCTAAACCTACCCATCACACACACACACACACACACACACACACACACACACACACACACACTGCCCCTCCCCCTAAACCTAACCCTCACACACACACACACACACACACACACACACACACACTGCCCCTGCCCCTAAACCTAACCCTCTCACACACACACACACACACACATACACGTCTATATTACCAACAGGGGACCATCACTCCACACTGACCAAGAGGGGACCTGTGTTTCTAGTCATTTTGAAGAAACAAAACTTAGATACAAAATTTTGTTTTAAGGTCTTTTTTCATAATATAACTTCAAATAAGCATTTATTTTTTTTTTTTTTAAACATGCCAAGAGGGGACCTGACCGATGTCTACCTATCCAACAGGGGACCTCCATAGCCTGCAATGGAGCTGTGTGTGTGAAAGGGAAGAGAGCTGGCAGTCAAGTCTGTCTTCATTATTTAATATATATATATATATATATATATATATATATATATATATATATATATATATATATATATATATATAATTATATAATGTTCACACAGGCATCAGGGAACACAATGAGCACACAACGGAGAAAAAGTCATGTTGTGGACATTACAGAAAATAATTTAAGAAATTCATTCTCTGTTGTGTCTTCATACTTACAGTATATGATCCGTCCACATCTCTCATTTAAGCTTATTTTCAAGAACACCAACACTGTAAAAAAAAATCAGGTCTCCAATTGAAAATTTTCTAGTGACCGATCACATCTAAATTTTTTAGTTGGCCAAATTGAATTTCTTGAATTTTAATTGAATTAAAGTGCATCAATTTACAGAAAATTTTCAATTGGAGACCTGAATTTTTTTTACAGTAAAGGTATTTCAATGTGTGACTTATTTTTAATTAAAACATAGTTTCTGCTCTCTAAAATCCCAAAAAATGTCCTTTGTTTTTGAGATTTTTAGAGTGAGATTTGATTTCTCGCACCAATAAAAAAATTAATAAATATAGGACTGGACAAGCAGAAATTGTTCTTTAAGGTAATAATCACAGGTCATCACTTTATATAGTAAATAATGATTATGTTAAACACAATGACTCGGTCCCCTGTTAGATAGTAAATCACGACACCAGTGTGTTTGCGTTGTCATTTCTTGCCATAAACACACTGTGGAGATTTAGAGTTTTTATAGCAATAACTGAGTTTTAATAGTTAAATCAAGCTGAAATAGTTCTCTAATGTATTAATTGCAAATCCTCTTTGAATAATGATTATGTTAAACACAATGACTCGGTCCCCTGTTAGATAGTAAATCACGACACCAGTGTGTTTGCGTTGTCATTTCTTGCCATAAACACACTGTAGATATTCACTGTATATATTGAGATAACTCAATTATATGGTGACTTGCATTAAAATGTTTATCCGTCTCAATTAAATTATGTGAACTGAATGACTTTTAACATTGACACTTTAGAAGTTTAACCAACTGATGATTTGCAACTCAGCAATCAACACACAACTGAGTTTTAAGAGTTAAATCAAGCAGAAAAAATTATCTAATGTATTAATTGCAGATCCTCTTTGAATAATGATTATGTTAAACACAATGGCTCGGTCCCCTGTTAGATAGTAAATCACGACACCAGTGTGTTTGCGTTGTCATTTCGTGCCATCTCAAACACACTGTGGAGATTTAGAGTTTTTATAGCAATAACGGCGTTTTAAGAGTTAAATCAAGCAGAAATATTTCTCTAATGTATTAATTTCAGATCCTCTTTGAATAATGATTATGTTAAACACAATGACTCGGTCCCCTGTTAGATAGTAAATCACGACACCAGTGTGTTTGCGTTGTCATTTCGTGCCATCTCAAACACACTGTGGAGATTTAGAGTTTTTATAGCAATAACGGCGTTTTAAGAGTTAAATCAAGCAGAAATATTTCTCTAATGTATTAATTGCAGATCCTCTTTGAATAATGATTATGTTAAACACAATGACTCGGTCCCCTGTTAGATAGTAAATCACGACACCAGTGTGTTTGCGTTGTCATTTCTTGCCATAAACACACTGTGGAGATTTAGAGTTTTTATAGCAATAACGGCGTTTTAAGAGTTAAATCAAGCAGAAATATTTCTCTAATGTATTAATTGCAGATCCTCTTTGAATAATGATTATGTTAAACACAATGACTCGGTCCCCTGTTAGATAGTAAATCACGACACCAGTGTGTTAGCGTTGTCATTTCTTGCCATCTCAAACACACTGTAGATATTCACTGTATATATTGAGATAACTCAATTATATGGCGACTTGCATTAAAATGTTTATCCGTCTCAATTAAATTATGTGAACTGAATGACTTTTAACATTGACACTTTAGAAGTTTAACCAACTGATGATTTGCAACTCAGCAATCAACACACAACTGAGTTTTGACCTCTAAAATCTTATTATAGTGTATTGTTATGGTAAGTATTGGTCTTTTATGTTTTAAATCAAGCAGAAATCACTCTTTAAGGAAACAATTGCAGGTCACACTTTATACAGTGAACATGATTTCCTTAAATTGACTTAAGTCCCCTGTTGGATGGTAAAACACAACGCCTGTTTGATTGCTTTGCCATTTCTTGCCATCACAAACACACTGTAGAGATTTTGAAGGTCAGAACTAAATTTTATGGTGACTTGCATGAAAATGTTCATCCGTCTCAATTAAATTATGCAAACTGAATGTCTTTTAACATTGACACTTTAGTTGAAGATTTTCAACTCAACAATCAACACACAACTGAGTTTTGACCTCCAAAATCATTATACAGTGTATATTAAATTTAAATAAAAATATATAAATTTTCTTTACAAAACAAGTTTGACTCTCTACTGCTTATTCATTATTGTTTATGTTACATGGTCCATGTTTACATTACAGTATAAAATTGTTACTAAGTTTTCCCCTTTTATATAGATGGTAATGACTAAATATCCTTGCACACCGAAATTTTCACACGTAAAAAAAAAGATCAAGCACGTTTACACACAGCCTCTGAAACTTTCCTTCGTCATAAAAAAAATTCTGATCAGGTTCAGTTTTCTGCATTTTTCGCATCCATAGCAAGCATTTTAAGAGGGGTTTCAAATTTCTGTGTTATTCATTTTTGTGTTAAAATTTTGAACATAAGTTGAACAGTTTAAAAAAGAAAGTGTGAACGTTCAAATTAGCCTTTATAGTTCATAAAGTTTTGCTGGCGTTTGTATCTAATTGAGAAAAGAATGAATGTAAATTGAAAGATGTCGTCATTGAACACATTTTGTGCCAAAGCAAATAAATGATCCACAGTTTAGCCACATAGGCTGATGTGATCCCTGAGTGAAGAGTTTTGAAAAAGTGATGAGTATTCAGAAATGTGTCCTAGCAGATGTTTAAAAAAACCTGTAATATCACTATTAGTAAGGGATCACTGTATAATATCAGTCTTTAAATCTGAGTTATTGAAAGTGAACGGACAGTTCTCTTCTGATAGCATATAATTCAGTGGAAAAAGAAGTAAACTTGAGAATTACATATGGCATATCTTGCTTTATTATGCTGAGATTGATCGAGATTGACACATCCCCCAAACCCTATTTACATATGAATACAGGAAAGGCCAAAGCCATTGTCTCACAGGTGAGGAACTGGCCTTACCGAGCTGTTACACCCATGTCACAGAAACAAACTTCTCAAACAAACTAGAGAAAACGCTGGGATTTACCTGGGAAAATTAAATCAATGTACACTTTTTCCAATCCCTACGACACATTTTTCAATACTTGGGTCACTTTTTTAAAACTCTTCACACACTTCTCCAAAATGAATTTCAGCTTGGCACAGCAGTTATTTTAATGTTCAAAATGCACTAAAACTACCAAAAAGGATTCTGAGGATTCAAAGGAATCACCCAACAAACACACTTTTTCAATCATAAAACACAGACCTAAAACACATGATCATTACACAATGTTTTCTTTTGTGAAATTTTCTTTTCAAAATAAGACTTACACTATAATTCACTGCAGTTTATGTTACATGGTCCTTGGTCCAGTACAGTGTAACATTATTCCTAAATGTTTCCCTTTTGAATGGATGGCAATGCAATTTAAAAACTAACACCAGCTAAATCTATTTGTTTTGATAGTATTTTATATTTTAGATTCAAAATACAACCCCAAATCAGAAAAAGTTGTGACAGTATGGAAAACGCAAAAAAAAAGAAAAAAAAAAAGAGAGGTGATTTCTAAATTTACTTTGACTTGTATTTTATTGCAGACAATATGAACACAAAATATTTCATGTTTTGTCTGGTCAACTTCATGTCATTTGTAAATATGCATCCTTTCCTGTCATTCAGACCTGCAACACATTTCAAAAAAAGCTGGGACAGTAAAGCATTTACCACTTTGTAATGTTGCCATTCCTTTTCACAACACTTAAAAGACGTTTAGGGACTGAAGACACCAAGTGATGAAGTGTTTCAGGTGTAATTTTGTCTTAAGGTGGGCAACAGTACGGGGTCTTAGTTGTCCACATTCACTGAGTGAAGACAAAAAGTGAACAGTGAAAGAGTGATGAGGATTGAGAAATGTGTCCCAGCAAATGTAAAAAAAAAAAAAAAAAAAACTGTTGACATGTTTTAAATTGTTTTAAAAATTAAATTAAATTAAATTAAATATATTGTCATCTTATTAGAAGTGATATTTTCTTGGTGTTTAGCCCCACAGCTTTCTGCATATCGCTTTACGTTTTTTTTTTTATTGCATTGGCCAATACTAAATTGATATGTTAAAAACTGTGAATCATTTTTCATTGCTTTCACACAAAATGCATTCAATGACCACATTTTCCAAAATCCACGAACACTTTTGTTATTCATACCTAACCATCTGCAAAACTATATATTTTTAGCACATTCTTTGAATGCTAACACACTGCTTTCAGAACTGATCAAACACATTCAAGTCTGAACGATGATCAACTCATTTCTGCAGGAATTATATTAAAATCCAAAGGGACCCACTTTATATAAGGTGGCCTTAACTACTATGTACTAACATTTTAATTATCCATTTGATACAATGCACTTATTGTTTACATACATGTCTTTACATTGTACTTACATTTTTAAATATACCTGCATGTAATTACATCTGTAATTAATTTCTGTAGTTACATCTTGTTTTGAAAAGAAAATTTCACAAAAGAAAACATTGTGTAATGATCATGTGTTTTAGGTCTGTGTTTTATGATTGAAAAAGTGTGTTTGTTGGGTGATTCCTTTGAATCCTCAGAATCCTTTTTGGTAGTTTTAGTGCATTTTGAACATTAAAATAACTGCTGTGCCAAGCTGAAATTCATTTTGGAGAAGTGTGTGAAGAGTTTTAAAAAAGTGACCCAAGTATTGAAAAATGTGTCGTAGGGATTGGAAAAAGTGTACATTGATTTAATTTTCCCAGGTAAATCCCAGCGTTTTCTCTAGTTTGTTTGAGAAGTTTGTTTCTGTGACATGGGTGTAACAGCTCGGTAAGGCCAGTTCCTCACCTGTGAGACAATGGCTTTGGCCTTTCCTGTATTCATATGTAAATAGGGTTTGGGGGATGTGTAAGCAAACTGATCTACACTAGGCTAAATACACACATGAAGTATTTTTTTAGAAGTTAGGAGTTTATGTACTATACAGGCCAATTTGAACATTTTTACATTCTCTTTTCAAAACTGTTAAACTTATGTTCAAAATTTAACACAAAACTAAAAAAATAATAGAAATTTGCTACATTTAGACAGTAATACCATATTGAAATATACAACCCCAAATCAGAAAAAGTTGGGACAGTATGGAAAACGCAAATACAAAAAAAGAAGTGATTTCTACATTTACTTTGACTTGTATTTCATTGCAGACAATATGAACACAAAATATTTCATGTTTTGTCTGGTCAACTTCATGTCATTTGTAAATATGCATCCTTTCCTGTCATTCAGACCTGCAATTCAGACACATTTCAAAAAAAGTTGGGACAGGAGAAATTTAGGGCTAGTAATAAGGTAAAATGGTTAAATAATGATGTGATTTGAAACAGGTGATGTCAACAGGTGATTGTAATTATGATTTGCTACAAAAGCAGCATCCAAGAAAGGTCCTGTGAAGGCTCCATTAATGCTGAAAAGTACATAGAGATTTTGGAGCATAATATGCTGCCTTCAAGAAGACATCTTTTCCAGGGACGTCCATGCATATTTCAACAAGACAATGCAAAACCACATTCTGCACACATTACAAAGTCCTGGCTGCGGAGGAAGAGGGTACGGGTACTTGACTGGCCTGCCTCAGTCCCGACCTGTCTCCAATAGAGAATGTGGACAACTAAGACCCCGTACTGTTGCCCACCTTAAGACAAAATTACACCTGAAACACTTCATCACTTGGTGTCTTCAGTCCCTAAACGTCTTTTAAGTGTTGTGAAAAGGAATGGCAACATTACAAAGTGGTAAATGCTTTACTGTCCCAGCTTTTTTTGAAATGTGTTGCAGGTCTGAATGACAGGAAAGGATGCATATTTACAAATGACATGAAGTTGACCAGACAAAACATGAAATATTTTGTGTTCATATTGTCTGCAATAAAATACAAGTCAAAGTAAATTTAGAAATCACCTCTCTTTTTTTTTTTCTTTTTTTTTGCGTTTTCCATACTGTCACAACTTTTTCTGATTTGGGGTTGTATTTTGAATCTAAAATATAAAATACTATCAAAACAAATAGATTTAGCTGGTGTTAGTTTTTAAATTGCATTGCCATCCATTCAAAAGGGAAACATTTAGGAATAATGTTACACTGTACTGGACCAAGGACCATGTAACATAAACTGCAGTGAATTATAGTGTAAGTCTTATTTTGAAAAGAAAATTTCACAAAAGAAAACATTGTGTAATGATCATGTGTTTTAGGTCTGTGTTTTATGATTGAAAAAGTGTGTTTGTTGGGTGATTCCTTTGAATCCTCAGAATCCTTTTTGGTAGTTTTAGTGCATTTTGAACATTAAAATAACTGCTGTGCCAAGCTGAAATTCATTTTGGAGAAGTGTGTGAAGAGTTTTAAAAAAGTGACCCAAGTATTGAAAAATGTGTCGTAGGGATTGGAAAAAGTGTACATTGATTTAATTTTCCCAGGTAAATCCCAGCGTTTTCTCTAGTTTGTTTGAGAAGTTTGTTTCTGTGACATGGGTGTAACAGCTCGGTAAGGCCAGTTCCTCACCTGTGAGACAATGGCTTTGGCCTTTCCTGTATTCATATGTAAATAGGGTTTGGGGGATGTGTCAATCTCGATCAATCTCAGCATAATAAAGCAAGATATGCCATATGTAATTCTCAAGTTTACTTCTTTTTCCACTGAATTATATGCTATCAGAAGAGAACTGTCCGTTCACTTTCAATAACTCAGATTTAAAGACTGATATTATACAGTGATCCCTTACTAATAGTGATATTACAGGTTTTTTTAAACATCTGCTAGGACACATTTCTGAATACTCATCACTTTTTCAAAACTCTTCACTCAGGGATCACATCAGCCTATGTGGCTAAACTGTGGATCATTTATTTGCTTTGGCACAAAATGTGTTCAATGACGACATCTTTCAATTTACATTCATTCTTTTCTCAATTAGATACAAACGCCAGCAAAACTTTATGAACTATAAAGGCTAATTTGAACGTTCACACTTTCTTTTTTAAACTGTTCAACTTATGTTCAAAATTTTAACACAAAAATGAATAACACAGAAATTTGAAACCCCTCTTAAAATGCTTGCTATGGATGCGAAAAATGCAGAAAACTGAACCTGATCAGAATTTTTTTTATGACGAAGGAAAGTTTCAGAGGCTGTGTGTAAACGTGCTTGATCTTTTTTTTTACGTGTGAAAATTTCGGTGTGCAAGGATATTTAGTCATTACCATCTATATAAAAGGGGAAAACTTAGTAACAATTTTATACTGTAATGTAAACATGGACCATGTAACATAAACAATAATGAATAAGCAGTAGAGAGTCAAACTTGTTTTGTAAAGAAAATTTATATATTTTTATTTAAATTTAATATACACTGTATAATGATTTTGGAGGTCAAAACTCAGTTGTGTGTTGATTGTTGAGTTGAAAATCTTCAACTAAAGTGTCAATGTTAAAAGACATTCAGTTTGCATAATTTAATTGAGACGGATGAACATTTTCATGCAAGTCACCATAAAATTTAGTTCTGACCTTCAAAATCTCTACAGTGTGTTTGTGATGGCAAGAAATGGCAAAGCAATCAAACAGGCGTTGTGTTTTACCATCCAACAGGGGACTTAAGTCAATTTAAGGAAATCATGTTCACTGTATAAAGTGTGACCTGCAATTGTTTCCTTAAAGAGTGATTTCTGCTTGATTTAAAACATAAAAGACCAATACTTACCATAACAATACACTATAATAAGATTTTAGAGGTCAAAACTCAGTTGTGTGTTGATTGCTGAGTTGCAAATCATCAGTTGGTTAAACAACTAAAGTGTCAATGTTAAAAGTCATTCAGTTCACATAATTTAATTGAGACGGATAAACATTTTAATGCAAGTCGCCATATAATTGAGTTATCTCAATATATACAGTGAATATCTACAGTGTGTTTGAGATGGCAAGAAATGACAACGCAAACACACTGGTGTCGTGATTTACTATCTAACAGGGGACCGAGTCATTGTGTTTAACATAATCATTATTCAAAGAGGATCTGCAATTAATACATTAGAGAACTATTTCAGCTTGATTTAACTCTTAAAACGCCGTTATTGCTATAAAAACTCTAAATCTCCACAGTGTGTTTATGGCAAGAAATGACAACGCAAACACACTGGTGTCGTGATTTACTATCTAACAGGGGACCGAGTCATTGTGTTTAACATAATCATTATTCAAAGAGGATCTGCAATTAATACATTAGAGAACTATTTCAGCTTGATTTAACTCTTAAAACGCCGTTATTGCTATAAAAACTCTAAATCTCCACAGTGTGTTTATGGCAAGAAATGACAACGCAAACACACTGGTGTCGTGATTTACTATCTAACAGGGGACCGAGTCATTGTGTTTAACATAATCATTATTCAAAGAGGATCTGCAATTAATACATTAGAGAAATATTTCGGCTTGATTTAACTCTTAAAACGCCGTTATTGCTATAAAAACTCTAAATCTCCACAGTGTGTTTGAGATGGCAAGAAATGACAACGCAAACACACTGGTGTCGTGATTTACTATCTAACAGGGGACCGAGTCATTGTGTTTAACATAATCATTGATCTGATGATCTGCAATTAATACATTAGAGAAATATTTCTGCTTGATTTAACTCTTAAAATTCAGTTATTGCTATAAAAACTCTAAATCTCCACAGTGTGTTTATGGCAAGAAATGACAACGCAAACACACTGGTGTCGTGATTTACTATCTAACAGGGGACCGAGTCATTGTGTTTAACATAATCATTATTCAAAGAGGATCTGCAATTAATACATTAGATAATTTTTTCTGCTTGATTTAACTCTTAAAACTCAGTTATTGCTATAAAAACTCTAAATCTCCACAGTGTGTTTGAGATGGCAAGAAATGACAACGCAAACACACTGGTGTCGTGATTTACTATCTAACAGGGGACCGAGTCATTGTGTTTAACATAATCATTGATCTGATGATCTGCAATTAATACATTAGATAATTTTTTCTGCTTGATTTAACTCTTAAAAGTCAGTTGTGTGTTGATTGCTGAGTTGCAAATCATCAGTTGGTTAAACTTCTAAAGTGTCAATGTTAAAAGTCATTCAGTTCACATAATTTAATTGAGACGGATAAACATTTTAATGCAAGTCGCCATATAATTGAGTTATCTCAATATATACAGTGAATATCTACAGTGTGTTTGAGATGGCAAGAAATGACAACGCTAACACACTGGTGTTGTGATTTACTATCTAACAGGGGACAGAGTCATTGTGTTTAACATAATCATTATTCAAAGAGGATCTGCAATTAATACATTAGAGAAATATTTCTGCTTGATTTAACTCTTAAAACGCCGTTATTGCTATAAAAACTCTAAGGGCCCTATTTTAACGATCTGAAACGCAAGTGTCAAACCGCGAAGCGCAAGTAACTTTGTGGGCGGGTCTCGGCGCTGTTGCTATTTTCCCGGCGGGATAAACGGCTCTTGCGCCTGGCGCAAATCTAAAATGGGTTGGTCTGAAGTAGCTTCATTATTCATAGGTGTGGTTTGGGCGTAACGTGAATAAACCAATCCGAGCGTCATCCAACATTCCCTGTAAAAGCAGGTGCGCAAGTTCCATTATGGATTGCTATTATTATGGCGTATTTACCTGGCGCACGCCAGGAGCGGTTCACAGCCGAGGAGACTGATGTTCTTGTAAGAGCAGTGAAAGACAGAGAAGTGAAGTTGTAATGTTGTACATTATGGTAAAGGTGATTTCACAGTCTTTTTTTTTTTCAGTCTTTCAGTTTTTTCAGTTTTTCAGTCGATTTTTTTTCCTGGTTCTTGACGGACAAACCAATTTGTCAGATGTCCTTATATAGGCTACATACATGTCTTGCCACTATTGGGCAAACAGGTCTTATCCTTAATTATTACAATTAGCCTGAATCATTTGATTTATGCCTATTTTTTCACATCTTCGTGGCACACCACAATTATTTCCGTCATCTCATGTGTTAATATTTTTTTAGTGTAACAATTTATGATTTGCAAAAATAACTGTTGCATCTGTGTAGATTACATGAGCAAAGTGTATGCGCGTTGTGCACGCTATACATTATGGTCAAGCATGCGCCCTTAAAATAGCATAATGAACAACGCGCAACGCGCCACTGACTTTAGACTAGGTTTTTTCTGGTCAGTGGCGCAATTGTTTAATGGAACAGCAAAATAGCACCAGGGATTGTTTGCGCCGGAACACGCCTCCTTTTTTGCGCTGAACCGCCCAGGTAGCGCAAGTTCATTCACTAGTTTAGCGACGTGCTTCTGTGGAGGGAAAAGCGCGCTTTGCGCGGGTGCAAAATAGGAATGAGACATGCGTCGGTGTACAAAGTCAATTGCGCTGGGTGCAAGATAGGGCCCTAAATCTCCACAGTGTGTTTATGGCAAGAAATGACAACGCAAACACACTGGTGTCGTGATTTACTATCTAACAGGGGACCGAGTCATTGTGTTTAACATAATCATTGATCTGATGATCTGCAATTAATACATTAGAGAACTATTTCAGCTTGATTTAACTCTTAAAACGCCGTTATTGCTATAAAAACTCTAAATCTCCACAGTGTGTTTATGGCAAGAAATGACAACGCAAACACACTGGTGTCGTGATTTACTATCTAACAGGGGACCGAGTCATTGTGTTTAACATAATCATTATTCAAAGAGGATCTGCAATTAATACATTAGATAATTTTTTCTGCTTGATTTAACTCTTAAAACGCCGTTATTGCTATAAAAACTCTAAATCTCCACAGTGTGTTTGAGATGGCAAGAAATGACAACGCAAACACACTGGTGTCGTGATTTACTATCTAACAGGGGACCGAGTCATTGTGTTTAACATAATCATTGATCTGATGATCTGCAATTAATACATTAGAGAAATATTTCTGCTTGATTTAACTCTTAAAATTCAGTTATTGCTATAAAAACTCTAAATCTCCACAGTGTGTTTATGGCAAGAAATGACAACGCAAACACACTGGTGTCGTGATTTACTATCTAACAGGGGACCGAGTCATTGTGTTTAACATAATCATTATTCAAAGAGGATCTGCAATTAATACATTAGATAATTTTTTCTGCTTGATTTAACTCTTAAAACTCAGTTATTGCTATAAAAACTCTAAATCTCCACAGTGTGTTTGAGATGGCAAGAAATGACAACGCAAACACACTGGTGTCGTGATTTACTATCTAACAGGGGACCGAGTCATTGTGTTTAACATAATCATTGATCTGATGATCTGCAATTAATACATTAGATAATTTTTTCTGCTTGATTTAACTCTTAAAAGTCAGTTGTGTGTTGATTGCTGAGTTGCAAATCATCAGTTGGTTAAACTTCTAAAGTGTCAATGTTAAAAGTCATTCAGTTCACATAATTTAATTGAGACGGATAAACATTTTAATGCAAGTCGCCATATAATTGAGTTATCTCAATATATACAGTGAATATCTACAGTGTGTTTGAGATGGCAAGAAATGACAACGCTAACACACTGGTGTCGTGATTTACTATCTAACAGGGGACAGAGTCATTGTGTTTAACATAATCATTATTCAAAGAGGATCTGCAATTAATACATTAGAGAAATATTTCTGCTTGATTTAACTCTTAAAACGCCGTTATTGCTATAAAAACTCTAAGGGCCCTATTTTAACGATCTGAAACGCAAGTGTCAAACCGCGAAGCGCAAGTAACTTTGTGGGCGGGTCTCGGCGCTGTTGCTATTTTCCCGGCGGGATAAATGGCTCTTGCGCCCGGCGCAAATCTAAAATGGGTTGGTCTGAAGTAGCTTCATTATTCATAGGTGTGGTTTGGGCGTAACGTGAATAAACCAATCCGAGCGTCATCCAACATTCCCTGTAAAAGCAGGTGCGCAAGTTCCATTATGGATTGCTATTATTATGGCGTATTTACCAGGCGCACGCCAGGAGCGGTTCACAGCCGAGGAGACTGATGTTCTTGTAAGAGCAGTGAAAGACAGAGAAGTGAAGTTGTAATGTTGTACATTATGGTAAAGGTGATTTCACAGTCTTTTTTTTTTTCAGTCTTTCAGTTTTTTCAGTTTTTCAGTCGATTTTTTTTCCTGGTTCTTGACGGACAAACCAATTTGTCAGATGTCCTTATATACATATATGTCTCGCCACTATTGGGCAAACAGGTCTTATCCTTAATTATTACAATTAGCCTGAATCATTTGATTTATGCCTATTTTTTCACATCTTCGTGGCACACCACAATTATTTCCGTCATCTCATGTGTTAATATTTTTTTAGTGTAACAATTTATGATTTGCAAAAATAACTGTTGCATCTGTGTAGATTACATGAGCAAAGTGTATGCGCGTTGTGCACGCTATACATTATGGTCAAGCATGCGCCCTTAAAATAGCATAATGAACAACGCGCAACGCGCCACTGACTTTAGACTAGGTTTTTTCTGGTCAGTG
>NC_137109.1:49665093-49670093 GCF_949357685.1 Gobio gobio
AATATCTGGATACTGGTCAGTGCAGGTGAAATTTCCAAGATTCCTGTTGTTTCTTGTAAGGGAATCAGGTATCAATTAATTATGGATATAATCAAACAAGTAAACAACAATTAATGGCAAATGCATTCAAATTTTATTTGAATAAAGTGCAACCAACAGTTTAGGTTGAATTAACAGGAAGTTAACCTTTTTCTGCTCTCATTTTCAATATTCAATACATTTTCAATAAAAGCACAGTAAGTGCAACCAACATTTCAACAGTAGGTTTACCTGTTACTTTTGCTGTTGTTTTTCAACATTAAAATAATACAAATACAATATTAATATCAAAAATAAAGTGCAACCAACATTTCTTCAGTTTGAATAAACTGGCTGAACCTGCTACTACTCTCAGTTTAATAAACAAACAATATTTAACAAAAGATAAAATGTAACCAACTACTCTTCAATGACTCTACATATTTCTTTTTCAAAAATATCAACATGATCTGACCTCAGAACTCTTCTCTGTGCGTTCACTATGTCTCCAGCAGTACTAAAAGCTCGCTCTGCTGGCACACTGGTGTCAGGAATGCACAGGTAACATTTAGCGAGGGTTGAAAGTACAGGTAAAACGTTACTAACTCAGCTCTTTCTCCTGGTGACTTGATAATTTCTCGCTGGTTGGCTTCTCCTCTGCCATACGCCATGCTATGTTTTGTTTTCTTAGCGCTGCTGCTGGTGCGTGCGTTGCGATGATGTCACAGATAGGCAGACTGAATCGAGTAACGTTTAACGCCTTTATCATTAAAAGTGCTAAGAAAAAACATCCATTTAAAGTCTGACGTGCTTAAATCCAATGCGTTATTTCCTATGATCGATACAATCGATTGATTACCTTTTAAAACGATGTTAGATCGATATATGTCGTCCGGAAGGCCAACTTGCCGAGCACAGATCGATGTAGTTAGATCGTAGGAAAATAAATCGATACATCGATGTAGTAGATGAATCGTTACACCCCTAACGAGTTTATATATAAACTCACACACACAAACACACACACACACACACACACACACACACACACTAACATACACACACTTTTCACAAACACACACACTAACACACACACAAACACACACACTTATCACAAACACACAAACACACTCACTCACAAAAAAGTCAAGGCAACTCACAAACACACAAATACTCTCACTCACAAGCACACAAACACACACAAACACACACACACAAACACACTCACAAGCACACACAAAAACACACACTCACTCACAAACACACACACTCACTAACACAAGCACACACTCAATCACAAACACACTCACTCACTAACACAAACACACACTCACTAACACAAGCACACACTCACTCACAAACACACTCACTCACTAACACACAAACTCACTTACAAGCACACACAAAAACACACACTCACTCACAAACACACACACTCACTAACACAAGCACACACTCACTCACAAACACACTCACTCACTAACACAAACACACACTCACTAACACAAGCACACACTCACTCACAAACACACAAACTCACACACAAGCACACACAAAAACACACACTCACTCACAAACACACACACTCACTAACACAAGCACACACTCACTCACAAACACACTCACTCACTCACTAACACAAGGACACACTCACTCACAAACACACTCACTCACTAACCCAAACACACTCATAACACAAACACACACTCACTAACACAAGCACACACTCACTCACAAACACACTCACTCACTCACTAACACAAGGACACACTCACTCACAAACACACTCACTCACTCACTAACACAAGCACACACTCACTCACAAACACACACACTCACTCACTCACTAACACAAGCACACACTCACTCACAAACACACTCACTCACTCACTAACACAAGGACACACTCACTCACAAACACACTCACTCACTCACTAACACAAGGACACACTCACTCACTCACAAACACACTCACTCACTCACTAACTAACACAAGCACACACTCACTCACAAACACACACACTCACTCACAAACACACTCACTCACTCACTCACTAACACAAGCACACACTCACTCACAAACACACACACTCACTAACACAAGCACACACTCACTCACAAACACACACACACACACACTCACTAACACAAGCACACACTAACTCACAAACACACACACACTCACTAACAAAGGCACAAACACACTCACAAACACACACACACACACACACACACACTCACTCACAAACACACAGACACACACACACACACACACACACACACTCACTCACTCACAAGCACACACACAAACTCACACACAAACACACACTCACTAACACAAGCATACACTCACTCACAAATACACACAAACACACACACACACACACACTAACACAAGCACTCACTCACTCACTCACTCACTCACTCACTCACAAACACACACAAACACACACTCACTAACACAAGCATACACTCACTCTCAAATACACACAAACACACACACACACACACACTCACTCACACTCACTCACTAACACAAGCACTCACTCACTCACTCACAAACACACTCACAAACACACACACTCACAAACACACACACACAAACACACTCACTCACTAACACAAGCACTCACTCACTCACTCACTCACTCACAAAGACACATACACATTACACACAAACACGCGCACACACACACACCAACGCACACACACAAACACACTCACAAACACACGCACACACGTTTGTTTTTGTGAAATGTGGGGACATTCCATAGGCGTAATGGTTTTTATACCGTACAAACCGTATTTTCTATCCCCTTACACCGCCCCTAAACCTACCCATCACACACACACACACACACACACACACACTGCCCCTGCCCCTAAACCTACCCATCACACACACACACACACACACTGCCCCTGCCCCTAAACCTACCCATCACACACACACACACACACACACACACACACACACACTGCCCCTCCCCCTAAACCTACCCATCACACACACACACACACACACACACACTGCCCCTGCCCCTAAACCTACCCATCACACACACACACACACACACACACACTGCCCCTCCCCCTAAACCTACCCATCACACACACACACACACACACACACACTGCCCCTCCCCCTAAACCTACCCATCACACACACACACACACACACACAAACTGCCCCTGCCCCTAAACCTAGCCCTCACAGGAGACTGTGCAGTTTACTTTCTGTGAAAAAAACCTAATTCTGTGTGATTTATAAGCATTTTGAAAAGTGAGGACATGGGGAACGTCCTCATATTTCACCATCTTTTTGTAATACCCATGTCATTATACACATTTCTGTCCTGATATTTCACAAAAACATGTCCACACAAACACACACACACACCTACACACAAACACTCAACTTCTGATTAGTGAACTGATAAGCGGTTCAACACCATTTCATCATGAGTGTACAGCTGAAGGTTGAGCCTAAACACTTGGGCAACATGGCGGTGACTTTCACACAAGCACTGTTCATATTTCCTTCATTAAAATGTAAAACACTGGCCTAAATCTAATGTTTTCAACATCCCAGAGGTTAACACACAACCCCGCAGCCCTGATAAGGTGTGTTATCTGATGAGACCTTCACTAAACTCACAACAGCACAATATAAATGCAGGATATCATCATCAGCAGAAACACAACAGCACCAAGATCTCAATCAATACAGGTCATACAGGACAACAATCTCACAACTAAACCATCATAAAGGCTCTGATCATAGAGTACATCACCCCTACAGCAGCTCATTTACACACACACACACACACACACACACAACTCTCTCATGAGTCCACACACACACGATGAGAGAGAGTGGAGAGAAATACAAGATTTCACAATTGCATTTGTATTTGTGTGTGATGGATGATACACTTGAACAGATCTGTTATACAATTGTTTTGTTTTTTTGTTGTTTTTTACTGTGCAAAATTGAATTGGATTCTTAAAAAATGTTATAGTTATCAAAAACCAACACTAAAATGATTAAAAATGGTTTGAAAACTACAGCTGAAACTACCGTATAAATAACAGAACTACAATTACACACGTTTGCAAGTAACAAAGTAAGTTTAAGTTGAAGAAATCAAAATAGTAATGCACACATATATACACACAAACACTTATCACACACACACTAACACACGCACACATTCACTAACTCACACACATGCACACACACACACACACAAACTCACACACATGCACACACATGCACACAATAACATACACACACACACACACACACTTATCACACGCATCCACTAACTCACACACACACACAAACTCACTCACAAATACACACACTCACAAACACAAGCGCACATAAACACATTCAAACACACACACACAAACTCACTCACTCACAAACACACACTCACTAACACACACAAACACACTCACTCACAAACACACACACACACACACACACACACACACACGTTTGTTTTTGTGAAATGTGAGGACATTCCATAGGCGTAATGGTTTTTATACCGTACAAACCGTATTTTCTATCCCCTTACACTGACCCTGCCCCTAAACCTAGCCATCACACACACACACACACACACACACACACACACACACACACACACACACACACTCACTAACACAAGCACACACACAAACACACACACACACACACACACACACTCACTAACTAACACAAGCACACACACAAACACACACACTCACTAACACAAGCACACACACAAACACACTCACTAACTCACTCACAAGCACACACACACACACACACACACACACACACACTAACTAACTCTCTCTCTTTCTCACACACACACACACACAAACTCCCACACATGCACACACTAACATACCACACACACAAACACACTAACATACACACACACAAACACACACACACACACACACTAACTCTCTCTCTCTCACACACACAC